>NC_044244.1:176546250-176909583 GCF_003957555.1 Calypte anna
TGGGGAAACCTCTGCAACAAGCAGCTGGGGGTAGTGAGGCATCGATTTTTTGTGGTTTGAAAATGTAGAATACACTGGTTGGAAAATTCCAGAAGAAAATCCTATAGCTGCCCCCCACCCCCCCCAAGACTTGCTAAGGCATTTGTTTTATTCACTGATAAGTCAAACTCTAATTTCAGTCAGCTTTTTTGTTTTGTTTGGTTTGTTTTGGTTTTTTTTAATAAGGGAATTCACAATCATTTGACCGACAGTACACTGGCACTTTACATTCAGAATCCACCAATTTGTTTTCTATTGTAATGTTACCAATTACAACATTTAAGACAAAGAAGGAGCTCAAGTCCTTTACAAAGACATTTCAAGAATGAAACCATTAATTGGCTGAAGTGCCAGTTTGATAAACATGTACATGATGGCAACAGAAATAGCTTGGTAAGGTTAGGGTTAGGTGTGAATTAAGGTGAATTCAGTGCCACTGACAGTTTTCAAACATTTTCAAGTTCAAGCAGTCCAAGACCACTTAAATCTGCTATGCCTTGTAATAACAACTATGTTCAACCACACCGATTGAGAGAGTAACCGAGGATGTGTTAATGTGTTGAATGTGGGATCTAAAACAATGAAAAAATGCAGAACACCTCTAAAAATGACTGAAACAAGGACTTGCTGATGGTAAAGCCCTTGTTATTTCTGAGTAAAAGAAAAATGTATAGCTAATCTAATTTAGCATAGAATATTCTCAGCTCCATGTCTGTGAAGTTAAAGAACTCCCATTTAGCAAAATGAAAGCTGTACAAATCCAGGAACACCAAGGTGTGAATCCCACTGCTTACTCACTGCTCTCTTCCCATCTTTTCCATCATTATTTTTTTAATGACCTTGCATCTCCTTGGAACATCAATGTATAGACAAGGGTGTGTGTACTAGTCTAGCCATGAAAAATTCCTAGTGACAAAAGAAATGGGTACCAACTTTCAGATAATTTTATTTCTTTATTTTGCAGCTATAAGTAAATGTTATATCTGATATTCTTTCTTAGTGCTGCAAACTCTGGCCCAAATTTTACTATTTTGACTTTAAAAATAACCTAGCTCAGAATAATACTCTGACACATTTTTTTTCAGTTACCCAGCATAAACATTCAGTAGGTGCCATGATTTTAAATGGGAAAATTTCTACTATGTGTCCAAGGGGTGTGTATATATCAGTGAGTTTGTTGAACAGTACTTCTAAAAACAACAGAGGTCCTAACAGACTATCAGCCTCAAGTTTAGTGTTGCAAACTACCTCAGTACCAAAGGATGCAAACATCCCTAGTTGCAGAAGGTACTTGGCAGACAAAAATACTTCAAGAGCTGGTTGATCCTGTAAAATAAACCCCTACTACCTAAATAATTCTTACACCATTACATCAACAAGACTACTGAAGTTTATTACTTCTCAAATAGAATATGGATGTTTTCCATATTAAAAGCAGCAAAAATTAAGACTCACAGGAGCTTTTAATTTAAAACCATACTATCTGACAGCTAAAATAGGTGCTTCTCACACACAAAAAAAAATGCATCAAAACCTTGTCTACTACAAAAAAATTTTAAGGAAAAAATACTTCAAATGTAAATCGTTCAAGTATAGCCAGTGTGCAATTAAATTATTTAGAAAACATAATTTAATAGTGCTTTGCTTCCAAATATACACAAGATTGAAAAACACTTAAAACCAAGAAACCAAATATTTACCAAGTTTCAAACAGTGTTTCATCAAAATGAGGTAAATCTATGTCACCTGCCATTGAGCTTGGTGTTGAAATGGAGAACAGGTCATCAAGGATATCTTCCCCTGTAGGGCTTTCAAAAGCAAGCTTTTTCATGCTGGGTTTGCTTATTGCATGAAGTTCTAAATTACCATCCTTGACAGGACTGTAATAATTGTGGTCCTCACCTGTCATTGCTGCATGTGGCACACTGGTGTCATCAGGCTCTGTTGCTGTAACACTGCTATGCACCATTTCCATATACATACATTCATCTTCACTTTTAGGAGCCTCCAGGGAAGCAACAGTTGAAGTAGGGGACAGCAGTTCTGCCAGTATTTCATCACTGTTACTATTGCTAGTGCACCCTGATACAGAGTTTATATTAAATTCAGATTCATTCCCTGCAACATCAATCTGATGCTGCAGTTCCCTTAAAAAGCTCTGCAGCAACTCACTGTCACTGTGAGAAGCAGTCTGTGGTGGGGTACTTACATCTTCACTCACAGCTTTTTCATGTTGCATCTGTTCCACTGCTAGCCTATCCAGTGAAGCCAACTTCTTCTTTTTAGCATTAAGCTTTTTTAACAGTTTTAGGCGAAGTCTTTTTGTTTTGTCCCTGTCTGACTCTTCTGCCTTCCCAGAGTTACAGGGAGGTGAATGGAACTGAGTCACTTTACCTGAGGCACCCAACCTACTTCCTGACTTATTCCAAGTCGGATCTTCGGTAGCGGTACGACTTGCTGTTGGAAGATGAGAGCTTTGAGAAAATCCTTTGAAATTTGATAAAGGGAGAGTGTTACTGCTCCCAGGAGCCACTGACTTGGGGGTCTCAGTTGTTTTGTTTGTACGTCTGCTTTGAAACCCACCAAAGTTACTGGCTCCCTTAACTGGCAACCGTACTTCACTTATTTTTTGCACTGAGGGAGTTCTGCAACTTCTCTCATTCTTGAGAGCTGAGGCACTTGAAGGCATAAAAGAAGCATTCTTGCCTAATAATTTCTTTACCCAGCTTCCTACAAATCCTCTTTTTTGGTCTTTGTGTGAAGGCTGAGAGGAATTATTGGCAGAAGTAAAATTGGCAACCTGAGAATTAACTACAATTTTATTTGCATCTTGCAAGTCAGGTGATTTTTGCATAATATTCTCTACTAGTGGCAACTTCCTATTTAGCTGTAGCTCTGAATTTAACCCATGTTCTGTGTTAGGGAAATTAGTATTGTCATCTACTTTTTGAGCAAGTAATGAATCAGGTGGGTCAGGGTCTCGGGTTTTGGGCTCAGAAGGGGTAATATTTGATGGGTTTAACTGTTCCAGGGGCAAGCAAATGCTGGAGTTTTCATATAACACTGCTTTGTTGTTCATAGCTAGACCAGTTCCAGCAAACTCTTCACATGGACTGTGAGATGAAAAAGCTAACTGCCCCTGCTGCAATGTGCTGGTTTCACCAACAAAGTTGTTTCCCACCATTTGTCCATTTGACAGCAATTTACCTTCCGAGTCAACTTGAATTTCTTCAAGTATCAGTGTTACAAGATCATCCTGTGCCAGATTTACTAAGCCATGATGAATGTCAGTGTCATCCTCAGCTACCTGCTGCTGTTTCTTGTCTGGAGTTCTCACAGAATCCTCTCTGTGATGTTCTTCAGGTATTTTGTTTACCATGGTATCATGAATGCCACTTTCATCCTCAGCTACCTGCTGCTCTTTCTTGTCTGGAGTTCTCACAGAATCCTCTTTGTGATGTTCTTCAGGTATTTTGTCTAGCATGATATCAAAACCACAGTGCAACACTGTGGAATTCGACTGTACGTTATTAAGAGGTAGATCTTCAATATGTTTAGCCTGGAACTGTGCATTCAGTTCTTCTGACACACGGGATGTTTTCTTTTCCCAGATAACAATATGAATCTCTGAAGGAGGAACTTCAAATCTTGTATGTCTCTTGCAATATGGCCCCTTTAAATCGTCACATTCCAGCCAAGTTCCTGAAAAATAAACAGCAACCAGTGCAGAGATTTTTTTAAAAAGTCACTATCCTCAGACACTAGTCAAATATTTTTATTAACCCATTCTCCTGAGAAGCACGAAAAGAGTGGTTTTCCTCCATTCCTTATTAAATCACAGAAAACTGGAAGATTTTCACTGCAAAAAGATCACACACAAGCAGAACTTGAAATCATATTACTAAAAGTAACCAAAATTACTAAAAGTAACAAAAACACAAAGCTAAGATTTTTTTTTTTGTCTGAATTAATGATCCTAACATCTTGTCTGAAAACACCTGTACAGGTCTCAGGGAAGAACCACCTCTCAAATTACTCTGTATATCTTTACATAGGGGCATAAGGGTTTAAGAAAAACTTCTCATGATAATAATCCGCCTCATCATCTGCAAATTGTTCACAAATCATAAGCAAATATTTTACAGCTTTAAAAATTAAATATATGTACATATATATATATATATATATATGATGTATAGGATGTTCCTAACTAGGCACTTAGAATCACAGACTATGCGGAGTTAGATGGGACCCACCAGGATCATCAGGTCCAACTCCTGTCCCTGTGGAGGGCACCCCCAGGATCACACCATGTGCATGAGAACATCATCCAACTTCCACTCATCTAACTCCACTTCCCAGCTGCTTCCTCTTCCTGTTTCTTCATAGACTATGGCAGTACAATTTAGACATGATGCACGAGAACCAAAACACCAACTTTTTACCTTCTGTGATTATGGAGTTCCCATTAATGGTACAACCATCATATCATTAGTAATGTTTTCAACATTATTTTGTCCCTCAGTGCAGTAAATTTCAGAAATGAAGACATTTCCTGAATGCTTGTAGTTCCATAGGTACATTCATTTCCATCCAAGAATGGATTAGTAACTGGCTTCAAAATAACCATTTGTCCAAGAGCCACCTCAGACTCTATTTTCTAACTGTTATAAAGTTTGGAAAAGAAACAACTTTACTCAAATAACTTTTGCCTCTGAGTACAGGGTAGGACAGAGCACTGATGAAGAAATCAGTTAAATCAGACTGAAACCTTCACCCACAACTTGTCACAAAATTTTACTACCAAGTTTAAAATACAAGCAAAAGAAATCCCAGTTATTATATACAGAATGTTGAGACTGCTGCAGTAACCCATAAAACAGGATTTGGGTACATAAAGTATTACAATAGAATTGAAGGTTCTTACCATCAGGATTCAAAGACCAGGTTATGAAGTGCTTCTTATCTGTTTGATACTGAACAATAGATGTTATTTGGTAGCAGTTGTCTCCAAACTGAAATGAATAGCTCCTCAGGTTGTTATGTGGCAAACCTTCTACGAAATGTAACATTAATATTGAAGGTATTCTAGTAAGGAAACAATAAATAATCTGTTTAGCATAATAAAATAGTGGCAAAAGCTCTCAATAAAAAATGTAAGGCATCTCAAGGGGTATGCAGCCCTTCTGCTCTTGCTATTCTGCTTCCACACAGGACTCTCCAGACTGCACAGCAGTTAAGAAATAAGAATATCCCAACTACATATTCCATTTACTTGTAGATTTAGTGAAAAAATCCAAGACCAAATAAGGGAATTTGGGTGTGCAGAAAAGGTGAAAAAACCAAAACAGGACATAACTGTGCCATAACTACAGTAGGAAAAGACACTGTTCCAAGTCAAACCAGTAAACATATGATCAGACAACAGCCTGATGGATATCCTGTGAATAGGATGACACTGGTCAGCATGTTAAACACTGCTCTCTTTCATGTTTATTAAAATTAAACACTATTTACTATCTCAGCATTTAAGAATGATCTAAAACCTTTAAAAGAGTTTAGCAGAGTTTCAAGTTTAGAATCTCTGTAAACTCAAGATAATAGCTTGGTTTTGAAAGGGATACATTCAATAAACATTTGTGTATTTTATTTTCAATTTCACACATTCAAACTTACTTTTCCAAAATCATCTGTCTTCTTTGAGATCTATCACTACAGTTATTACATGGTCCAACATGGAAAGCATTAAGTGGATGCCAATCAGGAATTATATTTGTGAATGTTGTTAGTGTTTTCTCACACCTGGAAACACATACAGGAAAAAAGAGTAAGCTGAGTTGCTGATCAGAAAGCAATGAATATAAATAAACTTTACTAGGAGAAAAAAGTTCTGAAAATGTTAAGGTTAAGATAAAGACAAATTCTATTTATATTCCAACCATTTCTGTGAATTCCCCTATGACTCCATCACATCTAATTCAGCACTGAATTCAGTTCTGCTAAACAGTATCAGTCATCCTTTGTTCTCACCAGCTCAGTGGCCTTCAGTCTCACAGTATTTGCTATTTGCTATTTCTCTCTTGGCCATGTTATCTCTGCTTCCCTTCCAACATAAGATGGAGCTTGTACCAGGATCCACATAATTTGCTAACTAATACAGAATCTCAAGGAGAGGAGGAAGCAGTAACAAATTACACCAGAATCCATGTTATGCAATCTCTTGCTTTCAAAAAACAGCACATTCAGTACTGAGATTACACAGAGGTTATATTGGATGAAAAAAAAATACAATATGCAGGATATTAAAGTGAAATAACTTAGTTTGCTCATACATTAGCCACAGAAAAGTCTTCCTTTATAGATAACCTAACCCAGATTTTTTCAACTTTAGGAAAAAACCACAGTAATGACAAAGGCTCTGGAGCACATCCTATTAACCAGGACCACACATTAGCTGGCAGTGTAACAGATAGCACTAATCCTATCTCACTCAAGGATCTAGAATTTGATTGTATACACCTGGAGAGAAACAGGTATTTTTCAAATCAAGTGAGCTGTCTTCCAAAGGCATCTCTCTCCATTGACTCTAAAAGGAGGTTAAGTCACCAGCTTGTAACTGCAGCTACATAGAACTAGATAAATTTTCAATAGATTATTTCCCTGTAATACTACCTTAAAAGACATGTAAGAGAATCTCTAGTTTCTTTGTAACCTAAATGAATATTACAAATATTCTTCAACAGCAAAAGTGTACTGGATATATATTCTTTAGAACCCTAACACTTTCTGCACTCTGCAAAATATTGGAGTAAGCATGACCAGGGACTCATAGTTACCTGTTATTTCCTTCTTAATTAAGTGATAACATGGTTTCCTAAGACATGACATGAAAGTAAAGTATTTGCAAATGGTAGTCTAAAGAAGTGGGTCACATAAAGCTTTACCAACATACTTAAGCTGTACAAAACAGAGATTTGAAGAAGACCAACTATTACATGCAGACAAAAAAAGGTAAGGTAGAACAGTTGCACAGAAGCTTCTTAAATAAGAATCTCACCGGTCCTGGTATTTGTAGCCACAACGTAAACATTCAAACTTCCATGAAAATGAATGCAAGAAGAGCTTCTCAGCTTGTTGATCCAGTTTTAAGAGGAGAGGGAGTGCAAACACTGGACTATTCTTACCTTCAAAGATAAGGAAGGAAAAAAGTCACTGAATATTTGAAATCAGCTTTAAGTAGCTCAAATAAGAAGAAGATAATCTTATTGCTGTGATTTTAATTCCAATTATCCCTTCAAGGCTGTATTTCTAATCCTCACAACAAAGCAACTGATCCATTAGCACTGTTACCACTGACAATTTCATGACCACAGCTGAATTACAAAGATGAGAATATCTTTCTCTACCAAGTTGCAAAGAGCTAAGGGGCAAAACAGCTGATCACACTGTAATGCCTATGTCACCAGTAAAATTTAAAAAAAAGTATTCACAAGCCCTCTTGAATGCCTACATACACACATGCTTTTATGTACTGACATAACACAAAGCTTTACAGTTTCCTGAAAGTAAATACTGAGATGCTGCACTAATTACTTACCAAATTTACACCTAAGTCGAGGTTGAAGCTGTGTAAAAATTCTGTTTCTGATTTCATTGAGATGTGATTCTGCTTTTGGAAGAACATCTAAAGAAGAAAAAAAAAATACACATGCTTTCATGTGCTTATGTGTAACACCTCTACCCTCTCACACACATCTGCACTCATTCTGTGCCAACTGATGCCTTTCATATTAACCTATTTCCCTAAAACTGCTGGCAAAATAGCCAATGTCAGTGGCCAATTTCAAGTGTCAAAATAGCCAATTTCAGTAATGTGAAAATTAAGAGAAGAATTTACAGAATTCATTCACATTTTACTACAGTCTGCTAGCCAGATATAATTCAACTTGATTTAAATTATGGCCAAGCTATAGCAAATAGCTGGATAGTAATGACATTTAAGGATCATGTAATAAGGCATTACAAACACTGGAGATTCAGAGATCAAGAGTATTTTTAAAAACATAAACATTATGATAGAAAGAATAAAAATTTGCTTACATGCTTTGTAATGATGCCATACAATTGGTAATAAAAAAATCAGTGTCTTTCCAGATTAGTAATTTCCTAAATCAGCCTTTAAAATAATTTTTAAAAATTACACATTTTGTTATGTATTTTAAGTTTACAAGTTACATTGTTAATACCCAACCACATTCTTTAAGCATAAGCATGAACTTGTAATACAGAATAATAATCCTAACATGCACAAATTAAAGGAAGGATTAGAACAGGTGTGGAAAGTATTTCTTACTTATAAAACCTATGAATATAAAAAACATAAAAGGTTTCTTGCAGGTTTATTGCTTTTGATTGTTTTTAAAAACTGTTTGTAAAAGAGGCTTAAAAATTACATAGAAGGGCAGAATAAATACTAAACCTATCCTATCCTCCCTATAGCTATCAATAATCTTCACCCAGTCTCTCTGCTCTTGCTGAAATAAACTGATTTGTTTTGCAGCAGTTCCCATAAACTGAAAAGGTCAAGTTGTCTCAAACAGCACTACATGAAAGAAAGCTGGTGAGGGACATGTTCTGATGTCAGGTAGTGATAGGACTGGGGGGAATGGATTCAAACAGGAAGAGGGCAGATTTAAACTGGAAGTTTGGAAGAAGCTCTTCACCATGAGGGTAGTGAGACACTGGCACAGGCTGCCCAGAGAGGCGGTAGAAGCCTTATCCCTGGAAGTTTTTAAGGCCAGACTGGATGGGGCTCTGAGCAATCTGATCTAGTGGGAGGTGTCCCTGCCCATGGCAGGAGAATTGGAACTGGATGATCTTAAAAGTCACTTCCAACCCTGAAAATTCTATGATTCTACATTTCAACACCTTTCATTCCCATTTAAAGCTCCTTTGCAAACAAAGTACAAGAGAGGGGAAATAAAACCATCTCTGATTCTGTGATGGTAAAGGGCTTCCAGGTAATATCTGAAAGTCTATAATCAAGCAGCCTGATATTCTAGCAAGCAGAGTATATGAACTACTTCAGAATACTCTGGGATTTTTTTCATCCTCTGGAAAACAGTATGTTTTCTCTGCCACAAGATGTGTTAAACTGTTTTTGACATACCAGGAAAGACACAATATTTTACTATTTTTTGTGTGAAAGGACAACTGACCCTTATACAAAGATATAAACCACAACAGAAATTATTTTGAAGACTAAGATTAGAATAGCACCCTACTACATCAATGAGCAGAGGGGAAGGAAACAAAGCAAGGCCATTACATTAACATTCACAAATTCTCTAAGTGGGATGCTACAAAAAAAAAATCCTTAATGTTTGATGCTTTGAAGATGTGCACCTTTGCCCACAGAAAAGCAATTTTGGAGGTTACCAGGATTCTGTTGGATAAAGCACATTACCCTGCAAATGCATGATAAAGAGTTGTAACATATTCTTTTGTGATCTTGAAGTAGCATGGAGGCATATTTAAGTGCACTGTGCTGAATTTCATGTATTTGTAGCAGATCAACCTGAATACAAAGGAACAGCAGCTAAATTTACTTACCTTTTACTTTAATCCTGTCACAAGTATTCAGAAGCACAGTTGCTTGGTTATATTTTGTTAAGAGCTCCTGGAGTAAACATTTTCCATCACTACAGTCTTCTGCCAGAGCAAATCTTAATGTTTCTAACTGTACCAGTGCTGACAAAATACAATCTAACCAACAAAGATTATGTGTGTTTCTCCATTGAAGACATAAATTGGTGTTATTAGTGGAAGCTTTATCATCTTTGAGCAAAATTTCAGATGCTGAGGTAAGTTCAGAATTTGGCAAGAGCTGTGTTCTGGGACTAGAAGTCTGTGGAGGACTTTCTTGATAGATGTTAGTGATGCTGTCTGTTTCAAAATCCACCTTCTGCATGCAGGACTCCACATTGTTATTAAGTTTTTGCTTATCATTTTGTAACACATCGTGTAAGTTCAATTTTGGAATACATAAACCATTCTGATAGCATTTGACAACAGGATCTGTATTAACAGTGTGGTCAGCTTTTACAACATTATTAGTTCTTGCTTTTTTTGGATGTGATTCAACAGGAGAAAAGTCACTACTATCACACAATTTCCTCTTCTTATGAGTAGATGGAACTTGATGATTCTCTGAATCAGTAGAAGTAATTATGCTGTTTATCGGTTTATAACCAAGTGGGTAGATACACTAAAGAAAAGAAAGTTACAGTGAAATTTACAGAGCAATTTCAGGTGAACAACAGCTAAAGAAAAATACAAACCATACTATAAAATACAATGTAGGACTTCTGCAAAGTGATAGTTAAATGAAATCAATACATAAATTCAACATATGTATGACAGGGAAGGGTGTTCTATCCAACCCGTGTCTTATAAGCAATTGTGAAGTAATAGATCAGTAGTGATAATCAACATTACTTTTCCAATAAATGCTTGCAATCCCCGAAAATAACCTGATTTTGATAAGGAGGGTCCTCTTCTTTTATTCTGCTACATCAGTTTCTTTGGAATACAGATTTGGCATTATCATTTTGTTCCTGAGAAACTACTGGTGCTAAAACTGGCAGAGTATCTTTCAGGCCAGCCCAATGCATTACACAAGGCATTGGTGGGGTCTTACACATATTCTGCAACCAGAATATAGTCAAATCTGCCACTACCAATCTCTAGAACAATATTAAAATTGCTTAAAAGAGAAGGGATGGAAAGAGTAACTTAGAGACCCATATCTAGCCTAGTCTCCAGCTAGGAATTTAAGGGCACCAGTGTGTATGGGATTGTTATAGCCATCCCTCATAACATGAAGCACTGGAGAAAGGAGAGGCAGCAAAATAACAACTCAAATATTAAGCAGCAGAGAAATCCAGCTAAAGTTAAGCTTAGAAGGGGGAAAAACCCATCACTGGGTTATGATTAAAAAACCTATTTGCATTACCCATACTTAAGTGAAAATGGGAGACTCACATCTTGAAGAGCTCTGTATTAGTTACATGGCTCAAAGTTTTGCCTTGTATCCTGATTCGTGCAAACATTTATTTAGTGCCACTTCTGTAGCCTTGTTATGGAAGAAAAAATCACCTTTATTAATGTACTCTTTTTAACTATTAAACACTGCTTCTACACAATATAGTTAGAGTCACAGAATCTGCCAAGTTGGAAGGGACCCATCAGGATCATCAAGTCCAACTTCTGTCCCTGTGCAGGGCACCCTCAGAATGTATAGTTACATTTTTGTCTGTATACAGGCAAACATCATCCAGCACATGGACTCAAAGGACTCCTGTTTCAACACTCTGCTTACCACCATCATCTTGAACTTAAAGAAGTGTAACTGCTGAATGTCAAGGCCCCTACACAATCAAACAAGACTGTTAATGGTGTAATACCTGAGGATTTTCACAAAGAAAAATGGACTCTTGAAAATTAATGCGATAAGTCCGTAACACTTGGACCTGGCCCTTCTCTTTGCAGACTGGACAATACTCATGTGCAGTTGTTTCCACAGGGTTACAGTTCTAAGCAACAAAAAAAGGAAAGAAAAGGCAACATAAGCTCACATATTTCATATATTGTCCAGAGGTAAGACATATATACATACCAAGATAGAAAATCAATGTGCACCTTCTAAATATAACACCTAATATCATAGAAAAAAGCTAACTAGATTTTATTTTTAAACATTTATAAGATATGTATCTGTATGATAGTGTTCGAAATAAATTTATATTTTTATTTAAATATCCAAATATTTAATGTTATCTTCAGCAACAAAATTATGCAACATTTCATTCTATTTGAACTAAACCACAAGACACTTCTTGCCAGGGAACACAGACTCAGATCTTTAAAAGACAAATCTGTTTTCATAGGAATACAAACAGTTGCAAAACAGTGCCAGTAAAAAAATAACTGGCACAGATTTACTTAAAATAATCTTTCGCCATTGTTATAGATTTCCGTGGAAAATAATTTGAGATTTTTTTTGTAAAATTAAGACCAATTAAAAATCTCTCAAAGCAGAGAAAAATATGAACTTTGCACACATGTAAAACAAGTTTCAACTGACTTTTCCCAAATACCCCACCATGTGGAGTGTCGATTTCCCTATACCAGTCCCTTCTCCAATCACTTGCAAACCATTTGTAGTCTTCTGGGTATCCATCATTCTGAGCCACTGGCTAACTTATGTCACTTGTAACAATGTCATGATCACTAAGGATTTTTCAAAGACTCCTGAAAAATAAGAAGTGAATAAAACAATTAAGGAAAAATTAGATTACATTTTGGGAAATAAAAATACCAACAATAATGCAGCCTGTTTTCTGTGAGAATAAATTCAAAAGAGTACTTAACTGAAAATACTTATTTTCTAGAGCAGATTAGTAACTCCAAACTTTGCATTAAGTCATAGACTTAGCAGGTTTAGGTCCTGAATTTGCAAACTTATCTATTCTTTGAACTTTACAAGGTCTCATGAATTTTCCAAGTGCACTATACTTTGCAAAAACATGGTTGCATTGCTTGGGCACCTCAGCTTACTCCATCAAAGCCTCAGAACAGATGAACTACTTTTAAAATAGCTACAGTAAGATCCTATTTAGCTATAGATGGCTGCTGAGGAACATTTAAAAAACAACTTAGCAAAAGCCCCCCCTGTTGCATCTTTCAAAGCAGTGAACTTAATCCATGATAAACTACTAAAGTTTATCACATAAATGTAACAGTTTAAAACTACAAAAGGGAATCCTGCTGTTACTGTCACTTTCAGAAACTTGTCCTACTGTTGTTTTACCAATGTTACAGAATTCCTAGCATACTGAAGCTCTTCCACGGTATCATTGCTATGTAATTCTGTTGCATGTTTTATTCAGTAGGAACCAAGTACACATCAAAAGGCAGCTCCTTAAGGCCATTCCTTCACTGGCACTGAGCCTTGAATCACAGAAAAACACAAGAGGTTTAGAACTACGGGGACTCAATTCTGCTCTTGTTGACTTCAAATGGAACTAATTATAATAAATACATAGCTCCCTAAAATGAAGAAGGAAGTCAAGGTAAGTTGAACTGCAAAGTCATCAACATAATAGCTCTCCTTCAACCATGACTGTTCCCTTTTCATTACTTCCAAGGAATAGCATCCTCTCCCACACCATGATGTCCTTTCAACCCTTTCTTACACTACATCACTAACTCAGATTATAGTTCCTTTTGCAAAAAAAATAAGCATACCAAGGCATTTTTAAGACCTGGGTAAATACCAGCACAACCCAAAACCATTCTAACACTGGACAAGGAAAGATCCTACAGAACTGCACAGAACACTAAAAAAAACAACAGACCATCAATTTAAAAAGCACAGCTGGAAAATGTAACAAGTCATTTTAAAACAGACCCCAGTTGCATCTTGAGAAGGTCAAACTGAGACAATGGTGTTTCCTACTGACACTTGCAATGGGCTCAGCAGTACTTCTCAGGATTACTGGGCTGCAACATCTAAAGATGGTGTACCCTGATTTATAAAACTAACAGTTGTAATAAAAGATAAGAACAAAACCAGCAACTCACATGCCTTCAGTGCATGTGTTAAATTTTTGAAGCAGAGTTGGAAGGTGTACAAGAAACAGCATGGTCCCAGGCTAACTCAAGGTAAAATTAATGAATTATCTCAACATATTAAAGCTTGCTGAACTATAAAGGAAAGACAAGCTCTCCATTTTTTCAGCGTCAACAGCACTATCACACTGAAACTCAACTGTTACCATGTATTTAGTCTAGCTGGGAGCTTGATCTTTTTTATACTATTACAAATTATACAGATATCAGCCAGGCTAAAACACATAACAACTTCAGTCTCCATGCTATAGCTAGCAAAAAAACATTTGTTCAGAGGCCTTTTAGTCAATTCCTTGGTGGGAAGCAATCTCAGCTCTCCAGAGTAAATAAAATACATAGACTGGAACTCTAAGCAGTTTCTCACCACATAAATACTACACAGATTGAAAAAGGTTAGTAACACTAACAACCTGCAGGTTATTCCTTTTTAAGCATGCCTTGGTTTTATAAAGCATAATTATTTCTTTGCAAGCCCCTGCTTTCCCTGTCATCTCTCTCAAAAGGAAAGCAAGTATTTTTTTAATTATGTTGTCACTTCTGCCCTTCTTTTTAAAGCTTACTGTTCTGAGATGTACAATACCTCCCCCAACTACAATCACCCAGCAATAGTACTATGCACTTATGAACAAAAGAAACATTTTTTTTAAATTGCTAATTGTTCTTTTATTCCAAAGACATAAACACAACAAGTCAGTACTAGATACTCAGACTGGTACCAAGTGGCCCACCTGTATATTTTAGTATTTGTAACATCACAGCAAGTTATTAGTGATCTTTGCATTGTGTTTGAAAATGGGGCATCAGATCAACAGTTGCCAAGAAAAACAGCCATTTAAAAGACTGCTGTATCAAGGACCAAAACAACCCATTGCAGCAGTGTAACATCGGCATTACAGATGGCAAAGTACACAGGAATGCCTTTTGAAGCTTACTGGGTCATGTTTTAAATCATTTATGTTATGTTCCTTTTTTTATCCTTGATACTTAAAAATGTAATGCAAAATATGCTATGGACCTGGTATAATTATTAAGCCATTGTTATTCTTAAGTAGATGAGTTGACCTAAGAGCTCACAGCTGCAGAAGAGGGAGGTTTCTCTTCTTATCTCTTCTTTCTCTCCTCTCCCCTTTCCCAACAGCTTACATTCTCATCAGACTTTCCACAAGCTAACTGAACTGACAAAACAGCAGAAAACTCAGTAAAGCACAAGCTGTGTTTTTTTTTTTAACTCACTGTTCTAGTGAGTTAAATTGGCCCATGAGAAGGTCAGATAAGCTACAGAGCTGACAGTGCAGAAACAAGAAAACAAGGAAAAGGTGAAGGATTTGAGATATGGGTTTGATGGATGGGCTGCCAGATGGCTACGGAATTGTCTGGATGGAATCATTCAAAGAGCTGAGATCAACAACTCAATGTCCCAAGTAGACACCAACAATGAGTGTCTGAGCTGCCTGTACTGGGACCAGCACTGTTTAATACTTTCATCAATGGTCTAAGCAGTGGGATCAAGTGCACCCTCAGCAAGTTTGCAGATGCTGCTACACCAAGTGGTGCTGCTCATCCTGCAGAGGGAAGGGATGCCATCCAGAGGGGCCCTGACGGGCTCCAACAGGGGACCCATGCAAACCTTCTGAGGTTCAATGAGACCAAGTGCAATGTCCTGCACCTGGGCTGAGGCAACCCCTGGTATCAGTACAGGCTGTGGGAGGAAGGAGTTGAAAGCAAGTCTGTGGAGAAGGACTCAGGGACAGTGGTGCATGAGAAGCTCAACACAAGATGACAATGTGCACTGGCAGCCCTGAAGGCCAACTGGATCCTGGGCTTCACAGAAAGAAGTGTAGTGAGCAGGTTAAGGGAGGAGATTCTGCCCCTCTACTCTGCTCTGGTGAGTACTGTGTCCAGTTCTGGAATCTCCAACACAGGAATGACCAGGAGTTCTTGGAGTGAGTTCAGAGAAGGGCCACAAAGATGGTCAGAGGGCTGGAACACCTCTCCTATGAAGGACAGGTGACAGAGTTGGGGTTGTTCAGCCTAGAGAAGATGGCTCAGAGGAGAGCTTATAGATGCCTTCCAGTACCTGAAGGAAAGTTTCCTACAGGAAAGCTATGGAGTAACTATTTACAAGGGCATGTAGCAACAGAACAAGGGGCAACTGTTTTATACTGAACAAGGATAGTTTTATATTAGACATAAGTAAGAAATTATTTACAATGAGGGTGGTGAGACACTAGGACAGGCTGCCCAGAAGAACTGTGGATGTCTCACCCATGGAAGTAGTCAAGGACAAGCTGGACAGGGCTTTGAGCACAATAATCTTTAGAAGTCCCTTCCAGCCAAACCCATTGCACGACTGGTAAAAGAGCCCAGTCTTTTGGTAACAGTGAGCTGTACCTTATGAAACAGAACCTTGCAAGTCATAATCAGTTACAAACTTCGTTTAACAGGTGAAAGAACACTCGTTACACTACAGTGAACAGAACATCTCTATGTTTAGAGGCTGAGGGACACTTAAAAATTACCTTCTTGTAAATCACCTAACAAATGTTCTTTCCTTCATCAAGGGGATATTGAAAAGGTGAAAAGAAACAAAGAAATGTTTGAAGAAAAAAGTGAGAAAATTTTCTACTACGTTATTTATCCATTCTTTACACAAGAAGAAATTGGAACATTAAGTTTTTTATTTATCTGAGGTCATAACTATATTAAAAAACACACAAAAACCAAGCAAACAAACAAACCCCCCGAACTATAAAAAATGGAGCACAGAATGCATCCCAGTAAGTAAAACAGTAAAAAACCATAATTGCTCTACTGGTCATACTGGTAAGTGCTGGGCAGAATTGCATGTTACCCTTACATGGAACCGAGAGAAAATTTTATTCCTGCAAGAAAGCAGGGAAATAAATTGATGCAGTTGCAAACTAAAGTAGCATGCAATGTTATTACACTGCTGTTCTAAAAGTTTCTTCTGCAGCCAGGATTCTCTTAAACCTCATATTAAATGCTCTTAAGGGTGTGCAACAAAGAGCTGGGACTACAAATTTTGTTGACAAGTCATTCGGTCCATTTAAAAAAGAAATAGTTACTGGGAAAGCGTACAGGCTGAAGTAGTGCAGCTTACTGTGGCTGCAGGTAAGAGATGGCAGAGCCGCAGCCTCTACCTCCAGGCAGTGGGCAAGGAGGGCCGAGGGGGCAGACGCAGCTAACCCACCCACTGCCCGGTGTCTGTATTTACACACTCGAACCGGTACCTCACCTGACCCACCCACTGCCCGGTGTCTGTATTTACACACACGAACCGGTACCTCACCTGACGCACCTCCTAACTACGCGGTGGCCCCGGACAGCGCTACCCGCGCACAGGGAACGCACACCTCACCCGCACCCACACTGACATGAAATACTTAGTCGGCATTTGGGAACCCGTGAGACCACCGCTCCCACAGGGACCTGCCACCCCCGCAGCCCGACAAAGCGCTCGGCGTAGCCCGCGGGGAGCTGTGCACGCCGGGGCTGCCCCAGACCCGAAGCCAGCCGCCCGCTATACCGGGCCTCGCGGCGGGCACGGGCAGCGCGGCCCAAGCGCCATAGTCCCGCGCTGGCTGCCGCCGTGCCTCCGCTCCCCGTGCCGCCACACGCGGCCCTCGCCGTCGCGGCGCTCGGTGCGGTGTAGGTAACCCCATCCCGGAGCTGCCCGGGACGCGGGGCCTCCCCCCGGCGGCCTTCCCGCCACACGTGTGCTTGGCGGGGGCAGGCACGGCCCTCCCACCCGCGCCGCGCGGCCGTTACCCCCCAACCGTTACCCCGCAGCTGTTACCCCGCATCCGTTATCCAGCGCCCGTTGTCCCAGGGCAAGGAGCTGCCCGCAGCGGCAAACGCGGCCCCCGCCGCCGGCCCGGCTGTCGCTGCGCAGTTTCCGGCTCGTCCCTGCCGCCACGCCAAGCCGGCGCGCCCCGCTCCCGGCAGGCAACGGAGGCGGAGCCGCCGCAGGGCGGCGGGCGGGAGCTGGAGTGCGCAGCGGCCGTGCAAGCAGCGACTGAGGTACTTTCCCCTCCCCCCTGCCTTTCCTTCTCGCTCCTTCACGCAGCCGAGTGGGAGGGAACGATCCGGGTCTCGGGCCGCCCGCCTGCGTGGGGGCCGGCCCTGCGAGGAGCGAGTGGCGAGCGGTGCACCGCTACCCTCCGCCGCCTGCCCGAGGCGAGGCGGGCGCTGCTACCGCCTTCCGCTGGAGGGGCGAAGCACGGCAGCTTCCTAACGGGAGCGGCGGCCCTGCGAGCCCTATAGACCGCGCTGCCGCCTCGCAGCCGCGCCGCTCCTAGCAATGCCTCTGGGCGTTGTTTGGGACAGGGAGTTGAGGATTAAGCTGCAATTCATTGAACCTGCTTAAAATCACGACCAGGCTGTGGTTTAACCTCTTCCGAGGTTCTGTACCTCGGAACTCACCTTTCTCCAGCACCGAGGCGCTGGTTCTGCCAGCTCTGCTTGTACCTGAGCGTTGCGGTGACATGTGGGCTCCCTTTTGGAAGTCTTTTAAGCAGCCTGGAGTTTGCCTTCTAGTCGGTTTTGGAGGTTTCAGTCTCGAGATTGAGGTGATGTCGGGTGCTTGGTCTCATAGAGCATTTCTGCACTGGCAGTCTCCATCTGAAATAGCTCGAGTATTTGACCCTAGGTTTTGGCCTATCCGTATTGACCTTTTTTTCCTCTAGTATGAGCTGCAAGGAGCTTAACAGCAATGCCATTTAGGTCAATGCTCTGCTTCACTTACGTCAAGAAGGCTGTCAGCGTGCTCCAAGCCAGCGTGGTCCCCGGGCTGGAGGGTGGAATGAGTCAGGAAATCGTTCTGGTGATAGCATTAAAAAACCCTTCTCTCTTACTGCCTGCTTCTGCCTTGCTGACAACTGTCCTCGGTTACATATTTTAAAAGCATTTAGCGTTGTACGATTTATATCATGAAATAATCTCTCAGTATGATGGCTCCATTTTATCATCCATAATCTTTTTGCTGTAGTTATTCCTTTAATCTGTACAGCAGTGTTTTGAAGTCTGAATTAATGTCTGAGGGCATATTTGACAGAAGTTGCTTGTCTGACTGGAGGTAGATTATAATGAAACTTGGTAATAATTTTGTAAGAAGTACTTTTTTTTTTTTTAGATTAATCTTGGGTTTTAATTGATAAGGGCTTTTATTGTGGAGAATGTATTTTTTTTTTCTATGTATTTTCAATAGCAGTATGAAGTGCTTTTTGGAATGTTGAGTAGGAGAACGAGCTGACTGACTCTACAGCCACTGAGACTGCTGTTTCTCAGTACACATCAAATGCAGTGTGTGGTTTAATCTCTTTCAGTTTCTCTGTTTGACTGTTAAAACATCAAATAGAGCAATCCACTGAATGAGATTGTTACGTAGTTTCATTAAGTGGGTCTATGTGTGCAATAATTTTCCTCCTGGCATCTTAGGACTCTGAGCATCTTATTTTAAGACTTAGTAATATACTTATGGCTAAAGTACAGTGCTTGAATGCATGAAAATTGATATATGCTGTTTATTTAATTATTTTTTCACTTGTTTTCATTGGAGTTTAAGTTTTTACTTTTCCCAGGGGTGACTGGAGTCCATTGTTTTGTTTTGGGCTTTCACCAGGCATAAGCTTTTGTTTCAAGTTTATACTGTCTAACAGATTATGTGTTAAAAGCTGTTTGCTTGTGTGTGTGTATTTGTGCTCTGGAGTGATTAAGATGTTTTCCTGCTTGTTAGCAGGGACTGACTTTCCAGTATGGTTTCAAGTTCTCTAATCAGATAAAATTCATTACATGAGACCTTTAAGATATTTAAAGTTGCCTAAAGCCTCTATTTTCTGTTTTGTCTCCCCCCTTCCTTCCACTCAGCCATTTTGATAAGTTAACTTCTGTTTGGGGACAGATTTTTTTAATAGGGCATGAAATGATAGAACAATGAGTAATGGTTTTAAAGAGAAGAGATTCAGACCAGAAAGGAGGAAGAAATTTTTTTAAGTGAGGGTGGTGAAACACTGAAACAGATTGACCAGAGGGGCAGTAGGTGTCCCATACCTGGAAATAATTCAAGGTCAGGTTGGATGGGGCTTGGAGCAACCTGATCTAGTTGAAGGTGTTCCTACTCACTGCTGTGGGGTTCGAGCACACCTTTAAAGGTCACTTCCAACTCAAACCATTCCATGATTTTAGTTACTTTCTACATACTACTAAGTACCACACTGACATTTACTGGTATTCTTCCTTTTTTCCTCCCTTCCAGCTGAGTAAAGGAAAGCTTGAAACAAAAAAAGAATCTAGACCTGAGTTTTCCCATGTGCTTGAGGCAGAGATATTGCATGTTGCCAAAGAAAAAAAGCTGAGGTTTTTCATTTCACAATACAATAGAACATTGCTTGGCCTGAACAAAAATGTCCTAAACTAGTAATTACTACATGATGCAAAGTCCAGAGTCACCAGGAATTGGTTTGGGTGTTCCAGATGTGGACTGGCAATGACTTTGGGATCTAGTTAGACTGTTATTTACTCAAATGTTGTTTTCAAAAGCATGTTGTGTCAGTTTAACTAGATTTGGTTTAGATTTAACTAACATTGTCTGTGCACGTGGCTTATTTCTGGTTTTATTGACTTCATCTTTACCTTCTTAAGTTGTTTTTTCTCTATGTAGGAAGAGCAGAACAGTCTTCTGATACAATTTTTGAGCTGTTTTGGTTCAGGGGAGTGAAAGTACATATATGATTTAACTTTCTGAATAGGAATTTTCATTTACTCTGTTTTCAAGCATAATTTGCAAACTTCATGACTACATTGGCAGTAAATACTTTAAAACAGTTTAAGTATTAATTAATTTAAATTAATAATTCTGAAAGGCTTTGCTAGAATGGGCACTTTCTATGACTGAAGCCTCTTGGCATGTGCATCAAGCATGTAATATCACAGAAAAACTCCTCTTTTCTTAGTCTGTTAGTGTGTTTGGATATGGAGGAGAAAAGTTAATTATAGAGACCCCAAAGAGGAATTCTAAAATGAGCATTGTTTTCAGCTTGGTATATGCATTGTTTTAAAAGAGTAACATATCTGTACCAGGCAGGGATCACTATCTGGAAAATAATTACAAATGTTGGGGAAATAATATTCAAGGCATGTATTTAGTGGATTTTGCTCAGGATGAGAACATATGCTAGTCCTATGTGTCTTCTAAAAATACTTTCACACGTAAATTACACACCTGTTGGCTGCTTACTTCTGACCAGATTGTTGCTGCATGTTGTCTCCTGAGAAACTGAATATGGAGTGGGAAGTACCAACTAAAAATTTTTGCTTTGAAGGTTTTATATCTTCAGTTGTATGTTTGCTTAGCTTTTCTTCTTCTTTTTCCAGAAATGAACAAAAGATCATTAAAATTTAAACTTGCAAAGTGCCATTTTAGAAATGTAAGAAAAATGCAGTGACTAATTAATTATATGTTTTCCTCTTTTTCTGTTTAATGCTTAAATACATTACTAATGTTCTGTGTGTATAAAGTCAGGATTACCATGATTGTAAACTTCCTGGCAATTCATCATTTTAAATCCAAAAACTTACTAACATTACTTATTTTAATGTGTACATGTAGTGTCCTGTGGCTATTGCATTGTAGTATTTTATACAGAAAAAGAGAGATTTTTGAGACAGATATTATAAAATCAGAAGTTTGTCAACTGCTAACTGTTAAAATCCTTTTTATCTGGAGTAAAAACCTTGCATAAGGTAGTAAATTACATCTCACACACACCCCCCCCTATACTTCTGAAGATAAATGCAACATTTTTTCCCTACTATGGTGTCTGTAATTTTGCCATAGTAAAAAAAGTCTATTCACTGCTCTGAATTAAATGTAGTCTTTTACTTGAATCTTCAAATAGGCTGTTAATTTTGTCAACCCTAACAAGAGCAGAATCTTTGGTTTGTACCAAGGAAAGAAACCAAACACTTCAGGCGTGATGCAATATTCTCAGAAATCATTGCAAAAATTTTCCATCTGGGGATTGTAGTTGGCCTTCAAAATACTTTTTCTTAATTTTCATTCTATTCTTTGAGTCATTTTACATCCTTGACTTAGAGCTTGGAGGCTTCTGACTCCATTCCAGTGAGGAACAATAGCCGAAATTTAGTAGCTTTTGAGTTTTCAGAAAAGGATTATTTTCAAGAACATTTCTAGTGGGAAAGTATCAATTTTGCAATGTAGCTTCAGAAACCAGTGTAAAGATGCATGATGTTTGGTGTGATCATGCTCGCTGTGTTGTGCACTTGTGGTGTTGGGTCTTCTAATAGTTAGGTTACATTCCTGGGGCATTATTGTGTTGCATGCTATTCTTAGTGAAAGTCAGCATAAATAGAAAATACATTTTAATGTCGATGGAAGAAATTTAATTTGACCCATCATGAGATAATTTAACAACATTCAAACAAAATGTATGTCTCTGTAAGGGCAAAGAGCTTTGCTAGGTTGATCATGATGGTAAGGACTTCAAGACTGATGTGGAAGTTTGGAGATGTATTCGTTAAATGACTTACAAAATAAATAGGATTATGACAAGCAAAGTATTTTTGAAATCAAGTGAACAAATAATGGATTGTATTTGATGCCTAAATATGATACACTGGTTTCTGGTTTTATATTTTTGGCTTTTTTTTTTGTAATTTGTGTTACTCTTTAAAGGCAGGTTGTATTTGACTTTGTTTTCTTTGGCCTTTCTGTTCTTATGCATGAAAGTCTGAGATTTCTAAGGAGTTTTTTTTCTTAGTTGCATTATAGTTTTAAATGATTGAGTTATGGCAGAATTCAAAGAGACTTTTTATCAGTAAGGTGGTTCATTAGGTTTTATTTTCAGCAACAGCAGCTGAAGGAAGTGTTTTACAGGACTTAAAAAAATGAGATGATGCAAAATATGCTGTTCCTTTTTTGTGTATTTACAAAAGGGAAATCAACTCCAAAGTATATCTGTGCAAAGATACAGTATTTGACATTACATACAACTCTAAGGAACTAGGTGTTTCATTCTATACCTTTGGAGGCTGGCTGTTTTGTCTTCTTTAAAATAGGCAGTAATCAAGCATATTAATTAAAGGTGAACCCTTATGACTCTTGGAAGAATTTTTTTTAATGTCTTGCCTACAGAACTTGGTTCAGTTCTTAGCAGAAGGAAGACTGTTAGGTAACAAATTTGCTGTGGAAAAAATTAACAATTTCTTGTTACAATCTATAACATATCTTAAGATATTTTCCAAGTATTCCAATTTCTGATACTTTCAAATGGAAAGAGCTCTTCAGATAAACTAATTCTGTCTTGGTAAGAGGGCTGTCCATGAGAAAGAAGGGGGAGAAACTATATATTTCCTGAAAAGTTTAAAAGGGAAAGATTATCCATTCTCACTTGTCTGGTTAATATTATACTGGCATATTGTTACTTATTTTTCACTGTGAGGGTGACAGAACACTGGAACTGTGACACTGTGGAATGTCCTTCTCTGGAGGCATTCAAAACCTGCCTGGACGTGTTCCTGGGTGACCCTGCTGTGACAGAAGGGTTGGACTTGATGATCTTTTGAGGTCCCTTCCAACCCCTGATATTCTGTGATTCATCAGAAGCTTTTCCCTTCAGCACTTACAGACACTTGAGCTAAATTTGACCACCATTGTCTTCTGGTCCTCTTTTCCTTAGTATTGATTTTTTTTGTTCTCTACAATCCCATTTAGAAAAACATCCTGTGTGAGGATGCTAGTACTGTCACAGCCACTGAGGCTATGCATGAGCAGAGGGGTCAGTTGCTGGCCTCTCTTTCTATTGAGTGCTGTATATATGAAAAGAAAAACTCATGCCTATTCTGAAGGGTTTAAAAATACCTGTCCCACCTCATTTTTCTTGAACTTACAACACATTGCATACTTTCTTGCTTTTTCATAAAATTTCATGAGTAGTTTGTTAAACTTGGTGGTACCAATTCTGCATGAACTTAAAGCCTTTCCAAAATATTTCCTGGTTTTGAATTATTCTCTGGCATGTTTTTTTAATGCCTGAAAATGCATATCAGGCTTGGGTTTAATGTGTATTTGTGAAACAGCTAGTAAACCTGATGGTATGAATTCATTCCTTTGGTAGGGTTAATCAAAGAAAACTATTTGTTTTTATGAAATGTAGGACATAGATATTTTTATATGTCAGTTTCTATTTTGTGATAGTCCTGAAAGGCCACATCATGATTTTGTTGTGCTGGTTGATGTAAGAATACATGCAGTTCTTTACCCTCAAAAAGCAAGTATTTTGGGCCTGTAGACCATTATTCTTCTCTGAATAAATAAATAAATGTTGTAAAAATCCCCTCACTGTCCTGTTTTTGTAAGGGATGTGACCAGGGGACAGGGGTGATGATGGTGGTGACAAAAAACTATTATTTTTTCCCTGTAGCCTAAAATATGAATAGTTCAACTTCTAGCTGAAACCAAATATTGCTGCCTCTTGTTTGCTGAGAGATATTTATCACCCCTCTCATTCTCATGTCTTGCAATCTATTGGCCTGTTAAATGCATCTCATTGTATGTCCTCTTCCCTGTCAATCTCTCAACCCTTCTTTATACTTTAAAGTTTTAGTGATAATATGTTCCAGAGCTGTGAAAATTTGCAGTAATTGTTGTACACAGTCTTAATTTCTGCCTTCACCTCTAGAACATAAGGGAATTGCTGTAATTGTCCTTTACAATCTGATAGTGCTTTTTCCTTATATCAGAAGAGTTATTAACTAGCCAGACTGGTAATTTTCATATAAACTGTGATGTATTGCAGAAACATTTGAGGTGTGCTGATGTCATGGCATCTGCGTACTGATGTAGTTCTCTGTATAAAATACAGTGCATTTGACACAACTCTTTGTTTTCTTTTTTTGTTTTTTATTATTATTATTATTTTTAGTCAGAGTTGTCAGGAAAGTAGTTTCACACCTTGGCCGATACTCAAAACCAACCATCTGCTTTGTATATGGCATCAGCTCCTAGGAAGGTTTGGGCATATCTGGCCTTGTAAGATACCATGAGAGCCTCTCCTTGCAATTTTTATAATCTTCCCTCAGACAAGGTGCCAGGACAGTGACTTGTTACTTGTTACTTAGTAAAGGATTGAGCTTCCTGTCTCAACCAGAATGCCAAATACTGTACAAGGTTCTATGAACATGGAAATGCTGCTAGTTTGGCTGCAAACCCTTTTGTAAAATTTTACTTCCATGTGCACCATTATGTGTCCTAACTTCTGCCACTAATACACTGGCAAGAAAATTTGAGGAGAGGTCTTAAATTAACTCTCTGTAGAGAATTAAGAATAAAATTCTGTACTTTAAGAGCTAGCATTTCAGGTCAAATAGGTTCAGGCCCTCCATGCAGCCTAGAATGCACCACTGGCTATAAATGAATGCCTTGTGAAAGCATGGAAATAAAACCTTCTAGATTTCACAGTTCAAGACATTCAGTGTTGTTTTTTTTTTTAAATACTGTTGTTTAAATATGCCTTTCAGATAGTAAGGTTATCAAATCTGCTAAAGGAAGATTCTTTCTTTTGTTCTTTATATCCTGCTGCTGTTTATTTCTTGTTGCTGTTATTACCGCTTAAAGAGCATTTTTATGGTCTACAGTAAAGTGTTAATAGAAAAAAAACCAAGCAAAAAACAAACATGAAATCCTAATAAAAGAGCAAAGTAAATCAAAATATTATATCCTCTTTCAGTTTTATTAATATCTGAAGTTATTCAGAATTGCAGGTAATAAAACTTAAATAACATCATTATTTAGAATATGATTTTTTAATTTTCTATATAGTAAGTGTGGCAGAGTTCATGTATGGCCACACAGTGTAGATAAGCTGTGACTGCATGTCATGCTTCAGAACAGAGGGACATTACTTAATTTGTCCAGTTTTTCGGTACTTCAGCTTGTGGTGTTGGGCAATCATGGTGCTATAAAACATTTCTATTTTTTTCTTTATTTTGCATTTGGATTTCTTCAGTGCTTTTTTTTCTTCTGTTAGCAATGCTGTAGCAAATTAAATCACTTCATGCATGAAAGAAAAGGTGAAAATTTGAGTACAAATGCAAAATGGAGATCCTTAGCAGAATAAAATTAGAGGTACAAAATAAAACTACGGTATTAAAGCAGTCGAAGTTTGATCACTTGTATTGATGATTAAAAATTGCTGGTGTAGTGATGTTAATTTGCCTGGTTTTATTATATATTTCTCAGTACAGGACCTCTATTCTATGTTCATCAACCTGTGAAACACACAGATCTGTGCTTCCAGCCTTGCCTACTTACCACTTCATCCTCCTTTGATATACCAAAATCTACTTATGTACAGCCGACCTACTTCCAAAGCTGCTCTCAAAACAGAACCTTATAAAAAGATTCTGTAAAAGTGGATGTTTAAAATGGAATGGAAATGTGATACTGGTTACAAGGGTAGCTGGGAAGTACTCTAATATACCATGTTTAGGAATGATGTATGGTCCCCCAAATCCTTCTGCAGATAAGTAATCCTATCAAAGGCAGTTGAGTACATTTGATTAAGGATTACAGGTGATTAGTGGTCTGCAAGGTTAAGAGTGTGACCTGCATCATTAACGAGTATTCACATATTCAGGCTGCTTTGAGCAGGATATTGAACTAGATCACCTCAGAGATCTGGTCCAACTAGAATGATTTTATGACTATCGCACTTGTAGTATGCAAATAGACAGTTCATTTATAAAAAGCATACTTAGATATTAATTGAATAAGCTAAGCCCCACCAAATTGTTGCAGGTATTTTACCTATTGCATTGTGTTGTAGCATGGAGTTTCAAATTTGATCCAAGTTTCAGATTCAGAATAGTAAGAGAAATATGTCTATGCCTTTTTTGCCTGTTGCACTGAATTATTTGTGTGCATTTTATATCAGATTGAATTCCTTGTATGAGAATTCATTCCTAGCATATAGCTGACTTGTCCAGTTCTGGACCTAATCTAGGGTAGAGTGTCTGCATATTTGATGCTTTATGTGCAGTTGAGCTGTGTGAGTGGAGTTAAACTTGCTCTGCCTTTTCCAGGTACTGCTGGAACTGATACTGCAGTAGCAAAGCCATCAGAGCACATTAGCAGCCTAAGAAAGGCTTGAGGCCCTCCAGACTTTCCAAACCAAGGACTTGGAATGTGAGAGGGTGTTCTTATATTACAAGAAAAGACTCCAATCAACCAACCAACCAAAAAGCCCCACAATAAAACCCCAAAACAAAACAAACCCCAAACCCCGCTGTTAGAATATAGTATGAAGATTCTGAATATATGCTGATGTTGAGACACAACTGGCTGAATTCAATATACAATATATGTTAAGTGAATATTAAGACAAACACTCTACTGTTTTTTGAGAAATTGTATTTTGATTAACAGTAGTATGATCCATTGAGATGTACAGGGAATTTATATGGATTTTCTTCCTGTGTTTGCATAAAATTTTTACGTTTTGATACCTCTTTGTAATTTAGTACCAACAGATACCTCTGTTGTAATTTAGTATTGGTAATTAAGAAAGAAGTTCAGGATGAAGGAACAGTTCTCAAAAATTACTGACTGTAAAAGGCCAACCACTTTCATATGTGTCTGACCAGAAATGTTTCTATATAACATTTTAATTCTTCCAAACATGTGAATTAACCACAGTAACAGAATGTAGCTGTTATCATGTCTTATTGGTAGTGGTGTATTTTAAGGAAATAGCTGGTATTAGCACGCTTTTATTTAAAAAGAAAATGAGGAAGGTAATACAGTAAATAATGTGTTAAGGAGAGGTCTCCTGGATTTCTAGGAAGTACAGAATCCAAGTAAAAGAAAAAGAGATGTTAGGAAGGAGTGGGGGTATTTCTTTATGCTGCTCTTCACCATAAAGGTGTTGTGGACATTTTATTGTTTTCAGATAAGGTTCATGAGATATTATCTGATAATTGGATTAGAAAACCAAAGATTGTATGCTAGAATAAACTGCTAAGGGCCTCTAAGTCATGAAAACTCAATGCCATGCATTCATTCAGTTGTTTTAAAGGATGAAGTGGCTGATCTGCTAAGAATGCATCTTGATAGGATGAGATGCTGGGCCAGAAGACCAGAAGCTATCGAGTGTTGTCCATACCAGACTTTGCAATTGAAGACAAGGAACAGATCTGGAATTTGTGGACTAAGGACTTGTACGTTACCACACGTATGTAGATTTGAATACTAAATGGGTAGTTAAGTCATTGTGTGGGCACAAAATCTAATAGCACCTGGTTTCCTATGTGGTAACATCTTACAGGTAATGAAAAGTACTAGCTGTAGCTGGTGTATTTATGAGGTGCCTCTTATGTGTGTGTTTGTTTTGTAATAACATGGGAAAATGCTGCAGTTTGGGCAGTTTGTGTGTCAGTCTTCTCTATCCACCTGCCCAGTACCTGGAATTCTGAAAACTCTGAATTCTTTTTAAACCAAAAATCAATTTTCAATCTTCCTCTTTGACAAAACTGTTTGAAATCAGGTAGTAGATTCAAAAGTTAGAAAGGGTCAGGAATAACCTAGAAAGACACATTAAAACAGTATTAACCCCTTCTGTCTTTATTTGTCTAAAAATGATATATATTTGTTCTGTTGTTAGTGGAAAAGAGAGAGATGAACATATATATTAATTTCATATGTATTCATTTGACACTGTCCCACATGACATCCTTGTCTCTAAGATGGAAAGACATGGTGTTAATGGATGGGACACTCAGTGGATAAGGAGCTGGCTGGAAGGTTGCATTCAGAGTGTTGTGATCAGCAGCTCGATGTCCAGATGGAGACAAGTGGAGATCCTCAAGGATCTGTTCTGGATCCACTGCTTCTTAACACTTTGTCAGCAACATGGACAGTGGCACTGAGTTCACCCTCAACAAGTTTGCTGATGACACCAAGCTGTGTGGTGCAGTGGATTCACTGGAGGGATGGGATGCTATCCAGAGGGACCTTGAGAAATGGGTCAGTGCTAACTGCATCAGGTTCAACAAGTCTAGGTGCAAGGTCCTGCATCTGGGTTGGTCCAATGCTAGGCACAATTACAAACTGGGTACAGTGTGTGTTGAGAGTAGCCCTGAAGAGAAAGACTTGGGAAGTTTGATTGATGAGAAGCCTGACATGAGCCAGCAGTGCATTCGTACAGCTCAGAAGGCCAACCAACTGTATCCTAGGGTGCATGAGGGGAACATGGCCAGCAGATCAAGAGAGATGCTTCTCCCCCTCTACTCTGCTCTTGTGAGACTCCAGCTTGAATACTGCATCCAGTTCTGGTGTCCTCACCATAAGGAGGATACAGATCTGTTGGAATGAGTCCAGAGGAGAACCACAAAGATGATCCAGCAACTTGAGCACCTCTGCTACGAGGAGAGGCTGAGGGAGCTGGAATTGTTCAGCATGGAGAAGACTCTGGGGGACCTTATAGCTGCCTTCCAATACCTGAAGAGAAGCTTCTGGAAGGCTGGAGAGGGACTTCTTATGAGAGTGTCCAGTGATAGGACAAGGGGAAATGCTTTTAAACTGAAAGAGAATAGGTTTAGAATGGATATTAGGAAGAAGTTGTTCAGTACTAGAGTGGTGAGATTCTGGAACAGATTGCCCAGAGAAGCTGTGGATGCCAGCTCTGGAGGCATTCAGGGCTAGGGTGGATGAGGCTTTGAGCAACCTTGTCTAGTTTAGAGGCATCCATACCCATGGCAGGGAGGTTGGAGTAGATGATCTCTAAGGTCTATGATCTTAGATTCTATGATCTATGATTCTATGATCTATGATCTAAGGTCCTTTCCAACCTAAGCCATTCTATGGTATATTCATGTGCCACATGTAGTTGATCCTCCCTTCTAAAATTACAAAAGTATTTCCTCTGGCAGGGAACTGTAGCCCAAGCAATTTTGAGGCAGCCTTATGGATTTTGTGTGCAATTATGGGCATGGTGAGCTGTGATGCAGAGACAGAAATTAAAGGTAAAACAGCCCAAGAATAACCTATACTGCCTTCAGTGGCAAAGCTGTTAGCTACACAGAGTCATTTGTGTATGTCACCACCATCATGTGGTGACCTGGAAACAGAAAATTGAACCTTTCTTCAAGAGGAGTCCATGACAAGCAGTAATTTTTAGCCCAAGTGAGTTCCTCAATATGGTATAGTGAGTGGCTCCACCAGCAGATGCATCTGTACAAATGAGATTCTGGCACAAGCATGAAAAAAAGCATCAGGAGGGTCATATCTATTTTAATTGACATTCTTACCAAAATATCTGTTCATCAAATTATGCCTCTAGAATCTGTCTTAGCAGTGATTAATCTTGTCCTCAAGTAAGCATCCAAACTAAAATACTGTATAAATTCTGTAAAATCAGAGAAAGTTGTGTGGAATTGGAGGGCAGTCTTCTAAGGCTGGATATATTAGTGTAACAAAGTAGATGTCATTTGCAGTTACAAAATAATTCACAGTAGAAGGAATAACTTGAACTACTTGAAGATAATTCTAAATTACAAGTAAATGTTTTGCAAAAGTAGGTGTTTCATTATAGATGGCCTGAGGAAAATGTCTTTGCACTATTTCCACTGTAAAAGGAATACTTAAATGTAAATTAAATGTAAAATTTATTGAAAAGGTGCTCCACAGTAACATTAAATGGGAGTTCTTTAGCAGGGCATTTCTCCTCTAATGAACTGTTCAGCTGGTTAAGTCATTTATTCTTACTTTATCAATCACTGCATATACATGTCCTCTTTTAAACGCTAGTGTACTTTTAAATGCTACTGTTGATAAGTAGTTTACTTATTAAAAGTCTTTTCCATAAGTTTACACAAAATAAAGCCTCTGTATTTCTTGTTTTCAGTTGATTTCTTCAGATTAACTGTAAATTTTCAATAATGGCAATACACTCATTCTGCCATTTGGAGGAGCCTGTGCCACAGAATAATGATCTGAAGAAAACTCACTTGTTTGTGAGGAGAAGTCTTCAATTGGGAAGTAGTATCAGTGCAGTTAAGAGGTTCTTTGTCATATTCAGGTAAGAGTTTTTTCTTTGTTATTTTTTGTAATTGAAGTTATTTGGGTTTTGGTAGGCTGCCATTTCATTTAAAATAGCATACATGCAGTGTCATGTCAGAGCCTGTCAGCCTTCTTGTTGGTCATTTGACATGTAAAGTATCTTGAAATGAAAAGATATGTCCAGTAGCACACTTGGAAGATGCATATAGGGGAATTGTTATCTGGAAAATTATTTTTACATAATTTATTTTCTCTGGAGTAACTATTGAGGGTGGAAATGATGATGATTGTAATGACAAAATTCCCTTTTGCTACATGTTCCTTTTCAGAATTTTCTTATGTTTCTTTTTTTTCCTGAATATAATGTTTTGCTAAGCCGGAGCTGTTTTGAATGAAAGTGGCAATAATTAAGTCTCAAATCATTCAGGGGAAAGTCATGGTCAGGTTTTCACAACTTGGAATATCTTCATATTTTCTATTGGGGAGAAAAAAAGCTTTTGAATTTTCTGCCAGTCAGAATTTTTATCTAAACTGGGTCTTTAAATCTTAGCCTGGTAGCACTGGATCAAGATTTAATTTTAGAGGAATGGTTACTGTATGTTGTCTATTTTTTCTAGACATCCAGTTATTTTTTTAACATACTGACTTCACAGTAGAAGTTGATTTAGTCATATTCGGCATGGGAATAGTATGCAATGTACATTCAATAGGAAGTGTTAGCAGTAAGATAGTAAAACAATTATGTATATTTATATAGGTAATTGCATGTCTTTTCTTGTCCTCCTATTGTAAACTGTGGGGTTCTCTCACTGGCTGTGGATTTGGTGTTCCAACCAGCAGTCAAACAAATGATAATTTGAAAAAAAACATCCAACAACCAAATTGCTTCTTACCAGAAATGCAGAGTACAGTTTGTCAGCATTTTCAGTGATAAACACAAATTTAGAACCTTTTTTATGATACCTGTCTGTTTTGTTGTTAAATTAGTGGATCACTTGCATATATAAAAATATATTTTAAAATCCTGATATATGATATATCAAATCTTGATATATCAAATCTGAGAAGCCTTAACCATAACATTTCTCTTGCTCAAAATCCTGCAGAGTGAAAAGTACTGGATTTGTAAAAGATAATACTATTGTATCTTTTGGATCTAGAAACAGAAGCTCCTGTTCAGCATGTTTTTGTGCACATGCTTGCTTTTCTATCAGTGTCATCCTAGTATAGGACTGATGCTTAAGAACTTCAGTGGCATAGAATGAACAGTGCTTTTTTGGTGTCAGCCTTTCCTTTAGTCTCTTTATACTTTGAGAAAATGTGAAGATACTTTTTTAAATAAATGCTTTATAAATTTAGTGAATAATTAAAATTATAAAATAGTTCAGAAAAGCTTTTGAACTGTTAGTAGGGTACTCCAAGCAAGGACAGCACCAGTGAAAATGAAGCTCTTGCTTCAATTAAGGTCTAAAAGCTGCAATGCATTTGAATGAAATCATCACAAAAGAGAATTCATTCTGGAGAGATACTTCTTAATTTTTCTGGTTTTATTTTGCATTATGAATGCAATGAATAGTGGCCACCAGATACCAATTTAAAAATGCTGTTTTATGCATGCTACAGAATTATAACAACAGGGCTTGATGCATCTGGCTTTATTTGTAATATATTTAAGGAAAAATACTTTTAAGCTTAATAGGTTTTCCTGTTGGCAAAATGGCTCCTGTCAGTCCATGAAGTCAAACGGTTTCTGAACACAGTTCCACAGAAGTCAAAGAGAAACAAGAGTAAAGTATATTAATCAAGTTCTGTATTATTCAATAATTATGCTTATGATGTCTATAATATGGATATTGAGAGCAGTGAGTGTATCTTCTGAATCTTCCAATAGAGCTATTATTGTTCCTAGCACAACCTCCTGTACATGGATAAAATTGGGTTTTCCTCAAAAAAATAGTCCTGTAGCTGAAGAGTAAGAAGGTGAGGTACTTGAGACTACATTAGTTCAGCAAGCAGTTAAAAGTAATTTCAGTGACTTGTCGTACGCTCAAATTGATTTGATTTATCATGCATGGAGAAGTCTCAAATGGTTTATATCAATTTCTGTTGTTTTTTCCTTTTTATATCATGGGTGGAGTAATCAGAAGGCTGGAGCGCCTCTCCTATGAAGACAGTCAGAGAGTTGGTGTTGTTCAACCTGAAAAAGAGAAAGCTCAGAGAGACATTATAGCAGCCCTTCAGTACCTGAAGGGACCTACAGGAAAGCTGGAGAGGAACTCTTCCCAAGGGCATGCAGTGACAGGACAAGGGGAATGGCTTTAGACTGAAAGAGGGTATATTTAGGTTAGTAGCAGGGAATTCTTCACTGTGAGAAGTGGTGAGACACTGGCACAGGTTGCCCACAGAGGTTATGGCTGCCCCATCCCTGGTTGTGTTAAAGGCCAGGTTAGGCCTTTGAGCAGCCTGGTCTGATGGGAAATGTCCCTGCCTGTGGCAGGTGGGTTAGAACTACATCATCTGTGAGGTGCCCTCCAACCCAAATCATTCTGTGATTTAGCTCTGCTTTCTAAATGTGTTTTCCCTAAAACTAATGCACTGACTTGAGTGGACATAAAGGTTGTTTTATCTTTAGTGAGACAAAAGTTAAGTCATCAGTGATTTTGAAATTCCATCCTTGAAATACTAGGTCTTTGACATTAAGTGGGATAAGAATCTCAGAACAGACTGACTACTAGGGACTCCCAGGCTACGGTTCAGGTAAATAACTTCTGTGAAGGAGGAATGTAAAGGTTTCTTCTTTTTTTATACTATTGTAATCAAATAGAAAAGGTTACAATTTAAACTATAAATGTTTTCTGATTAACATTAGCATTTAAAATATCTACCCATGTTTGTGAGAGGATTTGTTACACAGAATCACAGAATGTCAGGGGTTGGAAGAAAGGGACCTCTGAAGATCAAGTTCAACCCGCCTGCCAGAGCAGGTCCAAAACTAGGGCAGGTCACTCAGAAGTGGATCCAGACAGGTCTTGAAAGTCTCCAGAGGAGACTCCACAACCTCTCTGGGGAGCCTGTTCCAGGGCTCTGTAACCCTTACAGTAAAGAAATTCATTTCACCTCATATGGAGGTGGAACTTCCTGTGCTCTGTCTTGAATCCGTTGTCCCTTGTCATATCACAGGGCACAAGTGAGAAGAGGTTGTCCTTTCTTGGTGCCCAGCTCTCATATATTTATACACATTAAGTAGATTCCCTCTCAGCCTTCTTTTTTCAAGGCTAAGCAGCCCCAGTTCTCTCAGTCTGTCTTCATAGGAGATATGTTCAAGTCCTTTAATCATCCTCACAGCTCTCCATTGGACTTTCTCAAGTCCTTGTCCCTCTTGAACTGGGGAGCCCAGAACTGGATGCAATAATAAATGCATGTTAGTTACAGTTTGAGCATTATGTAGTTCATATAATCATAGAATGCTTTTCATTGGAAGACACATCTCAGATCATCAAACCCACCTGCCAAGAACACCTTCCACTAGACCAGGTTACTCAAAGCTCCAACCAACCTGTCCTTGAACACTTCCAGGGATGGAGCATCCACAGCCTCCCTGGGCAACAGTGTCTCATTACTCTAATAGTGAAGAATTTCTTCCTAATAGCTCACCTGGATCTACCCTCTTTCAGTTTAAAGCCATTACCCCTTGTCCTCTCCCTTTGTGAAAAGTCCCTCCCCAGCTTTCTTGTAGGGCCCCTTCCAATACTGGAAGGCTGATACAGTGTCTCCCTGGAGCCTTCTCTTCTCCAGACTAAACAACCCTAAAGCTCTCAGCCTTTTTTCATGGGAGAGGTCTCCAGCCCTCTGATCATCTTCATGACCTTCCTCTGAACTTGTTCCAAGAGCTCCATGTCTTTCCTGTGTTGGGGTCTCCAGAACTGGGCACAGTACTCAAGGTGGGGTCTCACTGGAGTAGAGCAGAGATGGAGAAAATGTTAAGTCATCTAACATTTCAGTAGTCCTATTTCTAAGGAGGATCTCTTTACCAACACAGAATGGGAATTTCTAGTTCTACTCCCAGCCACATTTTTATCTTGTTTTCCAACACATAGCTATGAGTGTTTAGCTTGTTCAGGTACTGCAACTTCTATTTTGCAAAGACAGAGATGTCCTTTGGTAATGCCTACATGATTTAGCTTATATATTGGAGTGTTAGGGGCTTTAACCTTGACCTGCCTTCAGATCAAGGCATTAATTTGGTTTGTTTCTTGCTCCAGCAGGTCCCCACTTTCTCCAGGGAAAGGGCAGTGCTCTTGTTTGTGTTGCAACAGCCCAATGTAGTTCCTAACCTAAAGCCTTAAAGTTACCCCAGAACTTTATTTCTGCTCTTGGAAAGTAAAGTGGTGTAGGAGGTACTGCTGCCTCCGTAGCAGAGGCAGGAAGCTTGGAGAGGAACAGGGTGCACAATAGGAACAGGGACTGTTAACAGCCAAGTCCAGTAATCTGGCCTAGTCTATCACCTGGGTCCTTTTTCACTCTCTCTCTCTGTGGGAGTAAAGTAGCTCAGTAATTGGTACAAAAAGAGCAATAAATTTTCCTATTTAAAAAGCAAAATATTTTTCTTCTGCACGATTGTGCTTCAAAGAGAAAACATTAAAGCTTTGGGGATTTTTTTATTTATTTTTTAAGGCTCACTTCCTTGCTTTCCTCAAAAACAGAAACATATTGTATAAAATGAGTATTTTGAGATAAAGAATCAAAAAAGAGAGTATGTTAAAAATTTATAAGAAATCAAAGAAATAAATATATTACCTCAAAATATCTTCAATGAACCATTAATATCAATGAGATTTAAGGTTTTTATGTTCAATTCTATAGGCAATATAGACTGTGAGAGAAACAGGTGTGTGTGGAATAGATCACCTGGTTTAAGAAAGTAAGCAACTATTCCTGCCAAGCAATTGGTTAAACACAACACTTAAAATACAAGTTTGTTCATAGTAAATCTTTAATTATTTAATTAAATGGAAGAAATATCACATGCTTGTAGTAAGCTACATGTTTCTGTAGAGGTGATGAAAACTAGAAATTTATTTTTTCTTGCCCTAGACAATTCAGTAACCCCTGTAATTTTTGTCACAGGTATACAAAATGATTAGGAGAAAATTTCAGCACCTCTTGAATTTGTCAAGTTATATGAAATCTAAACAACAGTTACTAACAGTCCTTCATAATTAAAACAAAACAAAACAAACAAAAAAACCCACCACAACCAAAAAACATACCAGACAGCAGGTTCAGTCTTAAGAGAAGTGGCATCTTTTTAGAGACATTCCAAGTCACTGCAGGCAACTATGTGCCATTAGCACTTAAAATGTGGTATCTGAGCCATGTCTGAGGTGTGTACATAGCTCTTGTTGTGCCAAGATTATTGACATATTAGTATTATGGAATATATTTGTTTCATTTCTCTTTGGAACACAATTAGCTTCATTTCCCCTGTTTGAAAGACATCTTACCTTGGTCTTGGGACTTGTGATCCAACAATTTCTAAAAAGGTCTCAGTGGTTGTGAGAGCTGATGTTAAGCCTAAGGTAATTTATACAATGATAGCAAGACTGGATACCACCTAGCATCACTACGTTCTTTTGAGACCAGGCCCAGAAATTTATTGTCCTAATCCATCAATATCAACACTCCTCTTGGATCCCACCATTTCAATGTTGTCGTATCAAGCTAGTTGGTTACAGTTTTGAAAGAGGAGATTCTCCTGCTTTATCTCCAATCTGGTTTATGGCAGTTCCATGGTATTGTAAGAGAAGACTCTTTACAAGGACATGCAGTGATAGGACAAGGGTTGGCTTTAAACTGGAAGAGAGTAGATTTAGGTTAGGTGGTAAGAAGAAATTATTCACTGTGAGGGTGGTGAGATACTGGAACAGGTTGCCCAAAGAAGGTATTTCCTGGAAGCATTCAAAGCCAGGTTGGATGGAGCTTTGAGCAACCTGCTCTAGTGGGAGTTGTCCCTGCCCATGCAGGGGGGTTGGAACTGGATGATCTTTGAGGTCCCTTCCAACCCAAACCATTCTGTGATTCTATGATTTCTGAGATGCCCACCAAGAAGAGGTGGTGAAACCTGTGTAGTGCCTTGAAGATTAACTTCATTATCCTAGTGTGGAATGTGTTTGTTAGACCCAATGGCCACAACAGTCAGTCTGAAGTACCATGTCTGTTCCATAGATAGTAGAGGCTGCAGCACAGTGGAAGCAAAGAACTACACAGGAGTGCTCTCTGGGTCAGCAAGAGGATATGTTTTCTTTAATTACAGTCCAAGTTATGGAATACTGTCTTACAGAATACCAATATTGTATGTGATATCACACAAGGATTCCAAACAGCCTATCAGGGAGGGGTAGTCAGTGACTTAAGTTTTATTTGATGCAACACCGTGAATACAGCAGTCATTTACAGACCTGGTTTTGGGACTCCAGATACTTCAAAAGGACAAGTGGTTTGTTTGAAGACATTGTTAATTTAAGGGGCAGTATTACTTTGTAGATTTAGTTAAAGACCATGGTTAAAGACACACCTTATTGCTAAGTTCTACCAGATGTTTTCATGACTGCTTCCAGAACTGATTTACTCTCTAGCTCATTGATTAATATGATCATGATTCTTCAAGCAGTGTCTGTCTTGGCACAGCCTTCTGCTTCTAAACACCAGGACAATGAGGGTGTTTACTTGAGAGTCTGACCTGGTTTTGCTTTTGTTTTTTCTTTCCTCTGTTGTTAGAGACAGTGTCTTTCATTGCAACTTGATGTGAACTTATATCCCACTGGACCACTCAATCCTGGAGAAACCACTCATGTTCCCATCTTCTAGCCCTGTTTGCCCTCTTTATCCTTCAAGTGCTCTGTTAACTTATTGTAATGACATAATCTTCCTATAGAGGTGTCATGTTTGTTTAACAAGATTTTCTGTATAAGTATGCCCTTCCCAGTTATTTATGACAGGATGCTACTATTACAAGGATTGTATTGTTAATTTTTATTTTCAGGTCAAGGATTGTATTGTTATTTTTTATTTTCAGGTTTTTTGTTCTTATTGAAGCTGACCAACTAGCAACCAAAAAGCTTAACTTTTGAGTACCTCAGTTTGCAACATCAATCCATCTCAGATTAAAACAAGCTTAAGCTATTAAAAATAAATATTTTAGGGTTTTTTATGACAGATCTGTCTTCTGAAGTCACTAGAATGCATGTAGCAACCCAGACAGGGCTCCCATGAAAACGTGCATCTGTACATGTGTCAGGCTGCAGGGAGTGCCAGAGCCATTCAATAGTAAGGAATGGCAGCAATGGAGCAGCTGTGTGAGGTGTGACCAGGTGCTCAATGTGCTCAGCCTGGTGGCAGAGCTATGAGAGGAAGTAGAAAAGTAAAGGAGCATCAAAGACTGAGAGAGACTGGTGGAAGTAGGCTATGTCCTCCCTGAGATGGGAACAGGGACAGCCACCAGAAAAAAAACAACACAAGATCAAGGGGATCCTTTATCCTAACCCTGCCAGGCAGACAGCAGTAGTTTAGAGGACAGGAGTGAAGGGAGGCAAGCTGAGCAGTGCAGCTGACACACGTGAGGGGTGGGATGCCATGCCAGAGAAGTGGGCCTGGGCGAATCTCAGGAGGTACAAGGCCAAGTGTGAGGTTCTGCACATGGGTCAAGGCGCAAGCCCTGGTATCAAGACAGGCTGGGGGATGAAGGTATTGAGAACAGGCCTGTGGAGAAGGACTTGGGGGTGTTGATTGATGAGAAACTCAACATGATTCAGCAACGTGCACTGGCAGCCCAGAAAGCCAACCATAGCCTGGGCTGTCTCAAAAGAAGCATGGCCAGCAGGTCAAGGGAGGTTTTTTCCCCCCCTCTACTCCATTTTGGCGAGATCCCCACCTGCAGTACTGCATCCAGCTCTGGAGTCCACAGTACAGGAAAAACATGGGCCTGTTGGAGCAGGACACACAAATGGTCAAAGGGATAAAGCACCTCTCTTATGAAGACAAGCTAAAAGAATTAGTGGTGTTCAACCTGAAGAAGAGAAGGCTCTGAGGAGACCTTACTGTGGCATTTCAGTCCTTAAAGTGGGCTACAGGAAAGATGGGGACAGATGTTTTAGCATGGCCTCTAGTGATAGGAGAAGGCATAATGGTTTGAAACAAAAAGAGAGTAGATTCACACTAGATGGGAGGAAGAAATTTTTTATAATGAGGGTGGTGAAACACTGGAAGTTTTCCTAGAGAGGTGGCAACCTCCAACCCTGGAAACACTCAAGGTTATTTTGGATGGGGCTTTGAGCAACCTGATCTAGTTGAAGATGTCCCTGCTCGCTGCATGGAGGTCAGGCTGGATGACATTTAAAAGTCACTTCCAATCCAAACTAATCTGTAATATACCTATCAGTTCTTTCCACATGCTAGCTAGGTTATGGTCATTATAGTTCTCACCCTTAATGAAGAACATACAGTTCAACTTTATAATTAAGTAACTACTGTAGATTTTCCACTTTATCCAAGGGACTTACTGTCGGGGGAAAGGGAGATAGGGAGACAAAAGCATGCTTTTATAGTTTTTCTAGTTTACAGAAACAATTGGTACTTTTCTAGCCTCACACACCATAATTTAAGCTTTAATTACATATATATGCATCTATCTTGAGTCAGTTTTGGAAACTGTTGTAAAATAAGTCATTAATAAAGAGAAAAATGAGTTTTTGTTTTATCAGGTGTTCCAGTGTCTTAACTCAGTTGTCTGGGAGAGACCATTCAGAGTGTCCTAAGGGGAATACACTAGTTAAAATATTTAGTTATTTTTTTAGCAATTTTCTCTTCAAGGAAAACTTTGGGAGATAACTCAAGTTTGGCTGAGGAGGAATAATTGCTTTTATATGTATTTCTCAAGCAAAACCACACACTTTGTTTCTATGTTTTTACCATGATTCAAAATTATGACACCATTGTTGCTGAGGAAAAAAAAAAAAGAAAAATTATGAAATTAATAGTGATACCTGAATGGCATGCAAAAAACTTCTGTCAGCTGCACTCCTGACAGGATCTGGCAGGAATTCAAACTCTGGTTTGTCTCTAGTAATTCCATTAACATTTCAAAGGTTGATGATGTTCTGGGAATTACACGGGAGGGATTATTTTCTAAGTTAAGAATTAGTACTCTAAAGCCTTGCCTGCACTAGGAATATTGCAGCTATCTTGTAATAGGTAAATGGGCTGTATCTGAGACACTAGGTTCTCTATTAGATGTTTTTCTTCTTTTTCCATACTGGCATAATTAATCTATCAGCTATCTTCCCCCATAGTGTGAATAGAGCTGTATCAGTATGAAACTGTATATATTGGTAACTTATTCCCACACAGAAGGAAACAACCTCAGACAGTTGGCACAATTCCAGGAATTGTTTTTAATTACATTGCAGTTGCTATGCCTGTATAAACTATTTGTCTTGGAGACCTTATACCAGAAGAAAGTGACCTCATTCAGGTTTATTTGCCATTATCCACAGAGACTCATAAAACATTAACACCACTTCAGTTTTGTAGGTTCAACTTACTTTTGTGGGCAAACTTGCCCTTTATATGGACTTATCTCCATCTATGCTGGAGGATATAAACAAGGACTGTTTTGACAATAAAAATGTACCTTCCTCTCTTGATACAAGCCTGGTCTGTTTAGTTAATACTAGAAAAAGTGAATGATTAGAATATTTCCATCTGGCTTGTGCCTACAGGGCAGCTGTCCCCTTCTCACCTCCCTCCAGTCCTGGCTTAACTCCGTTTTCAGTATAGAGCATAATGTTTAACATTCTCCAACCAAACTTTCAACTGCTGTTTTATAGATCAGTGTCTTGCCTTGACAATCAGCTGTGTAAATGGATCTGGTCAAGTATGTTACCTAAGAAAGAACTGAGAAAATCAAAGTCAGAATTTCAGAACTTGAATCAATTGCAAGTAATGATAATCTGCATGTGCTTGTTCTACAGAGATAGTGCTCAGCAGATTTAAATGATTCCTGTTTTGAAGCCATAGGTGAAGCAGACATCTTGATCCCATATTAAAAGGTGGGGGGGAGCAGTTGTGGTGGGGAAAAGATTGAAAATCAGTAAAACCCTTCTGCTGCAAGCTTGTGAAAAGAAAGTACCCAGCTGTAAAGAAAGGACCCAGTCAGAGAGTAACTAGCAGGAACAGAAGGAGCCAAAAGCCCAGGGACCTTTGACCATTCAGAGAACATTCACAAGCTTTAATTAGCTGTTCTCTGTCCTATGCTCATTGACTATTTGTTTCTCTCCTTCCTTCTAATTCAGTCCTGCTTACTCCATATGCTTCACCTCACCCAAGCTGCCTCCCTTACTCTGTATCTCCTTCCATTTTGTTTGCAAGCAAAAGCCATCCCCTGAAATAGAACTGCTGTTACATTTACTACAGTCACTCTGTTTGTGCTGTGTGTGAACTTTTCCCCCATGATCTCTTATCTTTTTAGACTGTTGGGGTTTATATCATCAGGAACCTTTTGCTGTTCCGAGTTTATGCACTGTCCAGAATAATGGAACTTCAGTTTTCATTAGTCCTTAGAAAATTTTAAAGCTTATTAAGAATAATATTCCTTTTTCCTTTTTTATAAGAAATCATTCTAGGTAAATGACTACCCTTAATGAGTTAAGTGTATAAGATTCAACAGGGCAAGAGGTACTTTGCTCTTGCAATTCTTCTATAGGTGACCTAGTGATTTAAAACTACAATGTTTTATCTGTGGCTACATTACAGTCCAGCGTAGTATGATGAACATTTCAAAATTAACTTTATATTGATTATATTTGTACTCTACTTCCAGTGGTTTGCAAATTGTTGGGTTTTTTCCATGTTTTACAGATGTTAAATTTGCTTTCAAGAAATCATTTTGGTAGGTGCAGGTTGCTTGCCAAAAATCCATTCCAAAGTTTGAATGCAAAGTAAGAAGGGAACTAATGATGGATATGAATTAATATGGAATCTTCAAAAGCAGTGTTGTTCTGGTAAGAATGTACATATAATTTATTAAACAGTACATGAGATTTTTCAGTAAAATGTATTTGTATATCTCTGAAGATTTGCCTGATTATTTAATGAAAATTTCTTCTAAATTATGAAAAGTAGGAGGATTGTTCTGTATCATGCAGTATTTTAAATTTGACAACAGTGTACATCTTCAGTTTACTTAGCAGGGTCTTCTTGCATATAAATACAGTTAAATTATCTTTTTAGAAAAGTGATTTATTTTAGAGAAGTTAGTGGCCACTTATGGCTCACTCAGAGCCTGTTTCTCTGAATATTTAGAACTTAATATTTCTGAACTGTCATTTAGAAAAGCAGCTTTTTCTGCACTCAAAGTATATTCAGAGAATATTATAACTAACCTCTGGTGGCATGTCTCACCAGTACACTATAACTGTTCTAACAGGCATTGCATTCAACTTTGTGGGAGATGGGAAACACGTCATTATTGACAAATTAGGCATAGCTGGAAACTTAATCCTTGTACAGGTTAAAAAAAAAAAATTATAACAGCAGCATGCTAAGTCACCATACTGGTTCTACATTGTTGAAAGTTTCACAGTATTTAAATAATGTACCCAATTAGCAAATACAAGTAGAAACACTAGTGAAAGTTTTACTGTAAGTACTTTATAGTAGAAGTGGTTCCTTTGAATTTAGTCTTTGAAATAGCTCAGGCCACCGATTTCTTATGCAAAAGTTCTTCACCAAAACCAATTATTTTATTATCAATATTATTATTTATTAATACCTTGACATTTACAAAGAATTTGTGCCCTCGTTTTTTCTTCCTACTCTTTGAATCCCACTGGTGGTTGGTGGAACAGTTCTGATAACAGCTAGCAGTTCCTAAAGCTTTTTCTTAAAGGTATTTTGAGGTCCTGGGTATGTATATACTATGTGGTAAAAAGCAGCATTCTTCTGATGGATTAGTTTCATAGCTGAGGTAGCTGTTCCAGCACCATGCTTCTTCCAGGGAAATTAGGATTTTGACAGACCTCAAGAACTCCTTGTTTTTCTCTTGTCATGCTGAAAGCTGTGGTGGCTCAGAGGCTGATTCCCAAGCAGATTAGGCATTAATTGTATGGGCAGTGTTTGTCAGAGGGGTGGTGGCCAATGTCTGAGAGTGGTAACAGTGTTTGGTCCACTATGTGCTTGTCAAGAGCCCTTAGCCTGGTTGAGAGGCAAGGATAAGGAGCTCAGACCCTTTGTACTTGCACAGATATTTCCTATGGGCACGTGATGAGAGCAGCAAAACTGCAGTGTATCCTGGGGGCAGAAGTACCAGCCTGGATCACAGAATCCAGCTGCACTGGCCTCAGTTCCACAGTATAGACGTGCACCATTACTTAACAGATACCTAAGACAGCATTAATTAGAGCAGAGTATCCTCACTAAGATCCTGGTAGAAGGATGGAAAACGCCTAGTAGATCAGCTCCTGAGAAGACTGTGAACAGACTCCAAAGGTCTCACATAAATGCACTACTTAGACCTGAAAAGATTAATGTAAGCAGTGTCCTCATTTGAAGTTAGATTGGTTTGGAAGTGACCACTAGTGACTTCTATTTAATATCCTTTTCTGCAATACTTAGCTTTTAAGTTTTACTTTCTAGGTGGGTGGGTGATAAAATCTGGCCCTCAAAGTGCTATGCAAAAACAAAACACAAATCAGCAACTGTAATGTAAGGGCATGTTAGGTTCCTCTACCTGTGTTAGACAAGTATGCATGTTAGATATATTAATATCCACATAGATATCTGCTTAAGTAAAGTTTTTTTGAAGTGCTTTGATTCTGTAGCTATTGCAGTAACTTGGGATGAAGAAGTTAGGCTGCAACCTAACTTGGTTTTGCCAGGCTAATCTTTCACTTTGCTTCACTGTATGGCAAGTGTTTAGTTATTTATTTGATCTCTTTATATTTTAAACCAGCTCTTAGGGAAAAAAAAATATAGGGGTGCTCTTCTTTATTTTGAGCCCCTCAAATTCTGATGGATTATATCAATCAAGAAAACCTAGTTTGCAGTTTCCATGATGCAGAAGTATCTTATCTGTGATTGCAGTTGTTATAAAAATCAAGGCTCAAGTGTCTTTTTGCGTTGATCTTTTCTGAGCTGACCCTACTGACTGGTATTGTGTCAAATCAAACCAGCTAGAACAAGTGATTGACTTGTAAAAGAGCTGACTGTCATTTAGAGTTTAATTCCTCTTTTGCTAAATTATTTTGGTGATACTAACTTTATTTGTGACACTTTAGTAGGTGGAAGCCTGAGGGGAGAAATGTTACAGTTCTTTCACAATTCATTAGTGTGTAGCTGTGGCTATTGTGTTATTTCCACTCTGGATGACTCATGATAAATGAAGATACCAGCCTGAAGGGGTGCCCTCATTAGTGCAGCCCACAGTGAAACTTGATGCTGTTCCCATATAAGAATGTGGAAGATGCTCATACCCATTTGAATTCTTGAGATGTTTTTTGCACAATGGACATGTGTGCTGTCAATTACTAAGTCAATGTAGTCTCTTTTAAAAAGCTGTGTTTTGCCATGTCTGATTGCTCTTTTTCACATTGTTGACTTGCTGAGTTTGTAGGCTACATCTGTCTTGTGAGCCTAAGTTGGAAGCAAGAGTGATTTATTTTTAAAGTGGCACAGTTTCAGTGTATTCATTTCTGCACTATTTGACGAGAGACTATAGAAGCCTCTACTTTGCATAGCCACCTGTGTATTTTTTTCATGATTTGGACAAATTTGCAAATGCTTTTATTTGGGATGTTGATAGCACAGATCTAATGCTCTCCATATTGTGAAAACACTAATTAGAGTGAACCAGTTTGCCTCTGGTTATCTCCTTGAATTTTGGCTTTCTTATGAATTTAATTTTTCTTCATTTGATCAAAATGTCAAAGACAAAACTGATTTACCTATTGACAGCATGTCACACAAATTATCACATATTACAGAAGCTTCATACTGGAACACTGCAAGAAGCAGGTCTAAAACTGGCCTGGGGTTCTAGTTCTACATTAGACTATATTTAGTGTCTGTACTATAGAGACAGATGTGCACGCACAGCAGTAAGATGAGTTTTGAAAATGAAGTAAGTTTTTTCTGATATTATCATTTTTTTAATATCCTATATAGTAGTATTAACTATAATGGGAGATGGGAGGTGTTCTAAGTTTTGGTTTTATTTCTCATTAAACTACTGTAATTTTGACTGATATTAATTTCCCCAAGTTGATTTCATTTTGCCCATGATGGTAATTGGTGAGTGATCTCTCCCTCTCCTTTTCTTGACCCATGAGCCTTTAGACACATTTTTCTCCCCTGTCAGATGAGGAACTGGAGTGATATAGCAGTTTGGTGAGTGCCTGTCATCCAGCCAGGGTCAACCCACCAGTCAATATTGAAAATACGTACATAGTTCCAGAATCTTTGTTCTCTGGATGAGAGATGTGGTTTTGAAAAGAATGAGATAGAATGCTGCTGTAGGATACAACATCATGAGTGAGGTACTTTGACTTTTTAGAAAATGGTCCTGTTCTACCATGCATAATATGTAGTGGAGGAGTTTATGCCAAAGTGAGCAGATGCCTTCATATTAGAGAGATCTTCTCATAAATTTTCCACTGTACACTTCCTGTGGCTCTTCACTGGGTGAAGTCTTTCTATGTCTCTGTTCCTTTTCCTGAGTAGATTGTTGATGCTCACCTAACTCTCACTGATGTGGAGCTGGTCTGTCATTCCCTTGTCTGGTTTGGGCTGCCCGAGTATAGACACATTAATGAAAACTACAGAAACACAACTGATCATGGTTTTCATAGGCAACACTGGAAGACAATAAATGTAGTAAGTTCAATCCTGTTTCTCATTCTAGTTCCCTATGATTTAGTAAAAGAGTATTAAACTTATTAAAATACAGCACAGCACTACTGTTTTATCTTCAAGTGGTGTTGAAATACAGGCAAGAGGAGGAGGGAGACAGCAAAGAGAAAATACATCAGAAATTGCCACTGTGACCAGGCTGATGTGTTCGAGAGGATGGGGTGTAGATGCTGAGGGGCATATCTCTGCCTTTCAGTAAGGCTGCATTTGCTTCAGTAAACTGAAGTAGCAACGGCAAGGCAGAAACGGGGCATGCTGGTATGCTGCTCATCTAGAGGTGTAAAAGGTGCCTCACCCAGGCCGCTCCTCCTGCAGTTTTCTCTGTTTCAGAGTCTTCACTTGCCAAGGTCCTTCCTTCATTTGCCAGGATCGGTCCTAGAATCTTAACTAGTGTATTCTACAGCACGCACAGTTTTAGTCCAGCTCTCACTTTCCCACCAGCTTTAGAACATCTTATCCTTTCCTACACTGCGTGAGGGAGATGCACAACTCTACAGTTAAGTTTAGGGGCTGAATTTTGAGATCTAATTAGCGTTTCTCATGAGCACAACCTGGTTTGATGTCAGGTGCCGAAGGTACTGACCTTCTCCTGTTGCAGTCCTTTCCTCCTGGGGCAGTGGTTTCGCCCGTGGCTGGCCACAGCTCTGCCAGTCCCCCGGCACACGGGATGTTTGTTCAAGAGGCCTCAGTTTTTTCTCCGTGAGATCAATACTCGAGTCAAATGTTGCCTAGGGCCAGCTGACAGCGCCATCAGAAAACTGCCTCCGTTAGGATGATGAGGGCATCGCGGCGGGGACTCCATTCCGCGGAGGCGGCTCCGCAGCGCCGGCCGGGACAGCAGCGAGCGGGCGGTGAGACCCGGGCGCCTGGGGGCTGGGCGGCACTAGGACCCGGCAGCCTGAATGACTGTATGCTTCCCTCCCCTCCCTCCATCCCCTGTCTTCCCACCCCTCTCTCCCTTCTCTCCCCTCCCTTTATCCCCTCTCTACCCCCTCTCTCCCTCCCCTCCCTCCATCGCTTCTCTTCCCTCCCCTCCCCTCCCCTTCCTCCCATATCCTCCCTTCCCTCCCTCCCCTCCCTCCATCCATCATCCCCGCTCTCCCTCCTTTTTCCTCTCCCCTTCCCTCCCCTCCCCTCCTCTCCCCTCCCTTCCCTCCGTCTCCCCCTCCCCTCCTCTCCGTCCCCTACTCTCCCTCCCTCCTTTCCCGCCAGGAACCTTTCCCCGCCGCCCCAGCTGCTGCCTGCTCCCCGCCCTCTCCCTATTGGCTGCCGGCGCTCCCGGGCCGCTCATGGCCGCTCATGGTCCGCCCGTCCCCCGGCAGCGGCCCTAGGGTGCTCCGCGGCCGGCTACGCCTTTGCGGTCCCAATGCGTCTGTGCTCAGTCTCTGCTCCGTCTCTGCTCCGCTGTCTCGTCGCCTTCTCTGCCGCGTTCCTCGCGTCCACCCAAGCTGCCAGCTTGGCTGTGCGGCTGCCCGGGGCTAGGTTAGCTTTGCTCCGGGCTTTGCTGTGGCACTGTGAGCTGTGTTGGCACGGGTGGGCTTGCAGCTGAGGGGCCCTCGTATCGCTGCAATATTTCTGCTAATGCCACTGGGTGAACGGTTTCAAGCTGGAAAGGGGTAGGTTTAGGTTAGATATTAGGAAGAAACTCCTTCCCGTAAGGGTAGTGAGACACTGGAAGAGGTTGCCCAGAGGAGTTGTGGATGCCACCTTCCTAGAAATGTTCAAGGCCAGGCTGGATGGGGCTTGGATCACCGAGGTATAGTGAGAAGTGTCCCTGCCCATGCATGGAGGTTGGAACTAGATGATCAAGGGTCACTTCCAGCCCAAACTATTCTGTGGTTCTATGATAGTTGTGTGGTACATTTTTCTAACGCAGATAAGGATGCACTGTGTGTTGTTCTGTGCTGGGAATGTGCCTTCCTGTGTAACTCTGGGCTGTACACTGGAATGGAAAAAAGCTTCTACCTAGAGTTTTTGTGCACCTTGGAAAAAATTAATAAATAGATAAAAGCATTTACAATAGCAAGAAATATTTTGTCTATTTCAAGACAATAATTTGTGTAACATACAGATCAAATTGTAAGTACAATCTGAAAGGTTACCATGTGAGTTGAAGTAATTTTCTTGTTGTTTTTGTCAGTTTTCTTTGTGCATCTGTAGCGTAAACCTTGATGTTCCTTTGATGGGTATGGAGGGGATTGTGGCAAATGTTCTTGTTCAAAAATATGCTTCTGCCAATATTATATCTTCCATTTAATGCCTGTTCAATACTAACACTACATGGCAGGTGTTCTACTCAACTCGTTGGAGTTTAATATTTAAAACAAGATGTTAAGAATAAAAGAGCTCTGGTCATTAAGTTAGAATGAAAGCAGAGCAGAAGCTGATATATTATCTGACTCGGCTTCTATGGTGCTTGTCACAAAGTAATGGCTCTGTTAAACTGTACATTAATCATCAACAGGAAGTTCAGAAATGTCTGTTTCAGTCCAAAAACTGCTATTACCAAATAAATAGCTTTGATGCTGTTAGAATGAGCAAAGAAATAGCTTTACAAGAAATTCCTCTACATCTAAATAAAGTTAGTTTACATCTTTTCCCTCATGAGATTAGTTTTGCAATTGCCCACCCTCTACTTAAAAGCAAAAAAGTGTGTGGCAACTTTGCAGGTAAATGTACAGTGGAGTATATTTGAAGTTGTATATACACAGTATGTCTTTTCAAGCATATAATAAAATAGCTTTAGAAAAGCAATATATCCCTTTTATTTTAGAAAGTGATCAATATTTGTCACGGGGTGTGTTATTAAAACAGTCGCAGCCAAAAGCTGTATAACTAAAGGGTAAATCTGGCAAGTGACAATTCTTTTGATTACAAATTCAAAGCCTGTGTTATCTGCAAAACAAAGCAAGTTAAACAAGATGAAAAACATCTAAGTTTAGATGTCCTGATATTGAGTGGTCTGCTACTTTCAGAACAAAGATGAAAGATGTGTTGCCTTATGGGTTCAGAAATTGTATATTGCCTTTCTGGAACCTGTTGGCTTGCTTTATGCCAGGCAGCTTTTCTGTCATTATGGTCCCTTCTCTGACAGAACCTTTGCCTGCATTCATGTGTCACTGTACAAAGTTTATGTAGCTGTATAAATTTTCCAGTTTCTCTCATCCTGGTACCAACTATGTTATCTCTCTTTCCAGGCAATCTTTCTGGTTTTTTGTGCTGTCTATGTTACTGACCTTTTGAGTCTCCATTCACACCCTCTGTTGTACTGAGTGTTGCTTCAGCCATCTGTGTCTGCCCTGTTCACCTGAGCCAGCCACTGACTAAACCATGGAGGCCCATCCTTGCTTTGGCAGTGCTGGCAGCCTCTCCTTTCTGTTCCTCCTCTATTCTTCACCCCCAGGCATTATTATATTTTCTTTACCTTCCCAGACACAGTGGGGAAAAATCAAATAATGTATATGAAGCCTCATCCTTACTTTCTCTTTGTTTTGGTGTTTGGGTTTGGGGTTTTTTTTGTTTGTTTTGTTTTTCTTCTTTGTTTGTTTTGCTTTTTTTTTATATACCTTGTGTATCTTAATAAAATTATGACTCTTTGCTCTTTGAGAAAGAATTACGATCTCCGAGTCTTTGTAATGACTGCAGTGGGGGTAATGTGTTTTCTAGTATGTACTGTACCAACATGACTTTCAAACTAAAACAGGAGGATCTGATCAAGTAAGCAGTATAGTGGTGATAGACTAAGGAATTAGTATTTAAGGTCTTTCTAGCTCACTTGTTTGTGGGTGCTCAGACAGTACTGTTTGTGTGCTTTTTAGCAAGATCTATGATGAGAGTCCTTGTTGAAACAATCCTTTAAACAAATAGTAAGGGAAGAGTACTCAATTTCAGGTCTTTGAAAAACTTCTAAAAAATCAGGAAAAGTACATTTTAGGTAGAATCTTCAAGAATGCAGAAAATTAATTTACAATCATCCTGGTTTTCATTTTTCACTTATTTGGATTTATTGCTTACATAAGAGTTTAAAGTGTCCAAACTTTAGTTCTATCACTCTCCTGTTGTTTATGAGCTGTTTATAGCAGTTACTGCAAACTGTAGGAAAAGTTAGTGTGAAATCAAGTTGCTACTCCTCTTTTTTTAATCAGTGTTTTTACACAGAAGTTACAATATTCACTTAAACCATAATAGTGTTTCCTGTTTCACATAAAGATGTACCAATGCTTCAATTGGTGTTAATTTCAAATAAGTTGCTTCCTGATTTCTTTAAGTAGTAACTGCTTTGATCTGTACCAGTGTTGACAGGGGCATTGCCTTGACATTAATAACTGAATTTCCTCGATAATTAATGTGAGTAAATACATATGACGTGAAAAACATTTCTTCTGATCAGTTTTGACTTTTCCACACTTCAGATGTTTTTCAGAAGTTTTTCTTGCATTATAAGATAGTGAGAATAGAAATGTCCCATCAGACCACCCTGGAGGTTCTATTATTTTTTATGTCCACTCATAACACTGTTGATTTTAAACTTGCCAGTTGCTCTTCATATCATATTTTCGATGCTTATCATTGTTCACATTTGAACTCTTTCCAGTTCTTTAGTATACTTCTGGCAAAGGGGTGACCTGGAGCTCATGTAGTTTGGGTTTTTTTTTTTTCCTGGTAAGGTCACAGTATTGATTTTTCCTAATCTTATTGCACTAGCTTTCTTCTAATTCTTTATCATTGTTTAAGCAGCCTGGTTTATTATTTTTATTTTGAACATAGTGGCATATTGAGTCAAGATTTTTGCTAAACTGCTGAATTGGTGCCCCTGCTTCCTTCCGACGGCCAGGGCATGTGGTGATCTTTCCCAGTACAGTGAAACTGATCTAATGAACAACTTTCACTGTTGTTCAGAGACAGTCCTAGCACCTCCCTTACACCTGATGCTGACATTCATCAGCCCCAGCAATCAAGTTCATGAAACCAGACTGTTAGAAAAGCAATTCTAGCCTTACCAGTAATAGGTTTTCCTATTTTTCTCCAGATTTCCCCCCACCCTGAGCAGGTTTCCCAGTAATGGCTGCTGCTCTTGTTACAAGGAAAACAAAGTAGGTGGCAAAAGAAGGATGTACCAGTGTGGGATGTATCAGATCAGTTAACAGCCAATTATGCAGAGTTATAGTAAAAGTAGTAGGAATTGTATGGATGCAGGATAAATGGAAACATGTATAAGTAAGGATAAGGACAAAGAATGAAACAAAGGGTTAAAGAAATGTCCTGTACTGATAAGGAAGGACACCATTCCCAGCAGTATCTGTGTGCCACTGCACAAATGATTTTCAAGGGGAAGATCTTGCCTCCTAAGAGCAGGAGTATGGCAACAAAGTTGTAGTATATGACACATGCTGTTCTTTTTACTTCTGGTAGCAAACCAGGAGAAGAAACTGCAGGCGTGTATTTCAGGTTTGTATTCCGAACAAAGAGAAACAGAATGGGCAGCAATATGGCCTAAGTTTTATGGAAGGTGAGGTAAGCAAGATCCTGAGGCAGTCTGACACAACTGATGATTCCTGCTGGATGTCCTAAAGGATCTGCTCCAAAAAAAGTTTATTGCTAATTAAGAATAACCCCTGAAGTGGGGTGAGGACTTAATAGCTGAAGGCCCTTGTCCTCTGATTTCCACATTAAGTTATCCTGGCCAGACCATTTGAGCAGATCAGTTCAGTGCTTGTGAGTAAGTGAGCATAAAAGTGTGAGTAAATTAAATCTATGCAAGAATAAATGTCAGTGGGTAATATCAACTTATGTGGAGATTTTGTAGGTACCTCATGCCTTTCCCTTGCCCAACATACTGAGTTGTATTACATGAATATCTTTACCTTGAAACCTCTTAAAACACAGATTCTTTTCTCTCGGTTTTATTGTAGTATGTGTTTGCTGTCTATCACAATTTAAACTTGATTTGGCATTTTTCAGGCTCACTTACTCATTTTTGTTAGATTAACAGTTTTCCAAGATTCCAAGTAAAGTAAATAACTGCAGATTTTATGCCATAGTAGTCACTCACCCCAGTTTATGGCAATCAACTATTATACCACAACACAGGACGAAATCCATTCATTTGAGACACTCTCCAGTTAACCCTTTGTCATTAATGAAATTCATTGTAATGAAATTGATAATTTAATCCAATATTTTGCTGTTTATTCTTATCAAGTTTTGATCAATGACTGAATCTTAAGTGGGTTTTTTTTGCTTGCTTCAGTAGGAATTCTCTTACTGCAGGGTTTGAAAGAATTTATTAGAGCTAGATCATCATCAGTAGTAGTTGTTCTGTTTCTTTTGTACATGATGGCTGGTATGACTTTTGCTTATTGTTTGTACTAGGATTAGATTTCCAAATTTGAGTGAGAGTCCTATTTGATTCAAGTAACTTCTTGAAGCTCATTGCTTCTTCATAGTGTTTTACTATGGGTTTTTTTTCCCAGCAATAACCATGTTTTTGGACATTTAGAGAGTTTCTTAATATGTAAGAGAAATCTAGGAGTTTTGCTTCATTATTTTGGGCTGTAGTGACCTTCATATTACTGGGATCTTTTTAGTAGGGTGTATTTAAAGTTCAGTAAGTTTAACAGGGAGAAACATGCATTTTGGGGCATGAACTCCATGCATATATGAAGGAGCTCCTTATATTTCTTACTTTTACTATTTTTTTCATGAGTTATTTCAGAAAATAGCTTATGATATCTGTCACACATGTGTCAAGGGTTTCCATGGTTTGTTTCTCTGACCCTGCTTCCTCTGCCAAAAAGTCTTGTATGCACTCTGGAATCATGTATCCCTGCCTATCACACTTACTCTCCCTTCTCTTTCACTGTGTTGAGTTGTGTTGAGCATTTGCCTGTCAGACTGGGAAGAAAAGCTGGTGCCAGCTGTGAACACGTTCCAGTTCTTTTATACAACATTAAGGAATTTAGAAAATACCCAAGTTAGAGCTGCTGGATAACTGTGCATCTTCTACCTGGCATGTGTGGATACTTCTGTGATAACCACAAGGTCAGGTACTGTTTCATAAAATACTGTATAGCATTGTAAGACTTTTTGGTATTATTGTAAATTAGTGTTATTTGGGCGTCAAAGTTCTTGTGATTGTAGGAGCCACACAAACATGCACTGAAAATATTACCTGCAGTTCTAAGTGTGTGCAGTGTAAATATAACACAGTTGAAAAGAGAAAATATACATAGATGAGAAGACAAATACTAGGATGTAAAGAGGAACATTTGTACTTCAGGCATTCAACTCCTGCACCTAAATCAAAAAAACTGATTTCCTTTGGCTAGTTCAGAGGACAATTTGGAATACTTGAGGAGTTCCTTCATCAGAATCTCTCTCAACAGGAGCCTCTCTCCGTTTACTATACAGGGGATCCCATCTCCCACATCCCAGAGCTGCCTACTTCAGACACTAAAAATTAGGTAATGTGTACACCTTCCTATCACAGACTGTGCTCATAGGGGCATCTTAGTAAGCTGAGTTTCACAGGTGGCTTTCAAGAATAGCAATGAAGTATGTTTTCATATGTTTACAAAGTTACAAGTGTAAGGTGTAAAACAGGAGAAAGCGTAAGAGTTTTGTTAGAAAATACAACGTGGGTGAGAGAGGAGCTGGAGTCTGGACACTGAATGACAAGTGGGAGATACAAAGGGAAGAGATACAAAAAGCATCTCCAAACTTATTTTTTTCAGTGAAAAGTGTTGGGGGGGACGGACACAATGTGTTTTAGCCTGACATAGTAATTCAGACAGTATGATCTAACTGTCTTTTCAGCTTTATGTACCATGAAAATTGGCCTGGCTTCTTCATATGGGAGCAAACCACAGCTGACTTCCTGGTGATGATAAGGAACAATAGGTGTGGTGGTGATAAGCAAGGAAGGGCCTTGGAAGGGAAGACAAGAAACAGTACAGGAGAAGTCAAGGAGAGCTGTGGAGGCAGTGATGTGTTCTCCAACTGACTGACTAGGAAAAGGATCTTAGCAGCAGTTTTTCTGAATGAACTCGGGTGAGATTAGGCTGTGCTGCTCTAAAGCTGGGAGGAAAAATGTTGCTTAATCAAAAGGTGGTGATAATGATAACCTGATTGAATGCTTCAGCTGATTGGAAGAATTAAGAAAAACACAATCTTGGAAGTGTAGCATGAAAAGTAACAGCACATGATGAATATGAATCTTAGATCCTAAAATTATTCACAATCCTAAAGTGATGCTGGAGGTCTGTGTCTGAGCAGTTGGTCAGGATGATGGTATAGCTGTGCAGCTTTGTGTGTATCATCAGCAATTAACTCTTTCACATGAAAACCTTAAAGATTTGTCCTCAAGCATAATTGTATTGTATATTATTTGGAGTTCTTCACTCCTACAATTGCTTCTCACATAATATTGCTTAGAATTTTTCCCCACCTGCAGAACCAGGGACTGGATGTTAATTGTTTGGTTTGATTTGTAATGTCTCAGTGGGGTGGCTAGCAGCATGAAAACATGTGCTTTGCATTTGCTGGGAAGGTGCTGGTGTTTTCATTTGGTTTAGTGTAATAATGTACACCGGGTACAACAATTTCTTTACAATTAAATTATGGAGTCAAGTCTTCTAATAACTATACTTCCTGATACAATTACTTGATTCAGTGCCTTATTCTGATCCTGCCTGATGATGTAAGAAGTCTCCCCAGGAGCAGGAAGCTTTCAGTTTGCTTGAGGCTTTTATAGCCAGGTCCTTTACCACCCACAGTCATCCTTTCCTTCCCCCTTCAGCATGTCACAGAGCTCACAGGTTGAGAAGGGGGGCTGGAGAAAGGGCAGAGGAGATAACATCTGCTCTTGGCTAATTTTCAACTGCTCTGTAGTCGTATGGGTATAGTAGTAAACAGGTGTGAATTGGAGTTGTTTCTAAGCTTTTCTCACTTAAACTAGAGAAGAGACAACTTTAGTATTAGGGAGGCATAATCCAAAGGAAAGAAACAAATAGCTTTGTATTTTATTTCTTGTCAATTTTAGTATAGATGTTTCCACCAGATGTGGAAGTATAAACTGTTAATGTATTTTTTGCAAGATCAAGAAGAAAGATTTCCTAGTAGTTAGGTGTCCAGATTAAAATATTAAAAAGTATATCATGTGCTCGAGGAAGAGAAAGGAATTTGATATTAATATACCTTCAATAGTTTGGGTTATTCAGAGATGGCCAGGTAAGGCAGTAAATGACCTTTTGTTTGGTAAAAATCCATGTAAATTCATGAGCATGCACACTTCGTGGCATGTCAGACACCTGTGGGCAAAAAGTGCTGTGTGACTGCAGGATGCCAGCAGCTGGGTGCTCCCAGACAGAGAGTGGAGGTTCTGCAGGAGGTCAGGAATCCCTCTGCTTCCCACTGGGACCCCACTGGCAGGCAGTGAGGCAGAGCCCTGCACTGGTGTGCTCACCAAGTGGCAGCCAAGACTTGGTCTGTACCACTTTTGAGATAAAATAACCAAGATATGACACTGGATTCTAAGAGTGGTGTTACAGGTTCTTTATTATGTACCAGTTGCTGACATTCATGTGGTGTACAAGTGAGAATTCAACATGAAAATGGAAATAAGAATGTGGTGGCCCCCTCCTTGGAAGTGTTCAAGGCCAGGTTGGATGGGGCCTTGAGCAGCCAGGCCTGGTGGAAGGTGACCCTGCCAGGGGGATGGATCTAGGTGATCTCTAAGATCCCTTCCAACCCAAACCATTCTATTATTCTATGGTAAGCAGAGATTTTTATATCTATCCTGGGCTAACACCAACACTAAGAAGACAAAACCATTATCTTCTCCCACAAATTTTGGAAATCACATCTATCTTCCATATCTATGAATTTCCTCATATATAAGTAGCCTAAGTAAAGTCACTGTCATGTCCTGACAAAAAGGATGTCTTAGTGTCCATGTGCACAGTCCACTGATGCTCTTGAAATTATTCTTGTTTTTACAGAAAGTGTGTTTATATTCATTTGTCTGGTTACATGTTTATCTCTGAAGTCTATAATAAAGAGAAGAATGGACAACTCTTGGACAACTTCATCACAGAGCTGTCATGGTTGGAAAAGACCTCTCAGATCACGGAGTCCAACTGTCAACCCAGAAAAAAACACTGTCCCATGAGACCGTGTCCTGAAGTGCCCTTTCTACGTGTTTTTTTAATACCTCCAGGGCAGCCTATTCCAGTGCCTGGCTACTCTTTCAGTATATAAATTCTTCCTGTTATCTAGTCCAAGCCTCCCCTGGTGCAACTTCAGGCTATTTTCTCTAGTTCTGTTTTTATTTACTTGAGACAAGAGGTCAGCACCCACCTCCCTGCAACCTCCTTTCAGGTAGCTGGAGAAAGCAATAAGGTCTCCTCTCAGCCTCCTCTTCTCCAGACTAAACATTCTCAGCTCCCTCAGCCTCTTCTCACAGGACTTGTTCTCCAGACCCTTCACCAGTTTGGTTGCCCTTCTCTAGACACACTTCAGCAGCTCAAAGTCCTTGCACTGAGGGGCCCAGAACTGAACACAGTACTCAAGCAATCACTTCCCCTGCTGGCCACACTATTCCTGATACAAGCCAGGATGCTGTTGGCTGCCTTGGCCACCTGGGCACACTGCTGGCTCACATTCAGCTGGGTGTTGACCAACACTCCCAGGTCCTTTTCCTCTGGGCAGCTTTCCAGCCACTCCTCTCCAGGCCTGTAGCATTGCACAGATTTGTTGTGACCAAAGTGCAGAACTCAACACTTGCCTTAGTCAAATCTCATACAACTGGCCTCAGCCCATCAATCCAGCCTCTCCAGGTCCCTCTGCACTTGATCCTTCATACCCTAAGACAGATGAACACTTCCACCCATCTTGATGATATCTGCAAACCTGATGAGGAAGTCTGTGGTCAGGCAATATCAGAGGTAGTAGTGGTGAAGGTAGAAGGTGCAGGGAAGACACAGACCCCTTCCTGGGATGGATGATAAGAAGTTTGGATGACACAATATTCATTCTGTAGCCATTGGCTTGTTCCACTATAAACTTGATGCACCTGTAGTGTCTTGACTGCTGCTGGTGAACACTCCTATTGTATTAAAGCCTGTATTTCAGTTAGAAAACCTTAAAGCAGACATTTTCATTATCAATTGTATATGCAACTAGGTGTATGCTACTGTGAGTTTTTATTAGTGTGTTAGGAAGAAACATCAACATAAAAAGTTAATTCATCCAGCACACTGCCAAGCTGGAACTTCTCACAGCCTTCATATACGTGTAACAGTGAAAATTTTAAATAGGAATAATATTACTTTCTGTCAGTTTTACAGTGTTTTGAAGTATCATAAGATTATGGCATTTTATTTTTTGCCACCATGTTACTAAGAGGCTAAAAATCTACATGTCTAGAAAGGGAGAGTTGAGGAAGATAAAAATACCACCTTTATTGATTTTAGACCACTCTTTTATTTAAAATAATAAATTATATATAAATATGGAAAAGCAGCAGCACACAGGAGGTGATCAAATTCACTGCAGGTACTTGTGTTTGCCTGAAGGGGAATATGCTGTGATCAGTTAATTCTGTATAAACTCTTGATGGAAGATACCACTGTAGCCTTTCCTGTAACTGCATTTCTGGTAAAAATGTAAATCTTCCAGTTTTCCAGATCGTCACAGACCATAACCAGGTCAGATTATTTTTCTGGGACTAGCTTGGTGTTTCTTTAATTAGAGCTGAGTGCTGTGTTACATGATTGTATCCTTTTTCTTTTTACATATTTAGGCCCTTACCCTGCCACTGGATTTGTTCAAATAGACCTCGGTAGCCATGGGGCCTGACTGAGTCGATGGGACTCTGGATGACTGCAAGTTTCTACTCTGAAGATCTGATTGTAGGCCTGAATCTAAATTTCTTTTTTTATTTCCCTAATTGCTTCTAATTAATGAAAAGTATCCCATAAAATGTTATTGTCTTTGAGTCTCATGCATATCTGCTTTCATGGCATTCAGGCTGTGTGTGCATGGGATGTTGTCAGACATCTTTAAAATATTTCTGTTATGTCATGCACCAAAACCTCATGATTGCCATGATTATTGTGTTATATTTTTACATTGAATGGCTTCTTACCTAAAATGGAGGAGATCATCACCTGTGTCTTCAGTCGTATTTCTCTTCACTCAGATACTGAAGTTAGAGGAACTGTTGGAATTCAGGTTATTTTTAGAGAAGTTGGTAGATTTGTTCTTTATTCTTTGGGCACCAAGTCCATCTGTTTTATTTTATTTTTCAAAATGCTATCTTCTCAGTAGCCTATTGTTTCTGAAAGCTTTCACTATGATGACCAATAAATAGACCAGTAGATAAGTAGGAAAAGGCATTAACTTTTACTAGGTCTCCTGTTGCTTTTCTATTCTAGTGGCTGTGGTTACTTGACATGCTGTACTGATGAGACAGGATAATTTTTTAATTTTTGTTGACCAGAGAATATCTTTTGTTTACACTGAGTTCCATGTCCTATTCCATAGGACTGTGTTGCAGTTAGCTAAAGTTAAATAGCCCTGATAGAAGCCAGAAATTACTTTGCAAAATCATATTAAAAATAGAGCTTGAGGGAAACATGGATATGCTCCATCTTTATGCATGTTAGTATTTATATTGTGTGGACTTTATTTTTAAAGCAAGTATGTAGCAAGATAGTGTAATTAATGCATTAAGAGTCAAAACCTTTCTCTGTATATAAAGAATCTGAAATACCTTCATCTTTTTCCTTTGTGATATCTGAGAGCTTCACAGTATTTGATCATTTTTGTGTATCCGTAGAACAGCAGAAAAACCCTGCTGTCCGTTTGAACAAGGAGAAAATAGAGCCCCTCATTCAGTCAGCAGTAAAGTTGATGTTATTAATTGGGTTCTCCTGCCTTTTAACTTTGTGCCTCCAGCTCCATTTCTTTCTCAAAAGCCAAAGCTTCCATTACAATCAGCTGCTTTGCATTTCTGCATAAAAGGCCCAAGGTGTTTCAGTTTGGACTCCCAGAAAAAGAGGAAGAGGAGGCTGGTGGCCACCTGCCAAGGTGCTTGGTCTGACTCGCTCCTCATTCACAGAGCCTGATGGCAAAGGCAGAGGCAGAACTGAGTGTTCCTGTGTGGCATTCAACTGCCTTAACCACATGCCTACTGCTCTCTTCCTGTAGTTGTCTGTCTTGTTCCCTGCACAACTTTTAGAGCAAACACATATACCAACCTATAAATAATCTCATTTGATACACAACCCTGATTCATTTCCTGAGCAGCGTGTGTCCTGCATGCACAGGGCAGCCCTGGTCCCCTGGAAATATTTAGCAGGGTGGGAGAGGCCAAATATTAAGGCAATTAAGTGTTTAAACTTCATGATGAAATAACATTTAAAAAATGTAATTTATTATAACTGTAGCCTTAAGTATTTTTAACAAGGAACAAGGAAAAAATTATTGGATTTAGATCTAGTTATAACTGTTCCTCTGTCTAGCATCCAAATGTGAATATTCAGCTCAGTGAAATACAGAACATCAGCTGGAAGGAGACTCACCACCTCCAAGGAGGAAGGAAGAAGGCTGGGTGGTAAATGCCATGGGTATGCATGGTTTGCCTTCAGTCTTGGGGACCATTTGTGGACAGTTTACCTGAGCTTTTCAGCATTGCTAGAAATGAGTTCCTCCACAGTTTGGGGTGGAATAGCTGTTGGGTGGGTGTGTTTGGTTATAATCTGCTATTAGTGTAAATAAAGAAATGGAAATCAAAAGTAGGATTTTTTTCTATCCATGTTGTTCTTTTGGAGAAAAAGAGGAGGTGCTCCTCAAATATCCCTTCTTTCTCCCAGATGAATTTCAGGGGCAAGCCATATGACTATTAATCTAAAGCTATATAAAAAACCCTCTTATAACAGAAAAATACTTCTCTCAGCTTTTGTCCTTTAATCTACTTGCCAGTCAAACTGCAGTGGCCTGTTGTGTTTTTAAGCTACCAAGGATGGTGTGTAGGCTCCGGGGCCAGAGCAGTGGTGTTGGGAATCATAAGCTCATTTTTTTAACTTTTATGTTAGAAATAACTAGGATTAAGGTTAGGGTTATTGTTAGATTTTGATGTTACTTTTGTTTTTTTTTTTCCAAAGGAACCAGTTTTCAAACTTTCACAGCAGTAGAGAAGTAGTGGCAGTATAAACAGTCCTGACAAGGCAGAATCACCTAAAGCCAGTATCTTAACACTTTGTGTCGTGTAACCGTGGCCTGAAACTGCTGCCTGTCATATCAGATAATATTATCATTGATTTATTATGTTACTTGATCTTATGTGTTATTTGTAACCTTTTGGCAGGGATTGGTTGTCTTTTCTGGTTGTTTGTTTGTTTAGGGTTTTGTTGGGGGGGCTGGGGGTGGTTGGGGGTTGGTATATTGTTGTTTTGGGGATTTTTTTATCAGCATCTCGTGTGAGGGAGCCCTGATCTGTGACTTGCCTTGCAGGTATTAGGATAATACAAGTAGTAATCATGCCTGCTGCTAAAAATTTTCTACCTTATTTCCATTTGCATTTGTTTGCCTTCAGCTTCCAGTCATTGATTCTTGTTATGCCTTTCTCTGATAGATTAAAGAGCTCTTTAGTAGTCACTATTTTCTCCCCTGGAAGGTGCTTTTACCCTGTAATCAAGTTACTTCTCAATCCTTTTTTTTTTTTTTTTTTTTTCTTTTTCTTTTTCTTTTTTTTTTTTTTCTTTTTCTTTTTCTTTTTCTTTTTTTTTTCTTTTCTTTTTTTTCTTTTCTTTTTTTTTCTTTTCTTTTTTTTTTCTTTTCTTTTTTTTTTCTTTTTCTTTCTTTTCTTTTTTTTCTTTTCTTTTTTTTTTCTTTTTTTTCTTTTTCTTTTTTTTTCTTTTTTTTTTTTTCTTTTTTCTTTTTCTTTTTTTTTTTCTTTCTTTTTTTTTTCTTTTTCTTTTTTTTTTCTTTTCTTTTTTTTTTTTCTTTTCTTTTCTTTTTCTTTTTCTTTTTTTTTTCTTTTCTTTTTTTTTTTTTTTTTTTTTTTTTTTTTAGGATAAACAGATTGAGCTTTCTGTGGTTCTCATTATTTTTTTACCTTCTTGGTTAATTTTGGTGGCTCTTTTCCTTCTCCATTTGTTCTTTTTAAAAAGAGACATAAAATTGTATTTTACTAGCCACATATACAGAAGCAAATTACTTCACTAGTTACTTCTGTGTTAGTATGGTCAGAAATTGTTTTTTGGCAAGGTCAGATAAAATAAACATCTATTTAATGACTTCAACACATCTGAGTATGTAATTATTAGAGGACAGAAACACTGATCATTTAAAAACACTTAATTGCTTCGTAAACTTCACAAGGGATACCAAATCAGCAAGAGTGGGTGTGCAAGGGGGGGTTGCAAAAGTATTTGTGTTTGTGTTGATGTTTTTAAAGAGATAAAAGTGAAATAAAAATAATAGTTGTAATTGTGAAACAGCAATAATACACCAAAACATTATGTGTTATGGATAACAGTAGTGTGTGCTTGTCAAAAATGTGTGGGATTGAATGCAAAGCCTTTGTTAGTAACAGACTGGGCCACTGAAAAGAGACTATGAATGGATGTGAACATGTGCATCTCTTACATCCATTTAGTCCTGTAGATATCCACTTGCTTATCTTTGGAAATGCTAGAACAGTTACATGATCTGTTGTGGTGTAATAGAAGGAATAACACAGTATCAAGAATTTCTTATGTTACAAAAGCTATCTCTGTTAAGTCATAGAAGAGTTCCATCAAAATACACAGCTTCAAAGAGGCACTGGAAGTTTTACTGCCTCAGTATTTCTTACCAAAGGAGTGGTTACTCATTACAATTTTTATCCATACTTCAGGAAAATGCTAAGTTCATAGAATCATAGAATCACAGAATGGTTTGGGTTGGAAGGGACCTTAAGGATCATCAAGATCCAACCCCCCTGCATGGGCAGGGACACCTCCCATTAGACCAGGCTGCACAAGGCTTCATCCAGCCTGGCCTTAAATCTGAGGAACTGGTCAGATCCCAGCCTGGTCAAACCCTCTCAGCATGCCCAATGACTTCTATGCATATAAGCATCTGAATTGAATCTGCACACCTTGAGCCACACTAACCTCTTGTGGAAACCATCAGATTTTCATTAAATTGAGCTACAGACTATTTAAAATCCCAGCACCGCAGATCAGTTTAAAGCAAGTTTGTCTAACCTTGTGTTTTACATAAATTTGAGATTATCACATTGACTTCCTGATCCAATTGTCTTGATTTTTTAATTCTAAAAGAGGATGCCTGTCCTTTGTGGCACCGTTCCCTCAATGAACTTTGGGGCATGTTCAATAGGGGCTTAATTTCTTTCAACAAAATGAAATTTCATGGAAACGTGGTAAATAAGGAAAGAAGGAGAATTAAATGATGTAAAAGACTTAAAATCCTCTAAAACTCCTGATAAAGCAGTAAAACTGAATAAGGACAGAATAGAAAGTCAAACAGGCTCTAGTTAAGCAAGTACTAATCTAAATAGATTTAGACTATGAATGTGTGTTAATGAGAAAGTTAATGCTAAGATTTTGGTAGCACAAGGTGACTCAGGATAGAAGTTGTCCCTCTGTGATGATAAGCTCACAGAGTCCTTTTCAAAACAACTGTCTCTTAATGGAAAGAGGTGAGAGAAGTCATCACCCCTGTGAACTTTTTTTTATATTGCAGGCTTAGTGATGGAAAGGATGTTACTTCTTACATCCTAGGTTGCCTCAGTTTCTTCTCCCAAATCTCACAAGTTCTGGAATATAACTCTTAAATAAAGGGAGATGATGGCTTTGGGGAGGAAGGTGGTAGAAGAAACAGGGTGATTATGATAGAAACTGGAGACAGTCTCTGTAAAAATACTCGTATGGCTTCATCTCTTTGAATGGCTATGTAAGAGGTCATCCTCCTTCCTGAACCAGTAATAAACTGGGACAGCTGCAGGTAATGGTAGTTATTTGACCAATGCAGCACCCACTGGAGTATAATATATACTAGAAAAGCATTCTGGGTTTGGGGGGGGCGGGTGGTGGCTAGAAAATTACTTTCCCATTAAATGATGCTACTGGTGAGCATTTGGTGAGCAGGCACAGCTGCCACAGTGCATTTCCCAGCTTATCTTTTCACAGGAGTATGGGGAAAAGGAGAGAAATGGGACAGAAAGGAGAGGGGTGGAGAAAGGATAACATTGTTTTTAGGCTTCTTCCACTCTTACAGGATATGTTCTTGTAATCTTCCTTGGGAACCATATCTCATTGGGAAGTTAGCAAGGTAATGAAGTTGCTGAAGTTAGGGACAATCCCTGAATGAATGCGAAATACTCAGTTATCTATTATTATGTTGTCAGGGGTAAGACAAACATTACTCAGTGAAAACCATGTATGCTTGGCTGTATTCAGCAAAATGGCAAAACTGTCCTGTAAAACTGTGCAAGTTCCTTTTTGAACCTTAAGCTAATGGTTATTTCCTCCAGCAATTCCCATAACTGCTTCTGTGCAGTGTAGACATCACAATAGATCCAGTGATGTGTGCTGCATCTTCTATTTCTTCAGATACCAGCATCCCTTAAATTCACATTATTTTCCTGTCTTGTGGGGATAATCCTGTGCTAAGGCTTCTAATATCCGGGACTGTCTTGGTGCTAAGAAGTCTTCTGTGTATTCAGAATCAGATGCTTTAGCCTGCTTTGCAGATATGTGTCCTGCATAAAGGATCAGATTACAGGTCAAAGTTATGTTTGTTGATTGTGTATTTTCAGAAAACATATAGATAAGGGAATAGTAGCTCTGTCCCAACACTGTATCTGGCTCAAGGAATCTTTACAATTTAACAGGTAGTATTGAGGGCTATCTAAAGGAGTCCCAGGTTTGAGGGAACTTATTTTATTGAATCTCCTGGACTGGATAAAATAGGAAGGAAGGGAATCTCAGATATTTTTCATCACCTTAGGCCTAGCTGGATTCTGCCTGTTGGCAGATGGAGAAGTCTAATAGCTGTGTCAGCATCAGAAGCTTACCTGCTTCTAGACTGGAGGCTGAGTTCTGATACCTTTAGAGAAGAGTGTGAAGTGAATAGCTGCATTTTGGGTTTATTAGAAGAGGCTGGTAACTCCTCTGGTATACTTGAGTGTATAATCACAAGGAAGGAGATTTTCAAGAGGAACTGAATATTTGGTGAAGTGTTTCCAGAAAGTTGAAGAGATGAGTGGTAGTTGCACTGCTCACTGTACTCTCAGCAAAGCAAACATCTCAACCTGTCAGCAAAGTCAGAAATAGTGCAGTTCTGGAAGAACATGTCTTGAACTCCTTCTTGCTGTTGAAGCTGACCATAGTTCCCATCTCTCTGAAACTCTGCATTGAGAGCTTCACAGAGAAGCTGTGATGTAAAGATGTGTGTAAAGAAGTTACACACATAAGGAATAAGACACTAAAGGAATCATGTCATAATACTAAGTCATTTCCATTCCTTTTACCATCATATGGTCAATTTTTATACACACTTTCACTGTGAAAAAGTGCTCATGGCACACTGGTTATCAAAAGAAAAGTCCATACTTTGTATGGATGTGTCTGCATCAGTTTTGCCCACTTTGTTTGCTGAACAGTGTGAACGCTTTTGCTATGAAATACATTTTCTTGGATACTTCACTGTGTATCTGTTAATATCTCCAAAAGCCTACAAATTTTAATGTTATCCATTCATAGAATGTTATCCTATTCCTTAGAATGAAAACACTGTGAAAACACTGACCCTGATTTAAGAATGTACCCATTCTAGAAACAATGGAGTTGTCTTCAGGGTTCACATGTCAACAAAAATTGGCTGGTTTGCACATGAAGCCTGGCAAGGAAATCACTGCAGCAGCACCAATGCCATCCCTGCTCCATGCCTGCTTCACCCAGACCACTTCCTTTAGTCAGCCCAGGGTTCCTTGTCTGCCTGCTACATCTCCTCAGTTACCACTTGCACATTTAAAGATCTGGAGCAGCCAGCCACTCATCCATGCTAAAAGGACAAATGGCCTTCTGACTCCCTGTTTTCTAGATAATGCACACTCATAGAAGAGAGCCAGTGATATATGCAGATTACTTGATGCAATCTGAGCAAATCCAACCAGAAAGGTAAAGCAAAGCACATTCCACGCATTGTTACTCTGCAGCCGTGCTAAGTCTTGTTTATTTGCATGGAGTCTTTCTCTTCCAGAAATTATTTCAAGGAAATATTTGAAATAGCCCCTGAAAAATTTTTAATAAGACACCGGAGGAAAAAATTGGTTTTAAGTTTGCATCCAATAAGCAACGGAGAATTGTGTTTATCTGGAGTGTATACAGGCTGGCACTGCAGCCTCAGAAAAGGGCAGATATGGCCAGTGGTTTTTCTGGATGCAAGGTGAACAACTTACCTGCTGTACAGATGGAGGTGTTTAAAGGAAATTGTGACAATCTAAATCACCAGCAGCTCCACCATAAATACATGTGCCAAGGTCCCCTGGCTCTGTAGATGTTCTGCTCTTGTTTTGAGCTGAAGATACAGTTTTTTTGTTGAGAAAGGCTTTTAGATTTCATTAAAAATAGCTGAATAGCAGCTTTGGATTTCACTGGCAAGTTAGTTTTTGGTGTGCCATTTTCACTGTAATGTTCTCACAATTTTGATCTGAAGGAACAATGATCTCATTCCTTGGAAAGGAGGACGGAGTGAAAAAATCTGGAGGTCCAGGGATGACACTGAATCTCTTCATTATGAAAGTGAACCATAAAATCTTCTGCTTTCCAGCCAAAACTACTAGGGAGGAAGCGATGTGCTTCACAGAAAGGAAGAGAAGGTATTGGCATGGAACAGTCAACCTTGACCCAAGGGAGGTGTGGTGCCCCATGTCCTGTGTCTTCTGTGTCTCCTGGCATTGATGCAAGTTCCTCTGTCACCTCTGTCAGCAGCCACTGAAGTGAGCAGAGACTTCCTAAGGTGTAGCTCTTTATATACTGTGACTTCCTCAAAAATTTTGCTGGAGGAGTTTAACCAAGGTGTTTCCCAAAGTTTGGGAGCTGGGCAGAGACTGAGATCCCCACTCTGCAACTCTCTTGTCTATGCATCACTACCAACAGTGATCTGTACTCCTTTGGCTTCTCCACCCTTGTTTATCTCTGCTACAAGTCTTCAGTTGTGAGCTACACAGGGGATGCTCTGAAGTAAGAGAGTAATTTTAAATACATAAAATAAAACTGGTTTTGTCATTTAGTTAGACCTTTCCTGATCCTGCTCAGCAATAAATAGTTTAGAAGATCAGTTTTGTCTTTGGAGAGGCTTTTCTCCATTATCTCTATAGAAAATTGAAAAATAAAGAATGTTTTTAAAAAAGGTTGAAAATATATAGCTAATGCTTCCATCCAAGTTCAGCTTTCTTTGAATGGTAAAAAATTTGACCCAAAAGACACATTACAAACATTTCTACTAGTTTTAAAGTAAGTAGATAAAAAGGACATTGTAAAAACTGAAGTATTTGAAAACACATATTATTTGAAATCAGTCTTACTCTTTCTTTGCAATACAACATCCAATCTGTGTGACTTTTCCCAAAGCATGCTGTTGTTTGCAAAAGAGCAAAATTACTAAATAGGAGTTTTGAAACTTCCTGTGCAAGTACATACTTTTTTTTTTTTTTTCCAGAGCAGTCATAATGGGCTGTTATGACACAAATATTCTATGGGCAAAGCCTCTGTATGTGAAGTGGAAGTTAGCTTGTGTTATCCAAGTGATCTCATTGACTGCACCTGTCTCATGGACTATAATTTAAAACAGATTTGGACTTCAATAAGGTTTGCAGAAGAAGGCAGGTTTGAAAAGTATCAGAAGGGGTGTGGCACAGCATGAACAAGAGAAGAAAGGTGCACTGCTTCCTTAAAAAATGCTACTGTCTGCAGCTGATGAGTAAACTCTTTTTTTTTGTCAAGGTCTACAGAAGAAACCCACTGGAACAGCAAAGTATGTACAGGCCTAGGACATAACTGGCAGGGATGAAGGAAACCTTTGCAGGAATACATCAGAACCTCCTCATTGCATTTACTAAATTGTTGGCTCTATACAGCTGGGAATAATTGCCTTCCTTTCAGGCCTTGTTTTCATGGGAGAAATATCAAAGAAGTTCAGGATGTGCAAAGGTATCAGCACCTGCATACTAGGCCATGTAAAGATTTGAGCTTTTTACAATTTTTCTCTGCTCCATATTCTGTATAAAGGTTTAAACTTTAAGACACAAACTAACCAGAAAGAAAGACTTTCCTTGAGACAAAAGCATTTGTGTTTCTTACTGTTCATGTATTTTCACATGCTTTCAGACAGCGGAACTGCTGTCTTCATGTGTGTAATGACACTTCTTTACAAATGAGGCAGTTTTTTAAGGTCAGTACTTAGAAGCATCTTTGACTTCCATAAAGCACCTTGCCTTGCCTAACAATTGAAAATTGCAATAGAAGGTTTGGAATTAGTTTGCCTTCTCAGCAGCAATATCTTGAAAGAAGTACCAGTGTGAGGAGGAGAAATGTTATGAAGCAACAGTCATCATCAAGCAGCAGCAGCTGGCTGGGGCATTGGATCTGGAGCCAAAATTACTGGACTCCAGATTAACTAAGAAGATCAGATTACCACTAATATAAATATTCTGTTAACAGATGTGTAAAAATGTGTATGATTTTGGGGACCTGTCACTCAGCCATGAGGGGCCCAATTAACTTAGGAAGACTTTGAGGAAAGATCGGTGTCTTCCAGGGTGGGAGAATTGCCAGAGGACAAGCATAGAAAATCTGAACAACACTCAGAAGCAACCTTGGTATAAACTTCTTGAATGACAATGTTCCCCTGCTGTATATTCAGATGCTTATTGTGGTTTACATCTTGTGAGGCTGAACAGCTCTCAGCTTTATGTATCTTATCATGTACTGCCAGCTTCCTAAACAGGAACCTATGGTATCTTATGTAGAACCTATATATTGTTTCCATGGGACTTAATGGTACTGTGTGCAAAAGCTTATTAAAAGAAGTAAACCAGTCAGAAAAAAAAAAAAAAAAAAAAAAAAGAGAAATTTTGTTTCATATTGTCCAGTGTGACACAAATGTCACTGTGAGACTGAGATCCGTCATTAATATGTAGCATTCCTGACCCAGGCTTAGTGCAGTGTCCCTGCACTCCATCTGCTATGATAACTCCTCACAGATCAGCAGAGCAGGACCCTCTGCTCCTTTGACATATACTTTGATTGTAAGAGGGTCTTATAAGCAATATAGAAATATCTCCCCACTTAAGAGCAAACACAAAGATTTTTCTGAGGATCATCAAACAGTAAGTCTGTGGCAATCTCTTGCAGCCTTTTCTGTGGTTTAATTCTTACAGACATAACATGCAAAGTGACCACTTGGGTGAAGCTTCATAGTTGACCGTGGCTCTTACACTAATACAATTAAAATTAATCAATCCACCTAACATGGATTCAAGCAAGTAGAGAACTGAGCCATCCCAGGCTAAAAGTGTCTGTAGTGAGTTAGTACTAGTATAATTGTATTGGTTTTTGTTTAATCACATTTGTATCTAAAGACATAGGAGGATAGTTTATTGAACTTTGTCCTGGCTGCACTGGTAATTGGTACAATTATGACTTTAAATAAGGCTTTGGGACTTCTTTTAATTCTTGGTATTTGTAGAGCTTTCTATTTGCATGGGCCTTGAGGCAACAGACTGGTATTATCCAAGTTTCTCTCTTACCAAGGGCTAAGCAAGCAGCATTGGGCTGAATTCAAAGGTTCATGGGTTTATTATTATTGAATTTATGGACTAGTTTTGGTTAGGAACCTAACCATGTCTTCCTAAGAATCACTTTTCACTGCGGAGTGTTCCCGCTAAGAATGCTCTTAGCAAATAGATTATTTTGTCAGATGATAATACTTAAATTTTATTGAGTCATAAATGTTCATGTGTGAATAACCAATTTGGACAATGTACTTAATTATCACATTCTCTTAAAATCTTCTTGTATCCATGAAGTTTCAGAAGGTTTTGTGGTCTGGCACACAAGGCTTTGTCCTATTTTTATTTATTCACAGCCTACAAAACACTAAGGATTGTACAGGCCATCTCTTAGCATTACCTGCTGCTCCTATTGCCAGCAGTGACATCAGTTACAAGGCAAGAACAGTTTTTAATATGCACTGCTGAATGTAGCACTCACTGTTAACTTCAGTGAGCACACTGGTAACCTTGCCTGTGGGGGAATATCGGTGGGTTTGGATTTACCACCTTCCTGAGAGTGCTGTCTGCACCACTGAAGCAGATGTAAACATCAAAGCAGATGTACGGGAGCATTCCTTTTGTTCAGAGTCCTCCGGAGATGATTGCTACAGTGCAAGTGACTACAAAAAGCCGGGAGAGGTGCAAAGAAGGGCAAGCAAGATGTGGCCCTGCTTGTCAACTTCCCACCGACTCAGCCTGCAGCCTCCGTGCTGGGATGCCCAGGCTGGTGCAAAGGGCATCATTCCAAGAAGCACTGAGGACTGGGGGTCTGACCGGCCACACGTTCTTACTCAAGGACTCCCGATTCTTGTTCTCACAGGTAACTTACACGTTTCTAGGAAAAAAAACCCAAAATAAAACAAAACCCAAACAAACACAACCACCTCAAACTAGTACATAACGCGGTGCGCGCAGGCAGAACGGCGCACCCGCCGCATCCAGCGCCGTGCGACGGCTGAAGTTGGACAAGATGAGCCGGGACATGCGGACCGCGCTCCCGCAGCGCCGCTGCGCCCCGAGCCCCGGTTTCCGCCTGAGGGAAAGGGGGCGGCGCGGCCCGCCGGGGAGGTGGCGCACGGGGCGGGGGGGGGGGGGCCGGCAGCTCTGCCGCAGCTCTGCACCGTGCTCCCCCGGAGCGTCTCGGGCGCAGGAGCCCGCCCGGGACGGCGGAGGACAGCTCCGGGACCGCGGGAGCTGCGGGCGGGGCAGCAGCGGCCCGCGCTCCTGGCAGGCAGCGGCGCGGCGCCGAGCAGCCGCCTCGGAACTCTGCATCCCGCCGCCGCCCGGCTCCCTCCACTCACTTTTATATTTGCGCGCCCTTTCAATCCTCAGTGACGTGTCCCGCGCCGCGCCCAATCGGCGGGGCTCTCTGGTCAGGACAATGGAAGGGCCTGGGCCAATCGGTGCGGCGGCTGGCTTGGCGGCAGCCAATGGGGACGGGGCTGTGTTGAGAGTAATGTTACCAGCGCTGAGAGTGTGAGGAGGCTGCGTATCGATCCCGCTCTCACAGCCATTGCGGTGCACCGGGCTACACAGGGACCCAGGCAGCGCTGGGGCCGGGCGGGCGGCCGGGGTAGCGTCTCTGGGGCTCGGGGCCGAGCGAGGGCTGCGTGCCGACTCTGACACGGGTGAGTACGCGTCGGAGGCCGCCGGGCCGACCGGGCGCGCTCGCCCGCTCGCTCGCAGTCGGGAGGCGAGCCGGCGTTGCCCGTCGTGCCGCCGCCGCTGCCTGGCCGCCGAGCGCGGGGCAGCTTCGTCTCGGGTGCCGGTACACAAAGGCGAACCAGGCTGCGCCCGGGAGACCCTTCGCGGGCGGCGGGCCCCCTGGCCGGGGCGGGGCGGGGGCGCCGGGGGTGCGGGCGGCGGGCGACTTCGGGAGCGGGGTGGCGGAAGGAAGGAAGAGAGACTGGCAGAAGAAAGCCGCCCGGGCGGGGGGCGAAGGGCCGAGGGTCGCCCGCCGCGGGGGGCGCGGGCCGCGCCGTACACCGCCGTAAGCCGCTTACGGTGCCTCGCCGTAGCCATCGCTGCGGCGGCGGGGCAGCCGGCGGGCACAGGCGCGGCGGGGCGGTGGGGGCTTCGGCCGGACCGGGCCGTGCTGCCGGCCGCCACCGGGGCCCCGGGGAGCGCGGGGGCAGCGGGGCGCGGGCCGGGGAGCCGCTGGCCCCACGGCCGCCCGGCTGTAACATGGCTGACGGGAGCCGCGAGCGAGAAAACAAGGCGAGCGGCGGCGGCGGAGCAGCGAGGCGCTCGGGCGGGCGGGGGCGCAGTTCGGGGGAACTTTTTTTCCAGCCGTCGCCGCTCACCCGGGCACGGGGCCCACGGCCCAGGAGCTGCACAACTCGGCGGGGCGCGGGAGAGAGCGGGGGTCCCCGCCGGGGCTCTGCCCGCTTCGCCGGGGCTCGGGCAGGCGCTGGAAGCGCGCCGGCCCCCCCACCCCCTCCTTTTTCCCACCCGCCCACCTCCCCCCGTCTCCCTCTCGCCCGCCCTCCCCCGGCTGCAATGGCTGAGCGTGTGCGCCAGGGTAGCGGGCGCGCTCACACAAAGGGAAGGGAAGGGAGGAAGGAGCCATGTTCTCTGCGCGGCGGCGGGCGCGGGCGACACCAGCAGCGGCCATTCCGCACTGCCCCGCTGCTGCCGCCGCCGCGCCCCCACGGGCTGGGGGTCGACGCCCGGCCCCGCCGCGGACCCTCGGCGGGGGTCCCGCGGCCTGGCCGCCCGCCCCGCCCGCCAGGCCGTGGGGGGGTGTGGTGGCGGAGGAGGGGGGGTGGGGGGGGCGGCTCGCTCTCCTCAGCGCACAAAATGGAAGGAGCCTCGGCGGCGGGTGACCTCCTCCGCCAGGAGCCTGCGCCATGGCGGCCGCTCCCGCCGCTGCGGCGGCGCAGGCCGCGCCTCGCCGGCCAGGCCTCATGGCGGCGTGGATCTGGAAAGGCCTGGGGACGGCGCGCCCCGCCGCGGGGGGACGGGAGCGGCGGCCGGCGGGACGCTTTGTCCCGGGGCTGCCAGCCGCGGCCGGAGCGGGGGTCTCCGTCCGTGGGCAGCAGCCGCCCCGGTGGCCGTCTCCGGGGCATGTGCTTTGCCGCCCGGTGGCTGCAAGCTCACACGCGAACGCAAAATGAAACTTTCCACAGCTTTTCCCTAATAACGGGACTCACTTCTTATTTTATTTTTTTGTTCCTCTCCCCTACCCCTAGCAGGTCTCTTAGGGGACTTCAGAAGTTTTCCTCTGCCCCCCTCACAGGGGAGACGTCCAAAATGGCGGGAAGGAGGCTTTTAAACGCCAGCTCATGGTCGCGGTGCCTAATCCTTCCCACAGCCGCTCCACGCCTCTGCACCACCCCTGCCCCGTCCCCCCGGCCCAAGCTGCCTTCCCCCACAGCCAGCGGGAAGTGCCCCGGGTGCCGGCTGGCTCTGGGAGCGTCTCCATGGCAGGCAGGAGCGGCTCCTGCTTCTTCAGCCCTCTTGTTTACTTGATAGAAACTTCAAACCGGACGTGTTTAGTCACAGAGCAGAAATCTGTTTCTGTCTATCCGCCAAAACCGATAGGAAGTGCTGCTTCTGTGGCAATACAGGGAGGCGATGTGAGCACTTTTTTTCCTGCCTTTTTAATTCCTGCTGAAGAGCAGCGTTTGTCAGGGTGCAAGTGGCTTTTTCCAGTGAGCTACTAAGAAATACTGTGAATGTCTGACTTGCGTGTAAAAGTTCCTGGGAGGTATTTTTCATTCCCTCTCTCAGTCCCCGGAAGAGTCAAATAATCCTCTCGCTGAGGAGAGCTCTGCTCATCGTATGTAAATTTCATACTTTCAGCGTCCCTGGCTTGGTTATAACATGTTGGAGTGCAGTGTTCACTCCTGTATTTCTAGGTTCACATACAGTGAGAGAGTAGCTTTTAGCAATACTCTTAAAAGAGATCGTTAATGAATGATTATACAAAAATAGGGGCACAGACATATCAGCTTTAGTAAGAAAAAAAAATAGTAATCCATAAAGCAAGCTGAGACAGGATATTCTGGTACCTTTTCCCTTCCTTGCAATTTTTTCCTTCCAAACGTAAGATGGATACACCAGCAGTAAGGAGTGCAGTTACCACTGCACTGGTGCTAGTAATTTTGCTTGGAAAAGACACTTTTGCTTCTAGGAGACCTAACTGCAGGTTTTGGAGGCCCTTTGACATTCCAGGTTGTTAGTGTCCAAGTCACTTCAAACAGTGCTGACAGAAATCTTCAGTAAATTTTCTGTGAGAGAAACTTCTTCCTGTTGGATGATTTGGGAATACTGCTCCAGTGGGTCTTGTTTGTCTTGATCCTTCGTCATGGCTTAGTTCCTGCACTGGTTTGTAAAAAGTTAAAGCTTTAAAGGTGTCTTCTTTGTTTTATTACAGAAAATCATCAAAAATGGGCAAAGGCGATCCTAAGAAGCCGAGAGGTAAAATGTCTTCATATGCCTTCTTTGTGCAAACCTGCCGGGAGGAGCACAAGAAGAAACACCCAGATGCTTCAGTGAACTTTTCAGAGTTCTCAAAAAAATGCTCAGAACGATGGAAGGTAGGAAAAGCCACTTCAAAAAAGCACAGAACTTTAAATTTCTGCTTTATGTAAAGGACTATTCGAGATTTTAACACAGTTCTTTCAAAATTCAGGTTTTAGATAGGTATTGAAGTGCAGTTGTTGGATTTGTGGTAGCTATCCATTGTTCTTGCCTTAACTTGGGCTCCCTCTGCTAAAAGTTTGGACTGGACTTGGTTAAAATATAATTTTGATCCTTATATGCCCCTTCTTACCTCAGATATTCTTTGATAATGTGATGCTAATTGCCTTCCAGACTATGTCTTCTAAGGAGAAAGGGAAGTTTGAAGATATGGCAAAGGCTGACAAGCTTCGTTATGAAAAAGAAATGAAAAACTATGTACCACCTAAGGGGGAAATGAAAAAGAAGTTCAAGGATCCAAATGCACCGAAGAGGCCTCCGTAAGTAGTTCCATAGTTAGGTTATCTTGTTTGGGACCATCACGCAGGAGTGTATTTATAAAATGATCATTTTATCCAGGTTTAGGAGCTTCAGAAACACCAGACTGTGTGGCTTTCCTGACCAGTGTTGTAAAGATAGGTTGACTTTTTAGTTAAAAATTACAGGTTTGTGGTTTCAGATTGGCTCTCCTTATCTTATTTGGAATAAAGTCAGCCTTCAGGAGCAGATGCAAGAATTGGTGACTTGTAGTTCTGTCAAAAGGGTAATCCTAGTGTAAAATGATGGCAAAACCTTTTAGACCCTGCTCTCCCAACCTGTTGGTTTGAGCAGAAATAGTAATTGGGCGTCCATTTATAGTAAAGATGGCAGAACAGGTTAGCTGGATGATCTTGTACAGCAAAAAGCCTGGAGAGAGATTTAAAACTTCAGCTACTGTGTGAAGACTTCAGGTTCACCTGGTGCTAGACCCTAGTACTTAACTTTGTAGGAATATGTTCTTGGGTGTGTTTTAATGTGAAAGGAACAGGGATGTTCCTGTACAAGTGAATGCTTGTATTTGAGTTTATGATGTCACGTGGAAATCTGAATTTTCGTAACAAATATTTCAGCCTCTCTGCCTTCAACATTCCAACATAACATTTGCTCCCCTGGTGTAATTTACTCACTCTCATTTTTAAGTTTCTCTGCATATGGTACATAAAATCTGCCTTTCTGCGGATACTGCCATAAATGGGGCCAGATACACTGCATTACTTAAGAGACAAGAATGTGTTCAGTTCTCAGACTAGTTTATTCAGTTCCAATGCCTTCCATTGTAATTACAGTTTGTCTCAGGTGCTTTTCCAAAGTGCTCTTAAAATTAACAGTAACACAGGTCACAAAACTTTGTTTTGGTAAATTATTAAAATTTAAAATAATATTTTCTCTTTCTTTTTCCTCCTTAGTTCGGCTTTTTTCTTGTTTTGCTCTGAGTTTCGTCCAAAAATCAAAGGAGAACATCCTGGTCTGTCCATTGGGGACGTTGCAAAGAAGCTGGGAGAGATGTGGAACAACACTGCTGCAGATGATAAACAGCCTTATGAAAAAAAGGCTGCTAAGCTGAAGGAGAAGTATGAAAAGGTAAAATTGACAATTATGGAGATGATTTGGGGAGGTTAATCCTCAGCTTAGATTTTTTTTTTTTTTTGTCCCTTCTTGGCATACTCTGATGCCTCATGTTGCAAATTATAATAGGCTAATGACAAATTTTGTTATGTTTGTTGAAAAAGATCATATTAAGGGGGCATACAGTTTATTACTGTAACACTAAATTGTATTCCTGTGTGTTGAACTATTCCATTAGTCTGTGATTCAGGACCATCAATGATGGTTTAATAGATATCATGGTGTCTGTATTGTTATTAAAACAATAGGTCACAGCAGTATCTGAGTTCAGTTGCTGGTATTGAGTAACACCAGTAAAGAATAAGATTATTCTCCCTGGTTTTGTAATTGTTCAGTATTGATGAACATTCCTGAACATGAAGTTAATTGATAGACACAGATGCTATTTTTAGTTTATTCTTGAGATAATACGAGAACACAAATGAGGTGGTAGTTGCAGATGTGTGTTTTTCTAACTAGTTTGGGTCAGTCTCCTTTCTATTAATTAATGCAGTTAATAATACTTTATGAGGCAGCGTGTCATACAGTTTCTTGAATTATTAAAGCTAAATCCTGTCACTGTTACTGGAGCTGCAGAAATGTGTTGCCCCACACGCAGGGCAGTGCTACATGTTCTTATTTCCACAGGCAGATTCCAATCCCAGTACAAGGAAACCAGGAGCTGAATGGTAGCGTCCCCTCATGCACTTTACAATGGGTCAGCAGCCACCTATGTCTGATATACACCTCATACATCCATTTGGTTGCCTCTGAGCTTCCTCCTGGCAAACAGAAGCACTTTAAAATGGTAGTGTTGTAGTGAGCAAGGTGGCTTCTGAGTCCTAATTATGTGCTGGAGACAGCTGCAGGTCTAGAAGTTCTCTCATATTATCCTTCCTGTGTAAATTAAACTCTTAAGTACATAAACTGTACATACAGCCAAGGCAACTCATAAGTGACTTTTTCAATGGTGGAATTAATAATCTTTATTGCCAGGTTATTTTAATCTTCACTAGTGTTGTCTTTATTTCTTAAGCTTCCAAATGAGGTTTCAAGGTGCTGCAATCTCAGTATTTCACTGCTTGGCCTTTGATTCATGGATATCATAACTTCTGGAAGCTTCATGCTAAGCTTCACGGGAGTCTGAGGGAACTGTAAGATTAGTGGTGTAATGTTTACTGGGTGGGGAATATTTGAAGATTTGGACCAACTGTGTATAGGTGTTGACATATTTCTGTAACTGGTATGTTTTAAGTCCTGTGATCAGTTCTGTTACATAATTGTTTTTTATTATTTTGGCACAAAGTCAGGAAGTTAAACCATTTTCCTGACTTTGTCTTCCAGGTGCAGTTTTGACTTTTGTAGCAGGAACTAAATTTTGCGTGTTACAAACCACTGGAATAAATTTATTGCATGCAGAAGGTGGCACTGTCTACCCTTTAATCAAGTTCTTATACCTTTTATTTTGTAAACTTCAGTTAGGCAGAATTCTGTATAATTGCTCTTTACTGAGGCATAACATTGCAAATACCAGGGCAGTGTTTTGGATGGCTAACTACAATCCTGTGCCTCAAACAAGGATTTCCCTCTGTGTTTGTTTAGGCATCATAGAAGGTAGGGCTAGAAAGGGACCTTAAGAGGTCTCCCTACTTCATCTCCTTATGGAATAGTGGCCTCAGCTGTGCCTTTACCATCTGAGGCAGCAGCTTTTCCAGCCTGTTCCTGGAAGCATAACAGTGGAGATTCCTCAACAGCTGTAGGCAGCATGTGCCAGAGGCAGTGTCATTCCTGTCTTAGAGAGCTTCCCTCTCTTTGGGCACTGGGCCTCAGTTCTCCTTGTAACTGAGGGTGCTCCAGTGCATGGGGAGAAGAGGCAGATACCTGGGTGGCTCTGGTATCCCAGGTGCTCTTTGGAAGTTACTCAGAGCTCCTGGCTGGCTAAATCTTTGAGAGTTTCTTCCTGCTTTTCTCCTCTAAGGATATTGCTGCATACCGGGCCAAAGGGAAGGTTGATGCAGGCAAAAAAGTAGTTGCCAAGGCTGAGAAGAGCAAGAAGAAGAAGGAGGAGGAGGAAGATGATGATGAAGACGAAGAGGATGAAGATGATGAAGAGGAGGAAGAAGAGGAGGAGGAAGACGATGATGACGATGAATAAGTCTCTTTTGGAGCAATTTCTTTCTTGTCTATAAAGCATTTAACCCCCCTGTACACAACTCACTCCTTTTAAAGAAAAAAAAATTGAAATGTAAGGCTGTGTAAGATTTGTTTTTAAACTGTACAGTGTCTCTTTTTTTGTATAGTTAACACACTACCGAATGTGTCTTTAGATAGCCCCGTCCTTAGTGGTATTTCAATGGCCACTAACCTTGCCTGGTACAGTGTGGGGGTTGTAAATTGGCATGGGAGTTTTAAAGCAGGTTCTTGTTGGTGCACAGCACAAATTAGTTATGTTTGGGGATGTAGTTCATTTTCCATCTTCAGTTGTCTCCAATGCATCATAAAAATAATTGTTGTTCTGTTAACTGAATACCACTCTGTAATTGCAAAAAGGAAAAAAAAAAGTTGCAGCTGTTTTGTTGACATTCTGAATGCTTCTAAGTAAATACAATTTTTTTATTAGTATTGTTGTCCTTTTAATAGGTGCCCTTGAAAAATCATACTTTTTCTTTTCTCTCTCTCTTTTTTTTTTTTTTTTCTTTTGAGGGGAACTCATCTTTTGCTTTATTAAATGCCTGTTTGGGATCACGGGAATATTACAGTTTTCATCGTTCATATAACCAGCTGATAAACAAAGCTTTGATCTGCATACCCTGCATAATCATGATAGGGTAAGAACAGAAATATATAGGCATGTGAGGAAAGAATATTCTTCCTTAACTGGAAACAAAAGAAAAAAAAATTCAGTCTCAGCAAACTGATAGTTGTTCAGATTTTTGTGAAATGTAATATTCTATTGAGTTGCATGAGTTAACCAGTCTTGGAGAGTTGAGAAGTATAGAGTTCAATTTTACAGAAATTAAATACTTCGGGGGGTTGGGGGGGGCAGGGGCGGGGAGGGAGGGAGGGAATGCTAAATTCTGTCCTAGAAGGACCCATAGGAAGAGTGTATGTCCATCCAGTGTGGAGAAATTTACAGATGTGACTCTGTTACCATGTAATGGAAGTCGTATTTGTAAATCTCTGAACACTTGCAAGCGATGAGCGTACCTAAAATGTGTAAAGTTAAAAGCATGGAATTACCATATTATTTTTTGGTGACTGGTCTAGTGATGGCCACGGGCTTTATACCATGAAACTCTCCTGGTAGCAAATGGCCCACGAGAAATGATTTTTCTTTCTAAGATTTCTATAAATGGTACCATTATTATTTGTTAAATCTATGTAAATTCATATTTGTATTCTTGAAATTCTAGTTTTAGCCCTTTAAACAAAGTTGTATATTGTCTCAAATTGAAAATGAGATAAGATGTATTTTTCCTGTTAGGTTTTATACCGCACTCTCGATGTTTGCCCATTTTTAAGTTAAATATAGCTGTATGGAAAAGTACATTTTATTAAATTTTGCATTAAAAAGTTAAATGTTTATGGTATACCAACAATGTCTAATTTGGTCAAATATAGTTCTCTTCCAAAACCAAAGCTAAGGGTTTTTTTGCGTATTTAGTAAAACTTCAAGTGCTGGCAACTGTAACTATTTTCACATATACCTGCTTACCAGTTTGGGGGACAATTTGGCAATTTTGTGGTTACAAAATTATGGTTCTCTTAAGTGCCAGTGTTTAAAAAAAAAAAAACAAAACAAAAAAAACAACAAAAAAAAATTCTTGTAATTTTACACGCTTTTGTGATGGAGTATTGTTTTGTTATACAATTTTGACTTTCAGATTCTTATTTCAATTTGCATTTATGTATAACTTCAGGAGAAATATTGAACATCTGAATCCTGGATGATACTAATAAACTAATAATTGCAGAGGTTTTAAATACTTAGTTAAGTGGCTCACTTAATATCCTAAAAGATTCTTCTTGTGTGTGTTGGTGTTTTCAGATACGTACATCCCTGCTTTCCGTTTCAAACAGAAGAATGATGCTGTTCACGAGGCCTCCGTGCGGAAAGATTAGGACAGATAGATTTAATTTTTTTTTTCTTCTTAAACTAGATATTAGTTTTCAGATGCTCGTAACTCATGAAGGGCTTTTTTGTTTCCCCAGGCCATCAGAGGAAAGCAGACACATTCCTTGTTCTTGGAACAAACATTCTTAATGAGATCCTTATAATGTGCCTTTGTTGTTGATGCTTGATGTTGACAGGAGTAACCTGGAGGATTCAGCTGATTCTAAAAGATGAGTAGCAAGTGCTTACCCAGCAGCCAGGCACGGTGCTCACCCTTATCTTTGGGGTTAGCACAGTGGTAACAAACAGAGCATGCTCAAGGCTGAAGAGGGTCGGTAATAGAGTTAATTATAAATGCTACTTTCTGAGGAAAGGAACCAGCATTGCTGCTCTGCTGAGGCTGATGATGGCTGGGAGGTGACCAAAGCCTCCAGAGGTCTCCAGGATGTCCGTGGTTTTCTCATGAGCAGTTCATAACATGCCTGTAAATGAACTGAGCTTCCACATGGACTGAAGTCTTCACTTGAGTCATGTAGAAAACTTTCAAAACGCTACTTCTGGGGGGGAAACACCACAGTAGATAAATTACCCTCTTTAAAAAAAACTTCAGGGGGGTTGCCAGAATGGACCTTCCCATATCTCAGCTGTGGTACCCTGCAAGCTCCAGCCAGCCAATAATCTTCACTGAAATTCTGCCTGATTCTCAGCACTGATGGGTCAGGCTTGACAGCTATGAGATGACTTGAGCTGAGGTCAGTTATTGCTGACACTTCTGCTTGAATCTGCTTCCTCATTTTCTTCTAAAAGTCTGTGCTTGCTGAGGGGTAATTGGTGATGAACTGGCAATAGTTGAGGGAGTAGTTCCCTACCAGGGAACTGGGTGGCACTGGTTTCACTGCCTAAAGGAAAAACATTTTCTAAAGGCTTTCAAAGAAATACTTGGGGTAAAGGAATAAAAGGCTTTTCCTGTTCTAAATAACAGAACTGCTGCAGAGAGAACTTTCAATATTAATGAGCAGTAGTTAGGGTATCTTGAGTGCTAAATGTAGCCATACCAATTTGAGGGTGGCTTATGGCTGCTGGTCCTGAACGTAGCTGCCTTGTGGCCACCTGCTTTCTAGGTTTGCTCTCTTTCTGCTGTTCTGACCAGATGTACAGACAGCATCCATCCCTTCTGCCTGGCTTTCGATGGTGGCAAAAAGTTGAATTTCTTTAAGTGTTTCTGTCCAGGCAGATGGGCCCCTAGAAGCCTGTAGTGTAATGGGTATCAAGTGGCTGAAGATTTCTGCAGTTTATTTAGGGCGATGCTGACACTGAGAGCCCTTTTACTGGTGGAACAAGCCCAGCATGAAGGAGGAAAGGCCAAGTAAGAGCTGGATTTAGGCTTGCTCCAAAGCAGGCCTGAGGAACTTCACCACAAGAGGAGCTGGGCAGGCTGCAGCAGCCGTGTTAGGCTCTCTAGGGGAATGACAAGCCAAGCTTACAAAAAAAAAAAACCACCAAACTTTTCCCTAAGTCTTGCTAGCCTAAGGGTTAAACTTGCTCATTAGAATAAACATTCCTGTTCTGCCCTCCCAGCTAAGCCTGACAGAAGGTTAAAGGAATAAAGCCAATGTACTGCATTAGGTTTTAATGTTCAATGCTGAGCCTGTGATGCTGAGCATAAGTTACATGGCAAAATACAAAGATAGTATTTAATACAAGGAGTGATTAATATTCACCATTTCCAGGCTCTGCCAGTAGTAGCTGGCCAGCTACAGGCTTTTCAGACATAAACGTCCTGATCCTTTTAGTAAGAACAGTAAAATGCCAAATATTTTCAAACAATGTTTCCTCGTTATATTCTTCATCCTAACATCAAAGCTGTACTTGAATACGAACTTCAGATTACCTCTTTTTAGGGCTGCTTCAGAAGAAAATAACTGTGACATTTTATTTTGGCAGGCTGTAACAGACACTGGTTTAGCCCCTGAAATATATTGAGATGTTTTATAAATTAGATAGCCCAAAGCAGTGCCTGCATGTGGGTGTTTATCAGTAAGCTTTTCCCCAAAGTTTGCTACTGGATCACACTCCACGTCTGAAAAGGACTTTGAGATGGTATTAGTTTAGTTTAAATCAGGTTCACTTTAAATGAATGCCATCCTTTCTTCCAGAATAATGTCCTTGTAGACAAACTCTCAGACTTTCTTCCAATGTTTGAGTAAAAAAGGAAAAGTACAACTCAGAGTTCTGTGTTGTTCTGCAGAAGTTATCTTATATTTTAATACTGCGTATATTGTGCCCCAGCTTTCCTTTTGACAGTGCTTCAAGCTGAGAAACAAGGATAGATTTCTTTTCCCCCAGTGAATTTATTATTAAGCATGAAGGTCAGATTGCTCTTAGAGCTGCTTCGCGCTGTCGAAAAACACCGTGTGGCTTCTGCTTCGGGAACACCTAATTTTGAAATTCATCTTGCTAAGGTGATTGCTATTAGAGGTGACCCACAAGAGAGGCAAACCTTCCCTTTTGCTACTTTCTGATGGAATAAAAGACTTAAGGTATAAATTAGCTCTGTCTACCTGTGTGCTACATCAGAAGCTCCAGCCTTCCCTGAAGAGTGCTTGAGATGAAGCTAAGCTGTGAGATGTTGGAGCAGCAAGATGGGTAAATGTGGGGTTTTTTAGCTACACCTTTTTAAATCTTGCTTCTATTGCTAAAATCTGTTTGACTTAAATGACAGGCATTTGGCACAAAGGAAGCTTGTCCTCATGCTTCCAGCAGCCTTTCATTTATTAAGGTGACAAGATCTCAAATCACATTTCTGACCTCCTAAAAGTTCTTCAGTAAAACCAGGGAAAACCAAACGCTACAGCCTGAATGCCTGGAAAGGACCCAGCTCCCCATGTACCTTTCAGCACCAAGAGGTCATCATTTAAATGCTCTTTGGAAGACTCTGTTCAAAAAATTAGGCGTGTTGAGAGGAAACTGAGGACCTGTGCTGTGATGTTTGGTGAGTGCACTTGTTATTGAGACTAAAACCAGTGGTTTTGAGGAAATGTTCAGGAAGATATTCCAGCAAAGGCTCAATATCCCTGACACCCCCTGCTTCTTCACAAACCAAACCACAAGAAAGCAAAGCTAATAATGCCTTCTGGCAATGAAGTCTCCCTCACCAAAGTGCCGGGGTTGACCACACTTTTCCTCAGCTTGCCCATAGGGAAAACACCCTGTGAAGACTCAGCTAGGCAGTAAAAACAAAATCACGGTGCTCTTTCATAAATTTTCATAATGCTCTTCTATAACAAAAAACAAAACAAAACAAAACAGAAAAAAAATCAACTCTCAGATTGGTGTGGTGGTGATTCCTGCAAGAGATAACTTTCTTGCAAAACAAGTGTTAGTAAATGATTGAATAACAGTGACTCATGTTTTCTTATCAGGCTTCACTGTAGCAGGGCTTGTGCTTGTTTTAGTTCTGCTGACACATTTCTGCTGAGACTCACATAAGGAAGATGCCACGAACAAGCACAGTGAAACCCCCACTGGAAAATGCAGGTGAGGATTGATCACAGCCCCTTGGCACGAGAGCAGCTTCAGAGGTGGGTTTGGGGAACAGGGGGTTTTCTGTTGCTATAGCAGCCACCAGTGGGAAAATACTGGTGGGTTCCTGCTTGTGAGGGGCTGATGGGTCCAGCACCCACACAGACTGACCCTTGAGATCCTGCCAGTGACCAATGGTTTGTCCTGGAGTCATGTCCTGGGATTTGTCAGTGGCTCCCAACAGGAGGCTGCAAGTGACCCCATCCCTGCGATCAGGACCCCTTCCTGCATGAGCTGTAACTGAGCCTCCTTCCAACACCGTTTCCTTTGAGATGGAAGAAGGAAGTTATCTATCTGGGGGGAGCATTTGTACCAGATGTCCATCAAGGGTAACACCACCTCTGGTGCTGCAAGCTCTGCCTCTGTGCCAGGACACCTGGCTGGGCTCTGCCTTGCCCAGCATCTGGGCACTAATGCTGCTGTCCCAGCTCCTGGAGACCAGGAGCAATCCCTATTCCCCAGGACAGGACAGGAACAGGAGAGTTTTCCTGCCACTCTACTCCCCTCAGGTGTTCCATGTCATTCAGCCAGGGATGCTGAAGGCAGCAGGGTGCCTGGGGACAGCCACCAAAGCACCCCTAACATCAGGAGCAGCTTCTGCCTTCCGCAGACCCATTAAAAACAGGGTGGAAATCCTAATGCCAGTGCTGCAACAGGATGCAGCATCCCCAGGATGTGATACTACTGGGGATCAGTTTTTGTGGCCCCCCAGCCTTAAAACTCCTCTGTGCATCCCCTGTTCTTACGGACCTGGGTTTTCCTTTCCATCTGAATCATTTGACACGACTCGGGAGCACAACAGAGCTGTGCTTTTTTTCGAAGCCGCCAACCTGCAGGAAACAGAAGGTTCCTGAATAAAAGGGGGGCTCTTGTTACAACTTCCCTCTTATTTACTGTTCCCCATAGCAGAGAAGTACAAAGACAATGAATAGAAGGAGGATTAATCACGCGTAGTGCTCAAATATAAACACAGAGACTGCAAGTCCCAGGGCTCTGCTCCAAGCTGTGGTTCGTGCCCGTGGCGTGCAGAAACACAGCAGCACCCAGGTGCTCTGGGTTTTATGGGGACAGGCAAAAGGCAGATGAGACTCAAGAGGCAGTCCTTCAGAGGCAAACAGGTAAAATGTGAATTTTCAGTCTCTCTGACTTCTCAGCACTCTCAAAACTTGAGTTAAAGTTGCCATCCCCAGCACTTAATCATCAGCCTTTGACTTTTGCAGAGGAAACTCTCCTTTTTCCCCATTTTTCTGCATTATTTTTAAACCAATAAAAGCTGAGGACAACTCCTCTGTCTCATGGAAGACTTAAAATTGCTTCAGAGAGAAAAGAAAATCTACTGCGCTGCTCAGTGGGTAGGTTTGCTCCTAAAAGGGGTTGTGGGCATTACGTGCATGTCCTTTTTCTTTTGCTTTTGGGTTTGGCATCTCCTAATCGTGTTCCTTTCTTGTTTGTTTATTTATTTGTTTGTATTAGTAATTTCCAGATGTAGATTTAAAGTATTCACACCATCTTTTGCAAAGGTGTTGAGTGCTTCAGATTAATTGCTAATAAATTAACCAGTGGCAGAGCCCTGGCTTCCAGCAGGCTGTCCCTGTCAGGCAGATGATGCATGTACAGCTTTGTGAAGGTCTCTAATGAACACAATTCTCATTGCATGAAATGTCTTTAATGACTTGGTTTGTGTCTCTTAGCATCTGCACTTGCCATGTGAGTACAAACAATTTTTCTGGCCTTCAGGTGCTGCACTGAATGTGAAGATCAAGGTGAAATGGAGAAAATAATTGTAAAACTGATTGGGAAGTTGCTCCCAAGCCTTATTCAAAAACTCAAGCTCGAATCTGTTCCTTTTACAGTTTTACTTTAGAAAAAATACATGAAAAAGTTAATGAAAATTTATTTGGGCCACCTGCAATAATAAAATGAAGTGACCTAAGTCTGAAAATGCCATGATAGCCTTGTAAGTGAGTATAAAAAACTGGAGCATGTGATATAATTGAGGTAGAAACCAAATCCAAGCGATCTGTGTTAATAAAAGACTTGGAGGATTATATGGATAAAAGTCAAGATGGCAAAGCTGTGGTGGTGCTTAACTAATCCCTCCTGTCTCCCCATTACTGAGCCTCTGCCAGGCACTGGGCTGGAGAACCCATGCTTATATCTGCAGCCCCCATCCCACAGCTCCTCCTGTCCTGGCCTTTTCCCTGCCTGGCCCAGGGCTTTTAAAACTTGTCCAGAATATGGATTGTGTATACATTGTATAGTACTTATTTCACTTTCTCTTTGCTGCACAGGATGGAGTTGTGGCTACTTCTCTTAGTTATTTACACCCTTTGCATGGAAATCATTAGACAGCATATTATTTTTAGTGCTAGAAGATTGATATAAATACTACTTCTAAAGCTATGCAGGTGCTGCATTAAATTAGTTGGTGATATCCTTCTAAATGCCCTTTCTAAATGATTTTTAAGGGGAGAAAGAGGCACATGCATTAACATCTCAGCTGCAGGTCCCACCTTTAAACACAGGAAAGGCAATGCCAGTCCAAAATAGCTGAGTACCCCTCAGCTAGGAGAAGAAGGATGACCCCTGGGGGTCCCACCACCCTGGGTCCCTGGCACTCCCAGCCTCCAAGTGACAGAAGACTGATCTGCTGGTGATTCCCTGGGGAGGAAGAAGCTGGTGGGTAGGAGCTGCCTTCCCAGACAGGTCCTTCACTGCTTGCCTTTTGATTTTATTTAGTTTTGGGTGGTTAGTAACAGAATGCTCCTGAGCAACCCAAATACAGACAGTCTTCAGAGATAACAAAATTTGGGAAGAGTCTGTTGGGTTTTTTCTTCTTCTACCCACTACAGCAAACTTTGGAGGATCTCAGGTTGGGATGGAGGTTTGCCACCATGCCTGCTGGGTCCCCTCTTCAGCCCTGTTGCTGTGGCATCCCCTAAGCTGGGCAGACAGGTCCTTCCCCAGCATTATCCCATGAAGATGCCCTGCTGATGGCCCCAGAAGGTGAGGTACTGGCTGGCTAGCTGAGCCACACAGTGCTAATAAAAGAATATTATTTCCAAAAGCTCCAGTTCCTCAAAGCAGTGCAATACTGAGGCTGACCAAATAGTTCACCTCTAGAAAAATCAAAAGGCTCTGCTCCTTCAAGAAGACCTACAGCCCAGAAAATTATTTTCATCGTATTCTGGTGAATTGCTGTGTTTGGGAGGAGCCATGACCACGATGGAGTTGCCTGGAAGTGTGTGCTCTGGGACTGGAATCTGCAGAAAGTTACCTGAAGCAGCAGTACTGCCAGGGGGTGGGTCAGCATAGGGCATAATAAGACTGCATGGATTTTTTGCACTGAAGAGTGAGGAAAGTCCCTTGGTTTCATATTTTGTTGTTGTAACCAAGCTGCCAGGGGGTGATGGGAAACTTCATGGTGCTGGATACCAAGGGAATTGTGAAGGGATGAACACAGGAGATGACCCAGCCCAGGAGCCCTGGCCCCCTGCATCCCTATTGCCCCCATGGTGCCCATGGGCAGCAGGTAGGGACAGGGGCCCTTGGCATCCATGGGGCTCCTGCTGGAAACCCAGGAGGTGCCACCTGCTCACCCAATACTCATCCCAGTGTTAGATGCAGGCCTGTCACATCCCACTGCTGGGAAATGCTGCTGGGTCCCACGGGCCTCCTGGACAGACATAACTCCAGCAAACATTTTCATTGGGGCCACTTGAATTCATGAGAATCAGCACATGTTAAATGAACAGTGAATATGAACTGAAATACTTTTGTAGGGTGTTCATATGAATACGAATACTTTTGTAGAACCCTAATAGTGAAAGTATGTTGGATTTTCCCCCCTCTCTCTTTCTAGTTTCAGCACATTCTAGTAGAAACATAATGAATCTTCAAGATTCCCAAGGTCTATAGGGCTTTGCCTGCTTTTAGACTCAGTTGTGACTGCTCCAGCAAGTTACCTAGAAGTTCATAAAATTGCCATAGTACAACACATGTAAAAAAAATATATAATATCTCGTTATGAAATCTGAGGGCCTGTCCCTGCCCCAGACCTTGCAGGCTTTGGTCTCTCTGCCAAGGCTTCTGGCTTGCAGGTTCCCTGGCCGGGACCCTTAAACAACACTGCTGAGAATGAAGAAGCTTTTCCAGAGGGAAGCTGTGTGCTGAGGGGGAGCCCAGGGAGAGGGTCACAGGTCTCCGCTCCCATCCCAACCCACACTGTGCCCACTGGGATATTGTGAACACTGGGAGCCAGGAGCTGCGCGTGGCAGGGATGGCTCCACAGCATCCCGAGTGTTTGATCTGAGGAAATCACCAGTGAGCCAGGAAATGTCAAGATTACATCATGGGCAGAATTTTTTCAAGGCCCTGAAAATGAGCTTATAAAAAGGCTGTTTCTCTGCAGCGTGATCCCAGCTGCTTTCATTTTTTTGCTCTGCATTTCAAGTTTACGGGAACAGGCAGGCAAATCTTCTCCCCAAATACCACACTTTACTTTTCTTTCTCTTTGATTTATGGTGCTTTTCCTCTCCATGGCCTCAGCATTCACAGGGGCTGGAGGTGTGAGTCCCCACTTTGCTGGTCCTTTCATGAAGGGAAGATATGAAGGGTGCTCATGGGGTGCATCCTGAAGCTGGGGCATCCTATCACCCCAGATCCTGAAGCCCCCAGGCTGGGGCATCCCATCACCTCAGTTCCCAAAACCTCCAGCCTAGTGCAGGCTTTAGGCCCAGGGGGATGCTGGCTGGAGCCCCACTTGCCCCACACCAGGAAAGGATGGAGGGGATGTGGGAGTGGAGATGTCAGTCCCTTCCCTGAGTGTTTGCTTATGTTCTGGGTGGGCACCCTGGGCAGCTACAAGGAGGTACTGAAACTTCATAGCAAAACTGCACCTCGTTACTCTTCCCATTTTGCAATACTGTTAAGGAGCGTCCAGCAGAGTATGGGACCCACACATGTTTAATTTCTTTTATGGCCTCTGTTTTGATATATGCTGGATGTGTTTTTATAAAACGAAGATTTATTTGAACCTGGAATTTTACAGCTTTAAGGTTCAATTGAGTCCAGATTGTGAGGTTCTTCTTTTGGAAGAGGAGGAGAAGGTTTAAAAGAGACTGAAGAAGCGTGTTCTGCCTGTGGCACTCATGAAATTCTAGGCCAAGGCCAACACCTTTTCACTTAACTTCTACTATAATGTCAAAGCAAAAATTTACCATTGAATATTACATCTTCCATATGCAATGCCCTGCAGTAGATACAGATCACAGCACTTGCATTGGGCTTCTTGCTTTTGTTATTCTCTGTGTCATAAGAAAGACAGGACTTGGTGAAGGATCCAAGGAGGAATGGCAAGCCAGCACAAACTCAAACTTTGTATAATTAATGCTCATGTGTCTTCACTCACAAACATAAGCTTGCACTCTCAATTTTTCTTATAAAAGCACAGCAATGCCTTAGCAGCCTGCAATGCTCAGGAAAACAGCATGTTTAGAGCTTCAGAAGTGTCTCTTAAACACATTCCATGTATTTATATAACATTAAGCATAAACCAAAGCATTTTCTTGGATGCTAAATGTAGCCCAGTAAAGAATAACATCGGTTCAAAAGAAAATTCAGGTCCTGCCCAGAGAGGTGGTAGAAGCCCCATCCCTGGAACCATTCAAGGTCAGGTGGGACGAGGTTCTGAGCAACTTGATCAAGTTTAAGATGTCCCTGTTCACTGCAGGGAGTTGAAGTAGATGACCTTTAAAGGTCTCTTCCAACCTAAACCCTTATGTGCTTCTATGAAGTAACTCCATCACCTCCAGCAGAGCTGCCTTGCCTTCACACCAGGCCAGGGGGAGCAGGGGTGTGTGGCCTCGTGCTATGGGGTTTGAGTAAGAGAAGGTTTTATGGGCTCCTGCTCAGTAGCCTGTGGAAGGCCAAATGTTCATCATCCACAATCAACATGGCAAGATAATGATAAAATAAATGTTCTTTGTCTGCTTTGCTACCTGTGTCAAATGGCCCCAGGTGCTCTGGTGGGAAAGCAGCATTCAAGGGAGCAGAACCTGAGCCCAGCTCCCCTGTTACTGCAACATAAGTAAACAAATGAGTTAATCACGAGTGACGAGGGCATGGTGCCAGTTTCAGTTAAAATAATAAAAAAATATTTTAAAAAACAACCCCAAGCCAACGAATCATTACAGCATGAGGAAAATCCTGAATGAAAATGATTGTTCATGCAAACATCAGAAATACATCTTGTCATAAACACAGGCCTTCACATCTGCTCCACCACCAGAGGATTCTTTATAAACAGCCTTTTTAATTTTATCTAACAGCCTGTTCGCAGACATGCAGTCCAAAAATACATCTCCTTTTCCTCCTTGTACTATCCTGAGCTTGGCAGGGCACCAAACATGAGGTTCAGCTCCTAGTTCAAAAAAGCCCTTCTTTAAGCATTGACTATGAGCTTGATTTAATAAAAACTCTGCCCAGCTTCCTCCAGGGAACCCTAATGGGATGCAGAACCCTGCAGCTCTCAGGGGCTGCTCCAGACCTGCTCCACGTGGTGCAGAAAGATTGTTTTATGGTGAAGCACAATTACTGTGCAATGGAGTGGGGGAACAGCCTAGTGTTTTCCAGAGGGTCTTTTCTAAGGATTATGGACCTTCACTTCCAGCCATGCCATCCTCTGAAAGTGGGAGTGAGCGGGCAGCATGGGAAAAGCAAAGCAGGAGCAACAGTGAGATACGGGCTGGTGCCACCAGTACCCTGAGAGATGCCTCGGTGCCACCAGTACCCAGACTCCACTCCCACCATCCCTGCCTTCCCTAGGGTAAAACATCAAAGCCCCTAAAATGGTTTCCAGCTCCCATGTGCCTGGGGAGAAGCTCATCACCTCCCCAGAGCGATACCACACTGCCAAGTTCTTCTTCCAAAATAGAGAGGTTTGGGGTTTGTTCCCAAAGGCCTCCCAGACACCAGAAGCAGAACAGCCACCTGTGTGCCTCCTGACTCTGGTGTTCCCAAGCACAACACTGATTTTCTGGCCGCTGATTGCCTGGGAAAGTTGGAAGGGATGTTGGATGCCCTTTAAAGCCGGAGTAAAAATGGGTGCTGTCACCCTGGAAGATAAAATAACTCCCCCCTACAAGGGCTGTGTCCAGTTCTGGGCCCAGGCTTCTGAAGAAATTAGTGTGAGAAATACCACGTAACGTGGCATTCACTGAAACACAGAATTTAGTGCTAATTAGCTGGGTAATTGAAAACATTTAAGAATTACCCCATTTGACAAACTGAGGAGTGGATTTTAAGCATCGAAATTTGCACTGATAAAGAAATATTAATGGCCTGGCACATCTTCATGCCCAGTGGAAGAGGATGTTTAATTGTTTCTCCTCACAGTTCAGTTGTTTATTCAAATTACTCAAAAGTTAAATGAGCATCAAACATAACTGGTGCTGTTGGGGAGGAGTTTAATAAAAGCAGATTTTATTTAGCATTGCAGCAAAGGATTAAATGGAGTCAAATAAAAGAGGGAGGAGTTTTCCAAGTGATCAGTGAGGCAGGATCCATTGTCAAGATATGAAGGAGAATCAGTGGAAACCTCTTGGAGAAAATCCAATCACTTGGTTGCCCTAACAGAGGCAAATTAGCAGCACAGGTGTGAATGAAAGGGAGCTGCTGCTTTTGTCAAAGCAAGCAGATATGTAGTGATGGAGGGACTCTCCTGGCTGGTGTGGAGGATGCTGGTGGCACCCTGGGGTTTGCTGTTGCTTCTGGGGAAGGATTTTTGCTCTAGTTCTTGCAGTTGTGCCAGGGCAGCTTGGCTGTCCATCCCCTCCCAGTAGCACTGGTCCTGCGACAGGCAAGGAACTGGGATTTCCTGGGGTGATCCTTGCCACTTTGTGCTGCAGCAGCCCCTGAGCATCCTGTTTCAGTCAGGTACTGAATTTCAATTTACAAGGAGTGCTGGCATTCACCTGATGACACCTGACTGCTCTGGATTTGGCTGATGCCTTTCAGCTGAATTTCAGCTGAATATTTAAGAGCAACAAATGGGAGACAGGTAATTGAAAGGCAGGAGCAGGTTTAGCTGACACGCTGCCCAGCTGTGAGCTGTGGTACACTGATCCTTCCTTTAATGTGCTACAACAAGAATGTAATTCAGTTTTAAATTAGATGGGGTGAACTGGAAATCTTGCTGTTTTGTAAATGTCAGAAGGTATTTTATTTATACAAGCATCCCTCTCATTAGCAGTGTCAAAGTGTTAATGGTACCTACGCATGCTCTGCACCAGTTCCTAACAGAATAAATTTTTGTACCTGCCTAATCACAGGTTCAGATAACCTGAGCTGGGGGGTATGCATGGATCTTCCTGGTATCTCTTATTTTGGTCAGTCCTGTGGCTGGTGTGGTCAACTGGAAAAGCCACTTTTGAGCAAAGAACGATGTGATGGGCAGGGGAGTGAGCACAGGCAATGCTGCCAGGGTAGGTTGTGGAACTGCTGTCTTTGGAGAGCTCCCAAAGTTGGCTGGATAAGACCCTAGAAAATCCCATCCCTCTCCAAAGCCCTTTCAGCCTTGATTCCACCTGGAGCCTGCAGGCAGTGACAATCTGGCTCCCAGCATCCCAGCACGCCACATATGGAATGCCCCTCGGAACCCCTTTAGGCAGAGATTCTATAAACCTTCTTCCAGCAAAGCCCAGAGGAACTGTCTCACCCTGGCTTAGCTGACACTGTGTTAAGAAGGAGGCTTGAAAAGGTCACACTGAGGTTGCAATTTCCAAACCAGCATGAAGGAACTGGATGCCTTTATGTCCTCCAGCTTAAACACTCAGTTGTGGCTGTTAACATAGTAACCATAAATATAGCATTCCCTTTACCTAATCAAGGAGAATTAGAGGGAGGGACCTATTAATACCCAGGGAAAAGCTTTCTGCCTGTGGTAGCCATTCTTCCCCATGAGCTGCTGGTGGAAAATAGCAGTTTGTGGTCAACCTGAGGAAATGTGGCTGCAAAACAGCAGGAGAAGTGGAGGAAAGGCGACGCAACCTCAGATGAAGCTGAGACAGTAAACAGAGAAATAACATTTCTGAAACATCCATAGATTTCCTGGATTCATTTCCCAGCATTTTGCTGACCACTACAGGATTGAAGTCATTATTATTTTAAGAAGTTTTTTGGCTTTTCTGCCTGCAAAAATAGTCGTCACTTGTAAATCGAAGGCACCACTGTCGTATCTGGCCTGCAGCCAGAGGGGCTGGAAGCAATAGAAGAAGTGTGAACTTTCTCCTTCATCTCAGAGAACATTAACTTCAAAGCCCAGCCATAAACTTTCAGATGTAATGACTATTTGTCCAAAGGAGAAACACATCAGCCTGATCAGTGACTGAAAGGTATAAAACACAGAGGTTACATTTGCTAAACACTTGTGAAAAATACATGGTTATAGTTGGGTGTGTGGCAGGGTGTAAGTTATTGCTGAATTATTTGGGCAGGGAGGCCCCAGAAGCAGAGTCAAGGTTGCTGTGGGTCCAGCAATGAGTGGTTTCTGCCCCTGAGGAGTCTGGGCTGCCATGTCAGAGCACACCTCAGCATGTCACCAAGTACAGGACTTTCCCTGAGCAGGGACCTTGCGGCTGTGCTGGCAGCTGCACCATTCCGATGCTTTTGCCAACAAACTATAGGAGAAAACTTCTCTTCTTTCAGGTCAGGAAAAGTCTTTAAGACCACCAGCACTTTCTCCTGTGTCTCTGCTCAAGCTGTGGGAGCTCTGATGGCAGGAAAAGCCACCTTGGCCCCTGAGCATCACTGAGCCCCAGAGCACAGGGTCCTTGTGGGCCAAGCCCAGCAGTGCTAGCACAGACAGGCAGGAACTCTCAGAGAATTCAGACAACTTCAGCAAGATTTCCCACATCTTTTTTTTTTTTTTTTTTTTTTTTTTATTATTTTTTTTTTTTTTATTTTTTTTTTTTTTTTAATACTTTCCATTTCTGCTGAAAAGCCCTGGGAAAAGAGAGTAAGGATGTCCTTTGGTTTCCATGCCTTGCATATGAGGACTCTGGAGGGAGGAAAATCAACATTGTATGACTTTTTTTCCCCAGGGTAGCCACTACATGTGCCCTTCTTTAGAACATCCCTTCTCTCCTCAGCCATTAGAGCTTTCATGAGGAGCCCAGATCCTGTTTTCTTCCTGGGTGGTGGGTGCACAGTCCTTGTGCATGGTACACAGCGCTGGGGGAGAGCACTTTGCAGGATTCAACTATCTGGTGAAAGTGTTTTTAAAAGAAGTAATTGGGAGGACTTGCTGCTAGACATCAGCTCCTGCTTACTGAGGCTCCAGGGCCAGGGAATGTGGTCCAGATCTATGTGATACCTGCCCGAGGATGGAGAGAAGGAAGTGCTGGATTATGAAGAGATGTTTTGAAAAGTCTGTAACAACTTCTGCCAACATCTCCTTTGAGTAAGCCATGCATGAACAAGTGAAAGCCCAAGAGAGCTTGTCATCCTTGCAGGAGCTCACTGAAAGGCAGCTCCATGTGGGATGGGGGAGAGCAAGATATCACTGGTGGGGCTGCTGTCTGCTCCAGCCTCTGCCCTGTGTTTGCCTGCCTCCTCATTCCTCTGCAAGGCATCAAAATACCAAGGAGCAAAACCAAGCCCTCCTTGCTCACCCTATGTGCTTAGGACCCCAGATCCCTTCTAGAGTGGATGGAAGTGGTGGGGTGAGCCCAGATTCCTCAGCACATAGGGGGTGTTAGGAGGAGCAGCTGTTGAAGTTTGTACCCATTCCTAGATGTGCTTTGGCTTCCATGAGTTACCAGGTGGCTTCCTTCAGGCTGTCCCCTCTCCCTTTCTTGTGCCCCAAACCAAGTTCTTCTCAGTTCCTTAAGGGATGAGCCATGGGCACTGCCACAAAGGGCTGGAGCCTGTGGTGGTAGTGAGGGATGAGGTGACATTCTGGAAATGTAAAGCACAGAACCATCTTGAATCCATCTGGTCACCCTCCTCCTCAAAGCACATCACCTGCTGCCTCCTTGGTCCTAGTGGAGACTGCAGGGACAAGGGCAGCTAATGGGGGCAATGGTGGGGCAAGAGGAGCAACAGAGACAGCAGATAAGTAATTTCTTTTAAGGGGCTGCTGGCTTTACTGAGGTAAAATGCCAGCTCATTGAAAGGTCCCACTTTCAATAGATCCTAATGGATGTTTCTGGAACACAGTGCTTGGCTTCCCCTGTAACAGTGATGTCTGAGAGAGGGCTGCAGGCTGCTTGGCTCCTTCCTCCCCTGTAAAGCTGTACCTGTGCTTTGTAGGTGCACTGTGTATTTAAGTCTGGTCTTTGCACAGGAATCCTTTATAGCAATCCCCTTCCCCTCCCTAGAGTCCCATTTTCTACATCCACTGGATCAGATCCTGGGCTTCAAAGCACAGGGGGAGCAGTGACCCATTTTATTACACAGTCATAAATCAATGGCCCTTTTCTGCTTATGTATAAATAATAAATGGTAGTTATATTTGTAAGTGGAGGCCTGACAGAAACTTGTATGAGATGTGAGATTTCCTCTGCAAAAAGAAAACAAGAATCCTGACAGCTTCCTACCTGGCTGTGCGGCTGTGCTGAGAAAGGTGCCCTGCAGAGCAAAGGGAAACTGCTCCTGTTCTCCCCAGGTGCTGTGATGCTTGGCCTGTTAGAGCAGGCACTGGGTATCAGGCAGCAATGCTATGAACAGCACAAAAGTGCACTTTGCTCTTCAGATGCTACAAAAGCCAGGAGGATGCCAGATTAGATTTAGGGAAGCACATATGGATGTGTTGCCTTCTCTGGCCTTGAACTGTTCCTTAAAATCCTCTTGTGCTCTGGATGAAGACAGTAAGCAAGGCTGTGGACAATCACATGTGTAGAAACGTAATTGTAATTGCTGTCTGGGAGCTGCTTAGTGCTTCTGATAATCCTTGAGACCTGCAGCAAGTGGCTACAGTACGGATGCTTTGGAGCAGGGATATGGTGTATGAACAACTCTACAGAAGGACTGAAAAAACCCACCTCTAACCTTTCAGTGTTTAAAATTCACTGAAGGAGAAGATGCACTGAGACACAGGCACAACTTCAGACCAAAGTCCAGGTTTCCCCACTCTGGGATTTTAGGTCCTTGGAAAATATCTCTGAGGCAAAGTCCTATACCGTGCCTTACCCTAAAGGCTGAGATGCCACCATAGCTCAGCTCTCAGCCAAGTCATGGCCCGGAATTGGACCAATAGTCCTCTGAGAGTAAATCCCAACAGTTAATTTTGTATGTTCAAAGGGGTGTTCAGCTCCTGAGGAGGTAACAGGAAGGTGACAGCACAGTGTCTGGAACAACTGTGTTTCAGCAAAACCTCCCTCTAAACCTCATATACTACGTAACAGATGGTACATCTGTTTCTATTTCCAGTATGATCTCACTAATCACTTTTTAAGAATATAGCATTCAGGGTTAATCAACATGAGCTGCATCCAGTAAATGTTCCTACAGCAAAGAGAAAATCCCATGCAACTCCCTTTCCCCAAGTTATCCCCTTGGATGGTAGGGTTTATCCTCTGCCTGAATTCTGCCCAAGGCCCCATGATCCCTGCAAAGCCAAGGTCTGTCTCTAAAGAGCTTCTTCCTCTTCTGTGTCCTTGTTTATTTGACAGACAGATCTACCAAGAGTAGATTTTTCTATTCAGTATTCAAACTGAAAACTAAACATACAGCTAATAGGTTGATCCCACTGGAATGGAAGGGTGGATTTCTGAGGAGGCTGTAAATGCCTGTGCTCTTCTCTGGAGTTGGGCAAGCAGCTCCCTCCAGCTGCCCAGCAGCACTGCTATGGGCATAGCTACTCCTGGGACAGTTTTTAGGATCAGCCTGGGCAAGCTCTGTCTCCCTTCCCTCACGATGCTCCTCCAGCATCCCTCTAGCCCTTCTGAAAGTTCTCATGGCTCAGCTCAGGGCATGCAACACACCCTGACTGTTTTACAAGATGGAAACTTTGTACTGGGGAGCTGTAGCATCATCTTCATCCCAAGCATTTTGATCTGGGATAATAATAAAAATCCTAGAAAAATACTAGTTTTTTCTCAGTTCCATAAGCACAGCACACAGGGCCAAACTGAGCTGGAGTCAAGTGCCATATCATGCAGCCAAGCTCAACCTACTTTAATTGGGCTGGCCCTGAGCATTGTGGACACAACCACTCTCAAACACTACCTCCCAGCTCCCTGGGGCAGGCAATTTAGCCATGTAGATGTTCCTGGTCCAATAAAGAATGTAAATAATTACTATAACATCATATCCCAAGCAGGAGGATTAGGAGAGCCCTGTTGCAGGCTGTCCCACAGCCTGTGGTTTGGCCACAGTCCTAAGATGCAGCACATGTCAGCTAAATCCTCTCTCTGGCTGAGGCAGGGATGGTGTTCAAACCTCTCTTACCAATGTGACTTGTCTGGGCTTCCTTGTGAGACCAGCTTCAAAAGCAGTCAAAATGCTTCTCTTCAGAAATATCAAAGCAAACCACTGTGATGCTGTGAATTTTATGGGTTAAATCTGGTGACTGGATGGCACACCAACTGGCAGATAGTTTCGGCCAGCCAGAAATTGTGCTTTTCAGTCAATAAACTGTTCTTCAGAAATCACTGGCTTTTATTGGAGCCCCCTTCCAAGGAAAAAGCAGGGGTAATGCAGGTAATTCCCAGTGTGTACACATCAGCTCTGCTCTGCCTCGAATGTAGCCCCCAGATGGTCCCTCCCTCTGCCAGATCTGCTGGGAGACAGAGGATCTTCAGTAGCCTCCATCTCTTGCCATGGGCAGCTTCTTCATCAGCTGCAGCTTTCCTGCTGCCATCAGAATAGCCACCTAAAGATTTGGTTACCAAACTTAATTTCCACATTGAAGATTTTTAGCTACTATCGGTGGTGTCACAATGTCCTTGCTTTCAGGACACAAATCTTTAAGATCCCATCATGATAGCTCATCCATTTTTCTGTTGTATTTTCAGACACTTTCTTAAGGACAGGTACAAACACAGCAATGCTAATTTTTGTTATCTGGACACAGCAATGTGTCTCCACAGGTGGCTTGGCTGAGAACAGCCTCATGTCCTCCAAAGACACAGAACTTGGCCCTGTTTTTCAGATGCCTCCATCACCACATGCACCAGCATCAGTCAGCACGGTCCCACAGTGCCAAGCTGTTAAAATGGCAACCTTGGCACTTGTAGGGCAAGCAGCGGATGAAAATCACATCAACTTCAACCACTTAAATATCTGCTGGAAGGGCAAAACACCAAGGCACAAGCAATCCAGAAGGTCTATGGAGTACACTGATGATAACTTTCTGAGGCAGACGATGGAAGAGACAACAAGGTGACATGATCTGCTGGACCTCAGAACGACAAACAAGGAAGAAATGGCCAGGGATGTGAAGGCTGCAGTGACTGCAGTGAACCTAAGATTGTGGGGTTCAGTACCTTGAGCAGGGAGCATGGCAAAGAACAGGACCACAACCTTGGTTTTCAGGAGAGCAGATTTTAGCCTCTTCCAACAGCTGCTTATAAGAATCTAATGAGATACAGTCCTGGAAACAAAAAAAGGTCCGGGGGAACTGGTTGATTTTCAGGGATCACCTCCTGCTAGCTCAAAAATGGTCTATGCCCAGATGCAGGTCATCAAACAAAGCTGGCAAGAGGCCTGCATGGACAGTCATGGTGGCCCTAACAAAATTCAAACAAAAAAGCACACAGGGGTGGAAGCAGAGTCAAGTAACCCTAGGAATAATATAAAGACACTGCTGGAGTTTGCAGGACTGGGGTAAGGAAAGCCAAAGCCCAGCTGGTGAGGAGCATGAAGAGGAATACAAAGGATTCACATTCCATGCTGAATGGGGAAGAGGGCACCTTATCATACAGGACATGGAGAAGGCTTAGGTAGATAGTGATTGGAACAACTCATTATGTTTTTATGAAGGGGAACCCACATTTAACCAACTTGACAACCTTCTATGACAAGATGGATGAGTTGGTGGATGAGGGAATAGTAGTGGATGTTGCTTATTTCAATATTAGCAAGGCTTTTTACACAAACTCCCATGACAGCTTCATAAGCAAAATGCTGAGGTATGGGGTAGATATGTGGTTAGTGAGGTGGACAAGTGGCTGATCTGCCAGGCTCAAAGGGTGGTGACAAGTGGCACCAGTGGAACCTCAACTGGATGGAGAAATGGGATGAAAGAAATATCATCAAGTTCAGTGAAAGGGCAACTCCTGTCCTTGGAAGGAACAACCCCTTGCACTAGTACACACTGGGAGCTGACTGCCTGACAAGCAACTTTGCAGAGAGGACCTGGGGCTCCTGATGGAAAAGCTTGACCGTGGGCCAGCAAGATGCCCTTGTGGTAAAGCAGGGCAACAGATTCCTCAGCTGCATTAGGAAAAATGTCACTGGTAGGTCAGGGGAGTGCTCAGCACTGGGGAGATGCCTCTGGGGTGCTGTGTCCCGTTCTGGGCAACCCAGTAAGAGACTACTGGAGTGAGTCCCTCAGAGACGATTAAGTGACTGGGGCAGCTGACATATGGGGAAAGGCTCAGAGAGCTGGGGTTGTTGACCCTTGAAAAAAGAAGGCTCAGGGAGGATCTTATCAGTGTGTTTAAATACCTGATATTAGGAGAAGATGGAGCCAGGCTCATCTCAGTGGTGCCCAATGACATGACAAGAGACAGTGAGCACAAACAGAAATACTTTTCTATTGTGAATGTGGCTGAGCAACAGAAGAGGTTACCCAGATTGGCTTTCAAGTTCCCATCCTTGGAGATACTCATAACCTGGCTAGACATGGTCCTGACCAACCTAGTCAGCTCTGGCTGTGCTTGCTTGAGTAGGGAGCTTTGCCCAGGTGAACTCCAGAAGTTCCCTTCCTACCTCAACCATGCTGCGATTCTGGGAGATTTGTTTCAACATCCAGATTTAAGCACAGTTATTTTCAAGTATTCCATCAATTCTCACCTCAGTAAAGGAAATTTGGCTTTCAAGCCCAACAGCACGTTGAACCTTAACCAGACCTGTGAGGCCAGAGTTTCAGGAGAGCTTTAACAACCCAACAAACCAAGGAAGTACAAAACATGCCACGCAAGTCAGATGTTTCTACTGCAACAACCATATGATCAAAAGTTTCTAAAACAAAACCATTTGCTGTCAGGACAGAGTGGAGCCAAGTCAGCATGATTCAGATTTTTAGAGTCAATTTTGTAAAATGTCAGAAGGAGTTACTTAGTGCCACCCAGTGTTGGCAGTCAGAAAAAGGAAGGCTAAATATGGTTACAACTGGGTGTAACCTAAAGGGGAAAAAAAAAATCCCTGCTCTCACACTCTGTATCAGGGGTGAGTAATTCCACAGAAGTTGTGCAGCACTGAGGTCCAGGAGACAAAGCTGTCCCACAGCTTTGCCGACTTTGCTAAAAAAAAAAAAATCTTCCATGTTTTGTGTTTAGTTTCAAAGCAGGTAACCAGTTTGACATTTAGATGGCCTCTTTTGTCACAAGACTCACTTCTCTAGTCTGACACAAGTCTAGAGATAAAGTTGTGCTGACTGTTCTGGTTACATGTCCAGGAATTTAGATGAGAAGCAGCTATTTAAGAGGTGCCTCTTTTCTAGGATGAGTATGGTTCAGACATTACCTTTTCCACCCTTTATCTGAGGTGTTGTATATGAATTGCCTTTCCCTTGAAGCCTTTGAAATTATACAGGATCTCACGTATATCAGACATGGAAATAAACACTCTCCCAGTTATGAACTTTGGATGACTGAATAATTTCACTTACACTTACATTTCAAAAGACTATAGAAAGCCAGTTAAAAGTCATGGCCCCACTTACCAGACCTGGAAAGTGAGATCCTGAGCAGTCAGTAGTCCTCCCCATTGCAGCAGAGCACTGAGCCCTGGACAGGATGGGATGGAGGGGACCCAGAACCCAGGACCCACATGGGAAAGAGGGAAGGGGAAAGGCACTGAGATGCCTTGAGCCCACCAGGGAGGTGAGGGGATCCCAGGGTTGTTGTTTCACCTGTAGTGCTCGTGGCAGAGAAATCATCATTCTAGAATTTTGTGCTCCTTTCCTCTGCCCTGAAGTAGGGTTATTGACCAGGGTGGAAAAAAAAACCCAAACCAACAGCTGTTTGAGTGGTTCTCTGCAGGTTCTTTATTTCATCCCCTAGAAGACAGAGGGCCAAGGAGACACTGACACAGGAGTTTACCTCAGATTGATACAGCAAAAAACCCACTGCAAAGTAAAGAGTGGTTCCCCTCTGGAGCAACCTCACCTCCATGGAGTGTCACACTGGTTATCCATCTCTCCAGGTGGGAGGGGTCCTATTGGCATTTTCACTTGTGTTTCCCACCCATGGAGCCACCTCCCAGCCACACAGCTGATCCCTTGGGCTTGTGCCTGCTGACAAGAAGCTTCCTTTCTCATTTACCTTTCACTGAGCACTGGGAACTAGGCCAGGCAGTGCTGAAAACTCCTCTTCTTGGGCCAACATGCTCAGGGTGTTTTTTTTCTTTTCTTGCCAATCCTGTGAGGTTCCTGGAAGGCCTGGGAGCTGGGCTGGCTCTGCTGGCTCCCATGGGAAGACCTCCATGGTCATGAATTACATCTGCTCATCTCACTGGGGGCCCACATGTCCTAGGTGATCTCCACAGCTGTTTTAAATTCCCAGTCTTCCTCCCACAGAGCTCACAGTTTAAAACCCAAGGTAGAAAATCACTAATTCCTGTGATGAGTGTTCAGCCCGTGCCTTAGGAATTCATGAAAGGAAGAAATTTCCCCAAGAAGGGCCACAGGAAGAGCTGGATGGAAGAGGGAGACCAGATGAATACAGCATTCACAGAAAAATGAAAAAAAAGAAAAATTTCCATGTGCATCCCCCTAGTTAGCAAGGCTTACAATGAGAGACAGTCCCTGCTACAGAGGTTTTACAGTCCCAGGGATGAGGATGAAATAGTAGGAAAGGGAAAGGCAGAAGTAGGGAGACCTGGGAATCTCTGCATTACACTGAGCAACTCTGCTCAGTCTGCAGGTCCCGGGCATTTTCAAGCCTATAAATAAACCCAGGACGTTAATGATGCCATTAATCTCCGTTGGCTGCCATCCCAGCTATTTCCAGTGCCGAGGTTACCTTGCCTCTCCCAGCAGAAGTAGGTCTCGAGGGGAGGGTAGGGACGGATGATGTGTGCTCGGGATGGGAACCATCGGGATGGGGACCACCGCCCCGGCCCTCGGCGGGAGGGCACTGTCCTGGGCAGCGCACCGGGAGGAGGTGTCCCGAGCTCCTCCTGGCTACCGGCCTGGGGGGAAACACATGAAAACAATCATCAGGTAACAAGCAACGGGAAAAAGCAGAGCGCTGCTGGCGGCGGAGGGAAGAGGTGACTGCTTCTGCCTGCAGCCTCTGTGGCAGAGACACCTCCAGCATCTCCTCAGAGAAGATACCCCCATGGACACCCTCTGCTCCTCCCGACCCCTGGGAGCCTGCACCCCCACCTCTGTCTTTCCAAGGGCAGAAAGTGGCAGGGTGAGCCCAGGAGGGGACAGGCTTGGGGGGTCCCAGCAGAGGGCAGGAAGCGGCTGGGGTGCAGGTCCCTGGGGAGAGCAAGGTCTGCTCTGAGACAGCTGCTTGCCCATTACTCACACTGAGAGCCACTGATTCCCTCATGGGCAGAGAGACAGAAAAGGTCCCTTTCCTTTCCACCCAGGGGAAGCAGAAATGTCATAAATTCAAACAGTAAAAGGTGATTTTCCTTCTTCCCACAAACACAAAGAAACCAAAACAAAGAGAGAAGAGCATGTTGCTCTTTTTTGAAGTAAGTTTATCTGAGGTAGATCAACACATTGGCACCCCAACACATCCCTGTCTTGTCATGTATGGTATGACACAAGGAAAAGCTGTCTCTGCTCTTCACTAAGGTCTCTCTATGGGATCCTCTGAGAAGAGTAATCCCAGGACCACATCTGCCAGGAGAAGAGCAACCCAACATCTGCCCTCAGTGCTCACACTGCACCTAGAGCTTGTTTGGCTGTAGGAATCACAGTCCTGAGTTTCATCTTAAAATTCAACAGGCTTTTAAAAATGTTCTTAATTCTGTTACAATATGCCAGCAAAAATCAATTCTTAAAGATAATGAAGTTCACACATACTAGAAATAGGTGACTTTGAAACCCAAGTTCACACACTGCTTTCCTTTGACCTGTGCTTAGATATCCAAGATGATCAGATACCACCACATGGGGTTGGAGAAATGAATGTTCCTGTGCCACCAGACAGTAATACTGGCCAACCTTTTATTTTCTGTAACAAGCTCAAGAAGATGAGACATTTGCTAAGTAGTATCACAAAAGAGTTGTTCACACTCTGGTCCCAGTTCTTTGGCTCCACAGAAATGTCTGTCCATCACTTCTCCAGAAGCCTCTGGACACTTGATGCAGTTATTATTAACTCCTAATTGCTACTTGCAGACTTTGCTGAGTGGCTGCCAGAGTGGGAATTCTCTTTATCAATGGAATCTCATCAGATGGGTTTGCTTGCCGTGCATTACTTTGTCACAAACCAGTATGAGATCTAACTCATACCGGTATAAATGGGAGCAACATCAATCTCAGGAGAAAAGTCAAGGGAAAAGCCCCTCAAAATCCCAGTTCTATTCCTGCTATTCTGTGTCTGTAGAAACAGCATGTCTGATAAGAAACCAGCTTGTAATTGCAATCTGGCACAAGACGCACAGAGAAACTCCAGACAGACCTAACATTCACCTTGACAAAGTAATCAACCTGTCAAGCAAAGGAAGTAATCGTGGCCAGAGTGGTGATGGAAGGTAACTAAAGCTCTCCATCTGCAGCATCAGGCAATTAAGGATTTAAAATATTACAAGAGAGGAGAATTCAACTGCTAAAGAAAAAAACATATATACAGAAGTTAGGGCCAGAAAATAGAAAAGAAATGCCAGAAATGTTCCATATTGGCCCCAACTGAGTAACAGCCTCAGATGAAGTGGTTAAGGCTTGTTCTATATAATGAGAATACAGGCTAAGCCAAGCAAGCAGTCTCAGGCTAGTAGCACAGATGAAATTATCTCCCTAGAGCAAAAAAAGCATCTGTTTATTTATCTCAGTTATGAAAATGTCCTTGTCAGATGTCAGCAGTGCTGAGCTCTCTCTGGGCACCTCTTCCTAGCTTCAGAGGAGACCTGTAACCCACTGCTACCCAGTACATGATACACTAGCCCATCCCAAATGGTCATCCCTGCTCTTCCCAGGAGTGCTGAGCTCTCCAAGCTGTCTCTGTAGGCACAGCCCTCCCTAAGCCTGGAAAATCCTGGTACAGGAAAACATGGCTGCTAGTTGTAATGACACTGGAAGTGCTTGTGCCCTTGCCTGGAGACACTTTATCTGTGTCTTATCTGAATCCCCACCTGCACAGAATCACTCTGTGGGCACAGGGTAACATAAAAAGTGCCTTTAATACCAGCTAAAAGAATTCCTTCCTGCTGACCCTACTGCTCACTCACCCCAGAGTATGGCTCCTGCTAGCACAGCCCTTCCTGGCACCAGGGGAGGAGTGCTGAGCACCAGGACCCAGAAATCACCAGTCTTAAATAAAATCCAGGAAAAAAACCCCAACAAAACCCAACACAAACAAACAAACCAACCCAACCAAACAAAAAACCAAAAAAATCCACAACAAACCCAAACAACATAACAAGCAAAAAACCTAATTTGAGGAGCTTCCTGCTCCTTCCCTGTTGAAGAGGTGACACACTGCAGCTCAGAGGTAGGAAGGAGCAGCTAGAGCAGGGATGGGCACTGATGCCAACATTTCCAAAAGAAGGGGAAGAAGGGTGACATTGTCTCAGATGGGCAATAACTGGAGCTTGGTGGGAGAGCTGAGCCCTGCACCAAGGCTTAATTGAACTGACAGCACCTCAGGAAGGCCTGAGACCCACATCTTATCTGCACATTTCAGAGACCTACAAAAGTAGTGATTTATCAGATCAGCCATAGGAATGTGAAATTCTCTCCTGTTAATGTCACCAATTAACTCTCATATTTTTCTGTGAAAACAAATCCTTGTGCTTTTCCTCTGGGACTCTCAGGTACAGAACAGTGGGAGCCAATTGTTGCCCTCTGTAGGACCAGGATGATGTGATGCTGACCAGGCAAGAAAATAAAGCTGTTGCCCTAAGTGTCCTAAGTAAGCATTGAACAACAAGACTACAGGATTGAAGAACACTGGAAATAACCACAGCTATATAAACCTGGCATTTCAGTGGGCTCCTGAAGCAGCAGAGCCTCCCAGTGCTACTGGTCTGAATGGACTGCTTTAGATAGCTGGGTTTTCACAGTGTCCTGGAGGAGACATTAGACAGTTCTGAGATTCAGTTTCTCATTAGTTCCCTGTAGCACTATGATTACTTCCTTTATAATCACTCAGTGGGAACTGATACTTTATTCTCTGTACTCAATTTTTAAAATTTCTTTTACCCTCATCTTCTCGCCAAAGCCTGGAGTCTCCAGTCCACTGCATGATAGCTGCAAAAGCCTTTGACTTTCACTTTAAGGACATTTCTTTTCAGCTGACAAGCTCTTCTAGTGGTACTTACTGCAGCTAATTAATTAAATCACAGCTGGACCACTTGCTCACATTTTTAATCCAGCACTGCTTTAAATCTTGAATATCTGGTTTGATTTTTAGATCTCTTAGAATTGCTAAGTCTGAGCTCTGCTGTCACCCACCATGATCCAGAGTTGGTTCCTGGTTACACAGCACAGCAGCCATGGGCAGAACACAGGTGTCAGGCATCTGGGGAGGCTTCACCTTTCCAGCATGTAGGAAAATAGTGTATTATACTTCAGTTCACAGGAAAAGTTATTTGGATAGTTGGAAAAGAAAGATTCTTCCTAAATTAAGCATATGTGAAAAATGAGGCAACGTAACATGCACCACATTTCACAAGGGTCTTGCACAAGTGATATTACACAAATGCACCTTTCTCCACATTTTTCCAGATCCTCTTTTCTGTTTCTAGCTACAGAGCTCATCCTTAGAAGTGAAAAGAAGTTTAGAATTTCAAATTAGGATCCTTACTTAAGTCCCTACATAAACTTAGTCTGACTTGTGTGGATTTTTGCCCTCTTAAGTCCCATGAGACTTACAAGGTCTGCAGGTGTTCAACCATTGCAACAACCAGGTCATTTTTATTTTGGCAGTTAACTGTGGTTTTAGGCACCTGATTTTTAGTGATTTGACTTCCAATTCTAAATTTTTGACCAGAAAGTAAGCAGAAAACTGGAGCTTATAGCTCAGAGCCCAGGAACATGCTGGTCATGTAGTTGCCAAAGCTCAGGCTGAAACCTCAATGCAGACGGAGGCTCTGCACTTGACAGAGGACTTCAACAAAAGAAGTTATTAATATCAGAGCCCAAAATGGCTTGAGAATCAAACAGTATCAAACAGAAGGTGTCTTCCCTTTTTCCTGTTTATCTCTTGCTATTTTAGAAGCCAGAGGAGACAAAGAGGTTCTTAATTTGGTGCTGTGAGACAGTGAAATCAAACCAGAAGACTGGACTTCACCACAGTAAAGATATGGACTCTCTCTCCTCAAGACCTTTAAGCTTTTCCTTCACGTTTAAACAAACAGGCAACCTATTTTGAAAGTATGGGGTGAAAAATGGCAAAATAATGCAGTGCAACAGCATGCAGGCATTTAGATATCGAGAACAATAAATGAAACTACAGGGGAAGGAAATAGGCTGGATTGATATAATTATCTTAGGAGAACACTGGAACTAAAGAACTTTCTCCTGAGAAAATGTAATTTGATTTTTAATTAACAGAAGTCATTAGGACTACAGTTCCATATAGTGTTTGTGTGGTGGTTTATCAAAGCAGAATCAAGTTACTGACAGGGTCCTCAAGGAAGCTCTAGGATAAATAAAAATACTGTATATGCTGGTTTACCACTACATATTATAGAAATGAGGAAAACTGGCTGGTATCGTGGCCTAATCTCATCATATCAGCAGAGCACATGCCAGACAGCACTTAGGTCTCTGGTACATTGCTGCCAGACACAGTGGTTTCTTTCAAACAAGGATAATTTGAAACAAGAACAACTTCAGAAATCACCTTTTCTAAAAGGAAACTGGACACAGTCCCTCCTTGAAAGGTGAAACTGAGCACAAAACCCTGTGCTGAGAGCAGATGTGAGGGCAGAAAGGGAGACCCAACGTGCTGGGATGTGGGCTTGTTGGCTGCCAGAGCTCTTCCTCATTTCATTACCCACTGTGGGAGCTGCCTTCCCAGCTCCAAAATTCCCAGCATTTCTCAACAGACTCATGTTGGGCCTAGAAAACCTGGCACTGAACACGAAAAAGGCAAAACCCGAGACTTTATTTGTTTTGACTTCAATTGGGCAGGTGATACTTCCTACTGTAACTTGGCTTTTCTTTAAAAAACAAACCACAAAACACTTAACACTGGAAGTAGATATATCAGCTGCCTTGGAAAGGTTTCCATTCTCTTGGGGATGCAGATGTGAGGACTCATCACTGGGCTCTCTCAGTTTTCAGTCTTTCAGAGTTATTTGAAGGTCTGGGCCTGTTTCTTTTTTGCCATCCTATCCTGCTAAGCCACTCTCAGCCGTGTGAAATAAATTCCTAGAAGTAGATGATTCCCACAGAGCCCTATGCCTCTTGATTTACAGCACAAAAACACTCTTTGTACCTGCAGAAGATTAAAAAAAAAGAAAAAAGTTCATCTTCTTTTCTGTAGTTGATAAAGCTTCAGCTGCATTTTTTCTTTTACATTATTTTCTTTTTCATTGGGGTTGCAGATGTCAAACAAAACCACCACAGATTTCACTGCTACCTCAAGGAAATTTGCTGTAAATGACTTGCAGAGTCTAGCAGCTCTGAGAAGATTTCAAGATTTTCTACCTACAGCATTGATGTAAGCAGCATATTCCTCATGGGAAGGCACAGCACTCAGCTGTCCCCCCATGTGTCACCTTTTCTCTGACTCAAGCCACTCTGGGGGGTGGTGAGTAAAGAAGAGTACAGAAAGCATCTGCAAGGCTCCTGGCCACTTCTGTAATTGCTGCTACACTCCTTGCTGGACTCTTCCATAGTCCCAGACTACATCCCTACAAGGAAAAAAAATACTGTTCTTTACTTAAAAAGAGGGAACAGGAGCAAAGGGTGAGAAAAAGACTGAAAGATGCATGTTCATGTTACATCTAAGTCAGTCTGACAGTTTCATGCTGTAGACAAAGATGGGCTCCTCTCCAGCTCTGGTCCAATCCTCCCACTTCTGCCCTTGCACTTTGATGATTAGCACCCTGAGGACACCTTTTCAGGGATCTAAACCAAAGAAAAGCAACTCTGTAAACCAAATAAGTCTCCTGAGTCCCAGGCTAGTATCTTAGCTGCTACACCCCCTTGCTTGCAACTAGGCAAAAGAAAAAAGGTAAGGAGAAGACAGAGACAGCATCTTTAAAGCTTGAATCCACAGTGATTCCACAGAGCCCCAGGCTCTTCTCTCTCCAGCTATCACTCCAGAAAGCTCCTGTTTCACTCAACAGTGCTTTTTGGAGGCTTTGTCCATTGAGGAGCCAAGCTGCTCCCCAGATCCTCTCTCAGCACATAGCAGTCCCTCCTGCACCAGGTGAGTAAGGTGCAAATGGAAGGAATAAGCACCCACCTCAGCTTCACACAGGCACTGAATGGGATGCAGGAGCTGGGAAGCCCTCCTTGCTCCAGTCAGTCCCAGCCAGCAACTCCTTGTTGCAAAGGATTTACCTGTCCATGTCATCCTATCAGGTATCCCAGCACTGGGTGGCTCCTGCCTAAGCTTATGGATGAAGAGGAGGAGGAAGAGAGGAAGAAGAGTTTCAGATGATGTGGAAGTTCTCCCCCTCTACTCCACTCCTGTGGGACCACACCTGGAGTATTGTGTCCAGTTCTGGAGCCTCCAGCATAGAAAGGATCTGGAGCTGTTGGAGCAAGGCCAGAGGAGGGCCATGAAGATGATCAAGAGGACTGGAGTGGTTACCAGGAAAAGAAATTAATTACATAAAACCAGATATGAATGGTTTTCGTGTTTTAAGCAAGAAACTCAAGAGAGGTGAAATGAAGCAGAGTGAAAGGAAAGCATTCTGCAGAGTGGATGAGACATTTTCAGAAGAACATCAGTTCCCTGTACAGCTTAGGTCAAACACTGCTTTGCATTTAAAACTCAGCTACACTGAGTACTCTGAAGGATCCCCTTTGTTGTTGAAGTCTTAGAGTCAAAAGGTAATGCAGAGAGAATCTCTTCAGGAGCTGAGACGGCTCTCACTCACACCATACCTGAATGTCTCACAGACTTTGAAGTATTAATCTCATATGCCTCAGGGGTATGGAAATGCTGCTCTTCCTTGGAGAATGAGGGGCAAAAGGCAGACAGGATGGGAGCAGATTACCCAAGGCAGAAACCTGGACATAAATCGTCTCAGTCCCAAGCTAGCACCTGAACTTCCAGACACACCCTCTGCTCCCCTGAAACGTGAGAAAAGATGAAACAAAACCAAAGCCATACCACAGTGGTTTCAGTTGTTTGAGAGTCCTGGTTACAACCTCCCACACAGCAATCACCACACAATCCTGGCTGGCTTCACCACTACCATCTTACCTTTCCCCTCGCCAGTTTTCTGCTGCATCTTGACAGAAATTGAGAGCTACCCGAGGCAGAGGCTGTTTAACCTTGCCCTTTGCTTTGCATTGGCATGCAGTACTATAGGGTATCTCACACTTCTGTGAGAATTAAGTTTTTGATTCTGAGAGTCAAAGTATTTAATGCCACTGATGTCTGCTTTGTGAATCCTGTCCATCCCTGTGAGCAGCTGACAGAAGCATTATGTGTGAGCCAGACCCATCCACACACAACACTCATGCTTTACCATCTCTTCTCACTATAAAACATTTCATATTAGGGTGATTATTTAGGTTGCAGTTGATAGCTCTTGAGGGTGACAAGAATCTGGCTAGTCAGTCTGTCCTTACACCAGATAGCCTAAAAGACCCACATGCAACAGAGACTGCTTTATAGGAATGAGGCCGTGCAAATAAATTGTTTATTAAAAACTTTTATGTGCAAAGGTCTGCTGTGAAAGATTTCTGCAATAGAGATGTGATTATGTGTTCTTGCTGCTACTGAGTATTTCTATGTATCTCTTCTCTCCCTGCCCTTCAAGGCTTTGCTCTGAGTACAGTGATGTATATTATTCCCAAGGAGTCTTGGGAGAAAATCTAGAGGGTAAGGATTTGCTTCAAAGCAGATCCTCAAACATCTGTTTATACTTATGGCTCAAATATTTAGCACACTACAGCACATAGCTGCCTGTAGCTTCAAGGCAAATGCAAATGCATACTAAGAGGTATTAAACACTCATAAACATAAACAAGATAGCCTGGAGTATCTTATCAGTTAGGTGGTAATGGGTGGGGGAAGGCTCGTTGTGTATTTAAGGCCCAGTCTTTTTCCCACTGATTTTCTCCATGTTAGTAACAGGCCAAGGAGAGGAAAACTCTGGCACGTTTTAGCCTGGCAATATTTCTCAGGTAGAGTAAGTCCCCACCTGCTCCTGCAGCATCTCCTGCGTGCTGCAGCAGCAAGATCCAAGGGCAGCCTCTGGATGGACACCCCCAGAGCTGGAAGAAGATGGAGACATTTCTGACAGCAGTGCCATCTCCTACAGCAGAACAGAGATCACAGCTGGAGGGTAAGGGGTAACTTCCCTGGCAGCAGAGACCTTGCTAGTTGGCCATACAGGAGCACTGGGGGAGTTTCTGGCTTCAGATTGCATTTTGGTAGGAAAAGAGATGAGTGGATGAAGACATTATCACCTCCTGTTGCTTGGTACCACTTCACCACCAAAGGCTAGAAGGGAACTGAGACACCAGGACATTTTGCTGAAGAGAGAGGTATCGTGATTAAGCTGATAGATGCTGGTGTTTTAGTCGCCTACACTCCCACCTAGGAGATAATTTGTCTGTCTGAAATCCCTCAATCTAACATCCTGTTAGGATCAGATGATTGACAGTTCTGGTGCAAAAAGGGAACAGATACATGGGGCAGAAGCTGTAAGGACATGAGGTGTAGAAGCAGCCCTAGTCTTGATGGACACATTAAGCATTATGGACAACATGTCACTACCTCTAGTTCAGTTTTCTGTCTAGCCTAATCCCATCTCCTTGGAGATTTCACCTAAAATGCTATTTGGAGCAGCTCTGCCCTGGACACATGCTGTACTCTGCCAACTCAGCTGCAGGGACATGAATCTTTGTCAGTGAAGCAGTGATAAACAGCTGGGTGGGTCACCTCTTCAGTCACCTCACCGTTATTTGCTAGAACTGGTTTGTTGGAGCCTTAAATCACAACACCAACAATAAAAATCAGCCCAAAATGGACATGCCTAGACCACAAAACCTGCAGATTCTCTGAAAAAACTGCAATGTAGCCCAAAAACCAGTGCCTTCCCCAAGAGAGCTGATCTTGGTTCTCCAGGCAAGTCAGTGTCAACAAGAAAAGCATTTTTACACTGATATTTTAGGTCATGCAGAAGCATCCCTATACATTACAAGGTACTCAGCTAGATGGGCAGAATTTCTAACGTAGATCTGCATTCAGTTCTGTGTTTCTGGAGGTGAAGAGGGCTTTTTGGTCATGCTGTGCTAATTCAACTGAGCCAACAGGAATTAAAGCCATGCCCTTTTCTGCCTGTTGAGACACAGTGAAAGAAAGCAGCCCCCTTAGATCAAAGGGTCCAGATTCAGGGCGGTGCTCCAGCTAGAAATCAGAAGGTAGTTTACAGATACTTTGATAACTTGAGTTTTTATCATTCCACAGGCCCCCAAGATCAGTTGGTGAGGGTTGAGTGAGCTTCCTCATATGGTATTTGAAGGGAAAGTCAATCTACATTTGCTTCCCAAAAGGCAAGTTCAGACAGCTGCAGCGTGTTATAAAAAGAGATTAAACACAAGTTTTTCAGTGCTACTGTCTGAAAAGATACAATCAGTTCTATCATTAGGAGCTTAGGAATTAGGTTTTTAAATCTGATATAGGCAGCTTTGAAGCACCAGTTTTGTCAAGAATATCCCATGCTTTGTCCTATCTTGAAAACTGAATTGTTTAGCCATTAAAAGAGATTAATGTAATCTCTGTGTCTATGAAATTGGATTTTGAAACTGCTTGTTCAGTGTACTATCTCCCGTGCAGTGATTGAAACCTCTGCTCCTGTTCATGCTGCTAAAAATTATGGGTTGCACCTTGCTTGAGCCTACAGTGTGCTGGCACTGCCAACGGGGCAAAGCATCTGGTGGGCTGCAGGAGATAAAATAAAAAAAGCTGATAGGGTGAGGGAGGGAAGATGGTGTTCCTTGGAGGCCAGAGGTGTGAGCAGGCACAGTAAGGGGAATGTTGAGATGGTTGGGGCAGAGCAAAACCAGCTATGAGGAGAAGCTGAGGGAGCTGGGCATGTTTGGAGCAGAGATGAAGAATGGAGGGGTGATCAAACAGGACCCTATTAGAAATCACTCCTCCCTCAATGGACAGAGCCCAACTTCTCTTGTAAGCAGCAGATGGAAAAATGAGACAACAAGCCCAAGCTGGAGTGGAAGATGAGAACAGATATTAGGGAAAACATCTCCCAGAGAAGGGGAGTCTCCATCCTTGTAGGCTTTGAAGACTTGGCTAGAATACCCCAAGGCTTACCTGGCCTAACAAGGTATCTTGTATTACGTGGGAGCCTGGATGAGCTTGGGCCTTCAGAAGACCCTTCCAATCAACATTTCTTTGTTTCTGTGCTTTTCCTAGTGAATAAGATGAACGCTGCTCAGCTCCAGGAATCCATGCCCTTTTATGCTAGCTAGGGAGCCAGTCCTGCAGTTTGAAAATTCTGGAACTGTTCAGAAAACATTTCAGAAAATTGGTTTGGGAACCTTCTTTCTTCTGCTGGTGCATTCAACCTTAGTCTGCTACAGAAAGCTTTGGAAACAAATAGTCTGAAAAAACACCTGGCCTCACAAAAAAATTGAAAGTAAGCAGAGGATTTTCTAAAAAAAAAAAAATTAAAAAAATAAAAATGGAGAAGAGATATCCCAGGTCAGAAGGCTGCAGTGATTTCTGCTTGTCATCAACTAAGCCAGACCATGCCTTCTTGCAGTATCTCCTGTTTACTTCAGGTTCCTGGCTAGTGACTTTAGGACAGCCTCCACCTATGCACACCACCTCACAGACACTTCAGGAGGCTCCTTTTCTGCTGACAGAGGGATTATGAAGCGTCCTCTGGCTGTCTGAAGACACTGCTCTTTCTAGCCAGAGATTAGCAACTCCACACCACAAATTTCATAAAGCTTGCCACCCCTTGCATCCTGTGGGTGTCCCCTGCCAGCCTCCCCTCTGTTGGGAAAAGGGGATCCATTTGTAGAGTGAACTAGAGCTAGAGCTAGAGCTTCTGACAAGCCAGCCCTCTGCAGAGCTGCCCCGGGTATGGGGTAAAAATAAAAATAAAAGGTTTTTCAGCAGCCAAAAATCAAATTTGTTTTCTGTCTTTCACAGAAGTATCTTTGACTGCAGTGACTTGAGAAGTGCTCTGGCAGCAGCAAGGCTGTTAATATCTGCTCCAGGACACTGGAGGATTTGGTTTCCTTGATACAGGGAAAAGAGCAGAAGAGAAAGAAGTCAAATGAGTGGGTGCCTGCTTTTGGTTATGCTTCTCCTGATGCATCTGGCAGAGCCTGAAGATGACAAATGGAAGTGCTTCTATACTGGGAGCCCCACACCCCAAAGCACCACAGGCACAGACCTTGTCACCACCAGCAGCAAACTACCCAACACTGGTAGAAGGGACAAAGAACTAGCTCTGTGTCCTCTGCTTTCAGGCAGAAAATCAATCTTTTGTATTTTCTCTTACTTGGATTTTGTAAACAGTTTTAGAGAGTGTTTATACACAACTTGTTTTGTCTGGTTGGATGCATCTGTGTTACTTGTTCTTTCTGCCTCTTTGCTCCAGTGTAAGCATTTCCCCACTGTTTCCTTGACCAAAAGCTTTATTTTTACCTTCTGAGTTCCATATTTAGTTGACAGCAAATCCATATACAGCCTCACTACTGCCTTCAATACTTCCCAGGGCCTCGAGATACCTCAAAATTTGGACATGGCACAGAAGTGCTGCCTCAGGGCTTCCCTCCACCCAAGAGCATGCCCCAGCCAGGGTGCCTGTGCTGCCTTTTGCACCCCAAACTACATTAAGCCCCCAGCAGCTTGCTCCTGGCAGCTGCATTTGTTCTCCTCACTTTGCAGACAGCAGTCCCACCACCTCTGCTGACTGTCAGAGGTACCCTGACAGGGACAGTCATTCTGGGGAGCACTTTTCAGCAGCTAGCATGGTCCTAATTAAAACAGGCTGTATGAAGGCAAAAAGGAAGGGCAAAGATGGCACCAGGGAAGGATGACAGAGCAGCCACAGTTCCCACAGGGCTGCACTAACATGAAGAACTGCACCTTGCAGGAATGTGCTGCAATGAGAGAGCCCTCTTGCATGTACCACAGCAGGTATTGTTTACTGAAGCAGTTGGTAGGTTCAAATGCAGTGCTTCTAGGGAAAAGCCCAAGTGAGCACCATGTACATGTTTAGCTCTACCTGCTCCAGGTGCCATGATCCTTGTAGCGGGAGGAGCCATTCTTGCTCCTGAAGCTCGACGAGCTGCTGGTCTCTTCCAGGACTCCAGCCACCACACAGCGCTTCCAGGGTAGAAGTGTAGCAGGAAGAGCCTGTCTTGCTCCAGAGGCTCAACGAGCTGCTGGCCTCTCCATGCCTCGCCCCAGAGTGAGCTGAGGTGCCTTCTGTGGGTGTGTGTGTCCCACCTTTATTGGCCCCCCGGTCTTGCTCATGCCCAATAGGGGCCTGTCCTAATCAGGCACAGGTGGACTCACACCCACTCTTTGGCAACTCAAGGCACCTGGTTGACAATGTCTCTCTACAGATCCTGCCCATATCCATCCATTATTTCTTACAGTCAAGTCCTTTGGAGCATGTGCTTCAAGTCCTTGCTCAGAGTCCAATGCAGTATGATCCTGGTTATGAGTATTGGCTCTTGGGGACTGTAGGAGTGACATTAAAAAAGTTAGTAAAATCCCTATGACAAAATACCCGTTTCTGTTATTAATAAAAGGCATCCACATATATCTATAATTATTAGTTAATGCTCTTTCATGAGTGGAGCATAACTAAGACATAATGATAGATTTGTATTGATAAGGCTTTCAGAGGGAAGAGTTAAATTGTATTCGACATCATCAATGTGATGTTAAATGTATGAACAGAAAACTCACTAGCCACCAACCAAAACCATTGTCTAAGCACCAGAAAGCATAGAAAAGTTCTTGATTCTTGCCCAGTAGAGCTTTCACTTGGATATTCTGAAATTTAATTAAGCAAATGTCATCATTCCTAACATAAACCATCTTGCAGTGAGCATGCTTTTAAATATTCAGAGCAAAGCAGAAAGGAGGACTGGAATCCTGAGGAGCTAGGAATTATTTCCATATTAGGTACTATTTCCACATTGAGCCGCATTCCCAGTTTATCCACTTTCATTATGCCAACTTATTGCATATTACGTATTAGGGATGTGTGCTAAAACCTCATTCATGGGACAGTCCCTCTTCCTGTAGACTCCAATGTACTGTCACAATGACCTGGAAGCAGAAGACAAAGGCTTTGTACAATGGGGAGAAGGTACAAATTGATGTGTCCATCAGAAAAAGCACATTCTTCAAAGTAGGCAAAATCTTTTATTTCAAGAAAAACACTTTGTGGCATGAAATTGCACATGGGCTATGCAGACATCTCATTTATATTCAATGGTGGATGTAGTGCTTATGAAATGAGACAGATAAATAGCCTGAGAAACTTCAGTCCTCTCTATCTAGAGAACAAATGTGTCAGGTGGCCATGTTCCTCCAGAGTGGTTTGCCAAGGCTAATTTGAAATTATCTGAGAAGAACACTGCAATTTGCTCTGCACCTGTTGCACTTCGAGCTCTCTGTTCCCACTGCCATCAACAGCAGCATCTTCACCATTGTCATCTCCCTGTTCTCTGAAAAAGTCCCCTCTGAAAAAAAAGAATGCCTAAAAGACCAAAAAAAAATGAACACTTGCAGAGACCAGATGTGACAATAAAGCCCTCACTGCCCCCCGTGATTTATAACAGTAACTTGCATTTTCCAAAGAGATTGTGGCCTGAATATCACTGTAAGTGTGTGGAAGTCTCAAGTACACAAGTACCCAAGTCTGCTTTGACAGACATGGCCCAACCATGTAGCTGGAAAGCCTGGAAGGACTTCAGAATGTGCCTACAGTGCACCAAGTGAAGGTGGCCTGCAGAGCTCCAGCTGTCCCTGGGGCTAGGATCAGTGTAGCCAGGCTGGTCAAAGCTGAGAAAACTTTGCTGCCATGTAACCCAGTGTCAATGCAAACATACTGTCCTTCCTACCTTCATTGCCACTCTGCAGGGCACCATCCTGCAGCACTTGGTGATAACAGCTTGAAACAGCTGCTCCAGGGTGCAGTGTGGACAAGTCTGCAGCACTTACACCCCCCTCACCACCACCACCACCTTTGCTGGGGCCTCAGTCACTCTTTACTTCAGAGAGAGCCTGAGGATCCTTTATAAAGGAGCTGGTAGTGCCTGAGAGGGGGCAGGTAGAGCAACTAAAATAGCTTGAAATCCAGTGAGGTGGGACAGGCACTGAGACAGCAAGCAGAACTGAGACGTGACACTGGAATCTGAACGGATAAGCAGCAGATTACTAATGAAGGCATTTGCTTAAATGTCTTGGTAATGTGGCAAGGAGAAACCTCATATTAATACTTCAGCAAACAGTGCATATATAACACAGCATTGTGAAATCTTGAAATCTTCGTACACAAATACAGTTAGGAGAAGAAAGTGCTAAAAGGAAAACTTGGCCATATTTCTGAATACTCTTTCTTTGGGAAATAATGTTGGTACAACCAGAACAGGCCTGCTATATTCAACTCTCATGCACATGTCCTCATTCCTATGGCTTAATAATCATAATGAACTATGAAAGGAAGGTAAATAGTCTTCATTCCACGTCTCCAAGGATAATAAGGAGATTTCAGACATTGGTAATGACTTGTAGAGCTGCACATTGCTTAAAACATCAACCACGAGCCAAGAAATACCCCTCAAGGCCGCAATCAAAAGCTCTTTTTGGCTCTGCACTGTGAACAGAAATTTTATTTGATCAACAGAGTATTGCAACAGACTTGCTGTTTAGAGCCTGGAAGCTTGTCTCTAAAGCAGCACCCTGCACTGCAGCTAAAGCCTCCTGCACAGCAAAACTTTGGGCTCAGGAAATTCAGCTCTGGCCGACAACTTCAAGTTCATTGTGACAACGACTGAGGAGCATCTTTGATTCTCTCCCTGCTAGCCTAAAAGTCTGTGCAACCCCTGCAGTCCTTGCAGGCTAGAGAGAAAATAGGTATCTCTTGTGTTGACACCCCAGAAAAAAATACCTACCTGCCAGAACATGCTGACAGGGACGAAAAGAAGGATCTGAAAACTGTATTTTAATGGACTTCTCAGAAAATCACAGTCCTTCTCACAATAGTTTAGATTTTTTTTGTTGTTGAAATATGAAAAGTACACAGCATTTAAGTTGAAATTTGGAAAACTGAAGGACTGTTATTCATATCTGCCATCATAAATGTGTTTCTTGCTGGTAAGGAATCTGAGGAAAAATAACAGTTTTGAGAAAAGAGATGGCTGTTAAGAACAGAAAATAATTCTCAGCAACCAGCAAGCTACACCAATCTGACAAAACTATGGAATGAAAGTGACTGCTCTTGACTATTTCACACTGAACCCTATCCAGCTAATTTAATTACTGAGGGACATATGGATAATTGGCATCTCCATGTTAGTGGTGATCTGGAAAAAACAGAACTTTCTCCAACCATGGGAATAATCACAGGCTCCTGCTCAGCAAAAAAGAACCCGATGGGGCATGGAGACCCTTACCTGTGTCAGAGACACGAGAGCTCAGATGTAAACCAGATACGAGCTACCCGAGATCCTCAGGAGAGAAGAAGGAATTTCAGACAAACGTGTAATTGGAAAGAGCTCTGGAGCCCAGAGAAGCAACTGGGTCCTTATACAGTCCATGAGCAAAAGGGCCAGAATACAGCAAAATTAAACAAGTTAGAAATAGACATATTTTGGGGGTGTGGTGTATGCTGACTGGCACCCCACCACTGGGGGCCCAGAGAAGTTGTGGATGCCCCATCATGAGAAATATTAAAAGTGAGGTTGGATGATCCAGTGCAAGATGTTCCTGCCTGCAGCAGGGGGAGTGGACTAGATGATCTTTAAAGGTCCCTTCCCACCCTTAACCACTTCCTACTTAAGAACTGAAATAAGAAACTTGAAATTTGCTGTTTCTGACAGTTTGAATTACCATTAAAAGCAATGTGGCTTTTCCAAACATAATCTCTGATTTTGGGTTTTTTTAAGTATGAAAAAAAGTGATGAGAAATTGTTGTGATCAAAGATGCACCTTTCTAAGAAGAGAGAAGACAGAGTGACAAACTACAGAAGAGGGGAAGCCCAGGGGAAGAGGACAAGCAAGCACTTTGTCCATTGTTGCCTCCAGGCTTTATGTCTGACAGAAACAAAACAAAATACCTGTAGGAAAACAATATGCTGCTTAACATCCTAGCTAAAGCCACATGGCAGTGGGAGAGTACAACAGCAGTTTGTACCCTTGTCATGTGGCTCTCGTGAATATTTGCTTTCTGCAGAGTTGCCTTGGATGGGCAGAAGTACATTTTCTTTACAGAGGAGATAGAGATCACAGCCACTGTATGACTCTCATACCCAATCCCTAATTTGGAAACCATGTATTGTTGCCATAGTGTGATGGTGTCTGCAAGTACAAGCACTAACAGCAGTGAGCTCTGGAGAAAGAGTGGAGAGGCCATCCCAGGCTGCTAGGAACAACTGCATGAGCAGTTAAAGCCCAGAAGAAATGTTGGCATCCACTAAAGTCGATTCCCAGGAAGGGTGTGTGTTTCATGACTTGGAAGCACACATAGATTTGGGGCAAACTGGGGAGACCAGTAGTACTGACACTTTTACCTTCTGCCTCAATAACTGATAGGTACTACCAAGGCAGGTATTGGCATTTCACACCTCCTGTGCTTTCTTGCTGGGGTTCTGAGGGCAAACAATGTGGCATTGGTGCTCATTCATCCCTCTGTGTAACCACAGACCCATGGCTGGGCTCCAGGATGGTAATACTTCATCTGAGATCAGGTGCTGGCCTGGTCCCAGGCCAAATCTATCAGCAGAGGAACACAGAGGCATCTTGAAGTCCCCTTCTCTTGTAGAAAAGGCAGTCACTGAACAGGGACTCCCCCCATTATTCACAGGAACTACCGAGACTTGAGAAGCAGACTGGGACTTGTAGCCCTGCAGTGCACACTGCTCACACAAAGCCACCACAAGTAGAGGCTATGGCTATTTCTACACCTTCAGTCAAAAGGTGTCCTCTTTCCAAGACCTTTTTCCCTGCAGAGGCTCTGCCTGGCCCCCTCCATCCTCTAGAGCTCCTGCCTGCCAAGGAGCAAGGAAGGGGCCTGATTACAGCCCCGTGGCTTCCCAGCACGGGCAGCATTTGATCATTCCAGAGAGCTGGGAACAAACAGCAGTCCTGAAGCAAACAGCCCCATCCAGTCCAGCCGTGCAACATGACTGAACAGATCTGCACAGGCAGAGCCCAGCAGACTGCCAGTGGAAATCAAACACAGAGCCCGCTGCAGGTTGGCAAACTCAGTCTTTTCTGCTTTTTATTTATTTTTTTTTTTTTAGTGGAAGCTCATCTTTCCCTTTTATTTAAGCAACAATTCCAACGGGAAGAAAGGCTGGAAGAAACTGCTCCCTCATCATGAGGGCCTCTCACCAAGCTCCATCACGCAACTAGGAGGAATTTTGCCTGTTTTCCTAAAAAAAAGTACAGTGGGTGCCTTTGCACAAGGACAGAGAGGAGAAACCATGTGTGAAGGAAGAAGGCAGAAATAGGTAGGATACCCTGGGGCAGCAAGAAGCTCCCTGGCTTGTGTAACTTGCCAGGGTAGAGAAGTGCTCTGACAAGTTATGCAGTCTTCTACAGCAACTATGAATTTGATCTTAGAAAAAAACAAGTATCAACAATTTAATCTCATGCCTGGGTCACATGGCAGCAAAGGCAACTCACAGTAGCGAATGTTGATTTTTTTTTTGGTTTTGTTTGTTTTAATATAAAGTGGGAGTGAGGAGTGAAACTTGGGTGGGGCTTCCTACTACTCACTGGTAGGAAAAATAACCTCTTTGCAACAGCTCCTGCCTTGTTTTCGCTCTCTCAAAGAGCGCGGGGTTCCCCGGACCGTGCCAGAGCTGGTAATGCCGCATCTTTTCCAGGACTCGCAGCCCCCAGGGCTGTGCTGCAGTCCGGATTAGCTTTGACACAGTCTCACCAGCTCTCACCGAGGGGACTGAGCTTCTCCGGGCTGAGGGCAGGAGCTTTGGCTCCACGCCTGGCACAACTCAGAGCAGCGATGCTTGGCCCCGTCTGTCCTCGGGAAAAAGCTGAAGGTATCAGGAGTGGGAGGCGTCCTGCTGGCAGCCCCAGGAGGGATGCTGGGAGGAGGCTGTGCCGGGCGGCTGCGCGACCGGGAACCTGAGTCAGGGCGATGCTCGGTGCCCCTGCGGTGCTGCAGCAGCCTCGCATCGCTGCAGCCGACAGCACCGGCTTGTAGAGGTGGCAGGCAGCTGACACGGATCCCATCAACACTTATCTCTTACCAGCAGTGGTGCAAAAGAAATCCTGCAGCCTGGGGTAAGGCAGGCCTCTCTGGAGAGGTAGGTCTCTGCAGGTCTGCGTCAAAACCAGATCACTCACTGCCTGGTCAGATTTTACTGTTCACACAGCTGGTTGGGTTTTTGTTTGTTTTTTTTTTTTTCCAAAAGATGCGTGTCAAAATCATCTTGTCTGAAAGTGTCTCAGAGTGAAACAGTTTGTTTTAACTCACAGAAACCTCTGTGTTCCGTACTGTTCTCTCTCTACCTCTCTTAAGTCTCTGTAGTGGCAGAGACCCCAAAGATGCAAATCAACTAAAAATCCACTTAGTTGTTTTCACAGTTTTCAAACGAAAGCTTCATATTTTCTTCACGCACTTCTCTCACGCATCATCTGCAGGTCTTACACTTGGGCTCGATTTTCAATAATCCATGTTAGATACAGATTATTGATATGGGCCAAAGTAACAGAAGGTCAGGGAATGGTCTACCTGTCTCCTTCATCAGAGGGGCTGCAGCAAAACAGCATTCTCAGTCTGAAGGCAATCAGAGCTTTGCTGTCTTACACCATGAGGTCTTCATGTAGCTGCAGCTTTTCCTGGAAAAGCTGTGCTTTACTGGTGAATCCTGTGTGCACACATGTAGAACAGCCCAGGTATGCACCTCCAAGGCTAGAAGAGCTGCACAGGGCCAGGCTCCTGCCTCCTCACACCCCAACCCGCATGGCTCAGCCAGCAGCCGGCTGCAGGACACGCTTGGCTCAGCTCTTTCCTCTTAACTCCTGTGGTACAACGAAAGCTGCACAGTCTCAAATGTGGCTGCACTGATGCTGCTATAAAATACAGAAAAGGAAACCAGTTTTAATAGAGTATGGCACCTACATACGATCATAACTGGTAGTCATACCAGCATCAATCTCCTTGTGAAAATATAAATTATTTCCCCAGCTTAAAGTCCTGTACAGGCACAGGCACTGTGGGAGATAAAACTCCTGTGCTGCTTGGCAGGAATAGTTTGTGCCTTGCAAAGTATCCTTCTGGTTTAGAGGAACCAGAATATAAAGAAGAATATTTGCTTTCCTTTTAAAAATAGCTTGTTCTAAGGAATGCCTTTTTTTAACCGCAAGAGAATACAAGATGGAAGGGGATACAGGACCTAATAACCCACCTGGAAACACTTTGTGTGGAAAAGCAGTTCAGCGAGTTTGGGGACTGTGCCAAAGAATTATCAGACAGGCCTTGCTTGATATGATTTGGGTTTGTGGGCAGCTTTTACAGCCCAGCAGGATTTCCCAAAGCTGAGGTGCTTTTAAGCTGCCTGTGTGTGTGCCTGGCCCTTATTGCAGCCCTGGCTTTTGGCCAAGGAGGTTCTGGTTGTGAAAGACTGAACAAGTGAGGATCATTATGACTTGGAAGAAGCTCAGTTATTGCTCACTGAGAACTCTGGAGACACAGAATGGGACAAAAAAAAAAAAAAAAAAAAAAAAGTACAGAAATGTATCAGAACATGAGAGCCTGTGAGGAGACGACATACTCCCCTAAATTTCAGCTATTTAGGACATAGTCTGCAGGCTGCTGGAAAGAAGTAGATGGAACTGTATTCAGGAGAACAAGAGGCTTCCTGCAAGGTCTGCATCTATGGCCTGCTCTGAGGTGATTGAACACCACCATACCTTTATTCTGACCATGGAGTGCTGGATTCAAGTGGCTTCTCCACAGCTGTGACTCCACTCTTTATCCTTCATGATCACTGAGTAGCCTCAGGAGCAGCATAGTGTTAAAAAACATGAATGTTTCCAGAAGTCTGTGGCAGACCATCAGCTGCATTCTCTTTAAGAGGAGGGAAAAAAAGTTCAGTGAAAAGGGGATGGGGAACCCTCTCCTCCCCTACATTTTTTCAAGGTAAAAAGGACTACTACAGAACACATCCAACCTCAAGTAGAAGAGGACAATTGAACTCTGATGTCCATGGGCCCCCTGGGTAGCATTTCCAAATGCAAACTTGTAGAACAATCTTAGAAGGGGTGAGGAGGGGAGGAGGGGAGTCAGAAAAAGAAGGAAGGAAAGAAAGGAAAGTAACTTCCATGGAAAGCTGCCATTCTTCATTGAATCAAAAACAGAACGCCTTGGAAATTTACCAGCCAGGCATTTTTGTGTGGAAAAGACTAACTCTACAGATTAGGCACTGTCCAAGGAAAAACACACACCAGTTTTGGACAGGAATAGAGTTAAGGTGTCTAGATGTGTTCACTCAAAAATACCTGCCAAACAGTCCCTGCTATGGCAGGACACGAGACACTTCCAACACCTGTTATTCTTCTGTAGCACATCATAGGTCTGGCTTTTGGTCTCTCTGCATCCACAGGGTTTTTGTGAGGTGTTGGTGAGTCTAGGAGTGCAGCTTGCCCCTTATTGTCAACAGAGATCCAGTCAGTTCAGGTATTGTAGTTCCAGGAGCTTTTTATTTGAACTGATACATGGACTTGGATAGATGACTTATGTCCTGCACTGCAACCACAGTGAGGATACAGAGGGGAAGGGGTGTTGGGCTGTGGTTTGTCAGGCTTGGTAACAGGACCATTTTGCTTTGTCCAACTGTCTTCTTCTGAAGAAAGAATCCATGGTTAGCATGAGTCAAGGCACTGAAGGAGCAGGAAACAAGCAGGGAAACTGGTCATTCCCTGGGTGGGAATGGGCTGATGGGATTTGGGATTTGTGCAAAAACAGATTGCTAAGTTGATACCCACTAAGGCTGGTGTTTCACACGTAATATTGCTGCTTGCCATGAGTCTTTGGGTGGTGGATACTGACGGGAAATGGAAGCAGGGTTTTTAGCTTGAGGAGCTTCCTACTCCCACTGAAAAGGCCTAGACCTATCTTTGCTCTGTATTTGCTCTCGTGCATGGTAAGGAGAACTTTGAGGTTTTTTCTAGCCCTCTTCAAACTCCATCCCTGTCTTGAATGCTTGTCATAACAGTATTGGAATGTGTACCTTTTCAATCTGCATGCCTGCATGAGTTTCTCTCCCCTGTGTTTCACTTTGTGCTGCATACATGCCATGCTCCCAGTGAATCAAATCTCATGAGGCATTGAAATGAGGTAACTTTCACCTAGGGAAGGCACAATGCTGAATCTCCTCTTTGGTTCTGCATCATAAGCAAACCCTTCACCTGGATGAGTTCAGGTTCCCTTGCTCTACATGTCCTGGGTCTCACATTGGAGCCACACACTGCATGTACCCTCATCGAGCAGTGCCTTCCACTTGGAGCTGCATTGAGAATACCTGATTGTTTCACTTTTATTTGGAAGGAGAAGCCTGTGTTAGTTATTCTTGCCTGGGGCACAGCACAGCTCTTGAGCAGGACTAGTATTTCAGGTTCCTTCACAATACTGACTTTATCAGCCAGAAGAAAGCTGAACTCACTGAGTTTTTCCAAAGAGGGTCACAATAAGCCTGGCTAGAGCCTTGCTCCAGTTGCCAATTGGCTGTGTCCTCTGAGTGCCTGGAGCTGGGACTGCACCAAAGAACACAGCCACTGATGCAAGCAGTCTACCTCCCTCAGAAACACACAGAGTGGCTCAGTATCCTCTTCCTTCTGTACTTTCATGCTCAGAAGGATGTCAGACATTTGGACAGGATTCAGTACAGCCAATATATATAAATATATATATAGTCTGTATATATCCATAGGTGGGTATGAAAGGTGGGCTAAACACAGTTCGTGCTTTTGCATAGCATAAAGCTGGCATTTTTGCTCACAGTAACTTCCACATATTAAAAAGAAAGCAAAGCAATGGTGCCATCACAGATGGGGCAGAAGTGGCCTAGGTCATACCCATACCACCTTAAAGCTGCATTCCCTAGTGGAAGTGGAGTGAAAGGTTATGTACTTGTTTGGCAGCCTGTCATTAAGGGAGGAGACTGGGCATGTACTGAAAAATGCCCTGAGAAATGAGGAAGAAGAGGAGACGGAGAATTCTGTCCCCTTGTTCAAGTGTTGAAGTATTGTAGGGAGGGGAGTCAAGTGATCTGTGCAGAGAGCAGGTACCTCTCCTGCAGAGCAAGCAGATGCTACACGATGTCAGGATGTCTGAGTGGAGAGGCTGAATACAAGAAGGCTGGGAGGTTTCCAAGAAGCAGTACAACCTTTAGATCTCAGAGGCTGGGTCTGGCATGAAGGTGTAAGCAGACTGGGACTTGAGCTGCTCTGAAAGAGGTAGAACATAATGACTGAGCATAAAAATTAAATTAAGTAGATTTTATCAACTGAGAAAGCACCAGAAGGTAGTGGCTGACCCTTAGGAACAGAGCAAGAAAGCAAAAAAGCAGCTGTGATAGCAAGGTGCCCTCAGTGTGTCCTGTCAAGGCCTTGCATGTGCTTCCTCATGTCTGGGTATTTGAAGTTTAGGGAATGGATTGTCTCTTCTTTTCTTAGCCTGGCAACTTAGGCTAATGTGGCAGGGCTATGTCAATGTTGTGGCAATGGCAGAGGAGGTTTGGGAGAAATGGGGGATAGGAAGAGGGTTTGTGAGGTAGCCAACATATTTCTGAGGTGTGAAGATAAGCAAGAGTCAGCTGGGAAGAGGTGATAGAGTTCTGGGGACCCTGGTGGGTGGGTAAGTGGTCTGGAGGGAATCAGTGGAGTTTTGAATGATTCTAGACATGTAAAGATATACCCAGAGCTACAGGGATTTTGACAGCCTTGGCCAAGTGGCTAGAAATAGATTCTCTGACTGTTTCTCTCCTTCCCTGCCTCTCCCAACCATTAGTTGATGTCAATTCCCTTAACACAAGATTCTGTTACAACCTACGCATCCTTCCCATCCCTCTTCCCCAGGAAGACCACTCCCTCTCCTCCTTCTTATGTAGTGGATCTTCCTGCCCTCCATATGCTGCTGGGAAAGGCAAGGGGCAAGGTGTCTTCCCTTCAGCTGAGGGCAGCGGGCACAGATGATCTAGTTATATCAGAAACATCAAAATAGAAAAATAGAAAATATAAAAATAGGCAAAATAGAAAGTCTACCAATTCAGGGGGTGATTTCATCCATGCCTTGAGCCAGCTCTGGGTGAAGGGAAGGGAAACCTGCTTTTGGGAGAGGTCCCACTGGGGCTCCTCCTGTGGCTGCAAATGCACTCTCATGCTTCTGGAAGGCACAGTGGCTACTCAGTGCTCATGAGAGCCATGGGCAGAAGATCTTGAGGGTCAGGAGATTGTGATAAGAACTGTACAAAGCTCTAGATAAGACCAGATTTCCTCCAAAATGCCTGACATCCAGGAATACAGTAACTAAAAGTTTGCCCATTTAAAGTGCAACAGTATGGGACAGTGCAGGACTGCTCCAGAGATGTCAAGTTTGGGATCTCAGCTGGGATCTACTGGACAGTAGAGCTGCACCTGTGCTGTTATCTGCTGTTGGAAAGAGGTGTTGCTGCTGGCCCACCAGCCACAGTGATCTTGCAATAATGCAAGGGCAGAGCAGCCAAGCAGCAACCTGAGCTAGGTGTGAAGGAAAGCATCACAGGATAGCAGTGAGATGGTCTGGCACATGCCTACGTGACCCCCAAAGCCAGCAAGTATTATACCTGATGGATTTACTGTAGCTGAAAGGAAGATTATTTACTAAGACCATCTTTCTTTTTTTTTTTTTTTAACTTTTTAAAGGAAAAAATGATACTTCATCAAAAGATAATGTAAGGCGAACAAACCCAGTACAGTAAAGCAGCTGTGTCAGGAAGTGCAGAACAAACCCACATCCCATCAGAACTAACTTGCATCCAAAAATATTAGTCCATTTATTGCCCATTAAAAATTCCCTTTGTCTTTTCTCAGTTGTGGTGCATGCTTGAGATGTTAAAACTGGCATTGTCAGTCTTTAAAGTAGTGGTTGAGATCTATTTACTCATTAACTTTCAAACGCAGGACACTTTCAAAACCTCTTCCTAAGGGCATCCCTGTGCTCTGTTTCAGAGTTACTGTTGTTTTCCCACCTACCCCGAAGGGCTGGTTATGATACCATCTCTCCCTTTTAAGCCTCTTCTCCTTTCATGTCTAACAAACAGTGTTAAACAGAACACAGGAGGGAAAGGCAGATCTCACACATTATAATTGTCTATAGTTAACTGAAGAAGAAAAATGCTTTGCAATTAGAGGTCTCATTTTGTAAATTAACACTCAAGAAGCTTTTTCATTTATATTTTCTAGATAAACCCTCTGTTCTTCCAAGCCCTATGTTTGCATGGATAATAACTTGGGTAAAGGGTTTCTAGAACTGATCCTGTGAGTCAATGTGCACTCTGTACAGTGACTGGGCTGCCAAACAAACGATTTTTCTAAGGACACTACACAGGGGGATGTCTTGAGATGTACACACAGGAATGTGGGCAGTATTGAAATCACAGAATCACAGAATAATTTGGGTTGGAAAGGAACTTCTAAAGGTCATCTAGGCTCATCAAGCCCCACCTTGAATAACTTCAGGGATAAGGCCTCAACTACCTCCCTAGGCAGCCTGTTTCATATTCCAGTTCCATTTTTCCACTACCATAGGTGTTGATCTGTGTCAGAAAATGTTGCATCAAAACTAGCCACTGTTTCTGGTGGGTTTTTTACAGGATACCTTGATTTCTCTGGCTCTCTTTGCCCTGTATCTGAGCACTTCAAGACAGTGAATATATCTATCTTCACCACTTCTGGGTGGGGTGGTGTGTGACTCTGCATTATACAGATTTGAGAGGCTATTGTTTGATGAGCACTCTTTCAGCAGCAGGGCCAACACAAGCATCCCCTGATTTCCCTTTCCCCTCTTCCACTGCTTACTCACCCCTCAGCTGTGCCAGTTTCAATGCTGTATGGGAAACAAATTGCAGAATGCATCCAGGTTAAAAATAGCTGAAAAAAGACAGAGAGAAATTAATTCTAGAACCTGGAGTGACATTGGACATGTACATCCAAGGCCAATACAACAGAATGTTTTCAGCTCAGATTCAATCCATCTCTCTATCTACATCACTAATTTTTACCTGATTTCACAGAGGACAGAAAGGTAAAAGTTTCAACAGCTATTCTTTTTTTCTTTTTCCCTTTCCTTTTCCTTTTTCTTTTTTTCTTTTTCTTTTCCTTTTCCTTTTTCTATTTTTTTCTAGGTTTTGTGAAAATTGATGGCTGGGTGTGGGGTAGAGACCTTAATTAGAGAAATGTGGCCAGCAGCCAACTGGCTAGTGAGTGTTTGCATACCGGATTCTCCATCCCTGGATGTTTTAAAAAAGAGACTGGATGTGGCACTCAGTGCCGTGGTCTGGTAACCACAGTGGTAGTGGATCAAGGGTTGGACTTGAGGATCTCTGAGGTCATTTCCAACCCGGATGATTCCGTGATTCTGGCTGACTGTGGTTGGCTGGCTGGCCAATATATACGTCCCTGCCTGCTGCCCAGTAAGGAGTCTTAGAGCACATAGGGAGGGAGAGTTGGACTTGCTGCAGCTATTTTGTTTTAGAAGGAAGGAGAGAAGGGAGGTAACTACAAAGCAAGGGTCACAGACCCGCAGGAAAGCTGTGTCATTAATTCCACAGCTCACAAGCAATTTGTTTTTTAAAAAACAAAACAACAAAACAGAAAATTCTATAAAATAAGACCTTTTCTGCCAGTGATCCTGTAAATCAAGCGAATAGGTTCTTTTGGGAGGAAGCTGAGAGCTCAGCTTCAGATTCCTGTTCATACTCCAGCAACCACTCAACCACTTCTGCTTTTAACACTCTGAACACCAATAGAAACCACGGATACTGATTTCTTTCCCATACTCAAATGTCACTTAAAGCCCTTGTTTCTCCTGAATAACTCTTAAGCATTTGCTTAATCTCTGTTCCTACCTGCCTCCTTTCTAATCTACAGCAGCTTGTCAAAAGCTCTGCTCCATCCTCCTCAATCAAATCCTTCATGCCTCCCCTCTGGCTGAAAAACGGCCTTAAACTTTGGTACAGGGCGGTACACAGAACATTCAGTGTATTGTATCTGAAATTGATGAGTGTTTTGGTGCAAACAAAAGCTGGCTCTTCCTGCCAACTTCTTTTTAGAGGAAAGCGACCTTGTGTCTCCTTGCCACTTTTTCTGACCTGCAGAGGGGACGGGGTGGGATGGGAGCCACAGGGTTTAACAGGAACCATGAGACACTCTGTGAGCTATAGTTGTAGTCCATGGATAGAAGTGGAAGGGTCTTTGTGTTCCTGTGCTGTCTTCTCTTCAACAGCCCTCCCAAATGAGTCTTTCACCATCACCCCTCCAGCACTTCAGGCCATGCTCTCTGCCGTTCCCAGGAGACCAAGTGCCAAGAACACAGTGTTTGACTGCACTCAGGGGATGCAAACTGAGAGCTGTGGCTGCTTGCCTCTCCTCTTGGGAAGGGAGCAGCAGACTGTCCCTCTGTCAGAAGCAGACACCATCTTTGGAGGGAAAAACTAGAATGAGAACCAATCTCTCATAGAAACTGGGTCTATTCCTGCCACATGTGGGTTTCTGTAGCCTTGGTTTTCCCAGTATCAGAAATTATCACCATAGGCAGGTCCTTGGTTTCTTCAGGTGGGAAACCAGAGGTTTTGGGCAGCTGGGGATTTTCCTGGTTCGGGAAATCCCCAGGCAGCAGTAATCCAGTGTAATGGGCTCTGTGCCGTGCTGGCTGCAGACACCCAGGAACACTACTGGGAGTTGCACTCGGTGTGATCTGCTTGCAGATAGCCCGGTCTCACCACAGGTATGAAGCAAAGTGTGATGGGAGAGACCTGAGACAGCACCCAGGGGGGATTTGCCTTCCTGAATTCCTTTGTCATTGCACACTTCTTAGTCTGCTCCAGTCCAGACACTGGGGTAGCTGCTTGAGTCCAGCTCAGCTTCGATAAGGAAACGTCTTCATATACCTTCCTAGCACTGATTTCACTTCCAGAAATAGTTTCTGCAGGGATTTCTTTTTCTTTTCCCAAATGGAAGACTATTATGCAAAGGTGCCACTGGGGACCTGTAAAGGAGATCTAAAGCAGAAGCTAGGGCTGCCTTGCTGGAAGGGAGTGCTAGAAGATCCCATTGACTCTTCTCACAAGACACAGGAGCATAGAAGTGCTGGTGAATCTTTACCAATGTGGAACAGCCTCATGCAGAGCGGAGCAACCCTTACATTGCTGTAAGTGATGTTAGGATCTGGCTTTATCCTTGGGCAACTACAGAGTCTGGGGAAGTGGTGGCAGGGGGGAATGATCAGAAAGCTGGCAGAAGCTGTAATTGGTGTATCAAAGGCCCTCCTCCTCTCCTTCAGTCATATTTTAACAGCACCCTGTTTTATTCTACGTGTCAGTAAACAACAAAATCACTACTGATAAAACTTGCCTTAAGCAAGAAGACACATGTGAACAATAAGGCATTAAGAGCCACATTTTCAAAAGTGTGTGTGCAGAAATGTCTATTGTACAATGTATAAGCAGCATGTGGTCTGGATGTGGCAAGCAGCAAGGGGAGAAGAAAAGGGGAACAGATGGAACCTGTACATGAGTGACAAGAGCGGACGTAGGCTCAGATCAAGTTTTGTAGCTTTTTTAAAGCCTTAAATAACAACCACAATTTAAGGAGGACTGCATCAATGAGGCATGCAGCTAAACACACCAAATGGTAAAACTGCAGAGGACACAGCAGTGGAGACAGTGATATATACACAGCACATGAAAATTTCAGTCTGATGTGCTGGCCATGCATACAATCAAAGGTGTGCACTTTTTAGGAACAGCAGCCTTGGTGGAACCTCAATGACTTAGCAATAAAACATCAGGAAATGATAAGTCAAGGTCAGAAAGGTCTGAGAATTCCACACAGCTGAAATAAAGATTGAGCAAGAGGAATTAGCATCAAGAAATGAGAGTCAGATGTTTAAAGCTGATTGTCTGAACCAAGTTAATATAATGCACCATGTTTCACTTCAAAATGTTTGGATCGTGCAGCTGGGGAGCCAGTCCCATGATTGTGAAATGAAGCAGCTCACTGTATCTGAGAGGGCTGGAATAGATGTGTCTGCCTGGATATGAGCAGGCTATAAATGATGAATTGGAGTTACAGCCTTTACTGTCCCAGTCCAGTTCTACCAGTTTCCTGGGCCACTAGCACAAAAGACATGCCTGGAAGCAAGGCTGTATGAAGCTCCTACCTTCACACAGTCTGGACTCCCTCCATCTCCCCATGGACTGAAAATGGTTGCTCTCTTTTTCCCCAACTGTGAAGTGCTTTAACCATCAGCATCCTTTGCTCTTTCAGTACATTCAAGTGAACACCCATTCAGATCTCCAGCCTTTCCAAGGGAAATTATCCTCTCTCCTTCCCCCCCTCCCCCAAGTTTAGTGTTGAAGTTCACGGCTCTGGAAAGTTGTATTTTCAAATCTGCAATGGTATGGGACAATCACATTTTCACTCCTCTTCGGGTATGCATAGAAGGAAACCTTTACCCGTATTAATGCACCATGACCTCCTGTGTGGGACATTGCAAATCTACAAAACTTGTACACTTTCAGTGCTAAACATGCTATTCATACAAATCTCAGACAGGTTTAAATCAACTTACAGGTACACATAAGCTCCTTCAGCCTAGTAAAGTACTCTGGGAGTCTGAAAGTGCCCAACTGAAAAGGACACCTGATGAGGAACGAGAATCCCATAGGCAGGAGAATTTTGCAGGCAAGTAACTCATTTGTTTCACAGCCTGGTTAAATTATATTGCTGGTGGGAGTGGTGTTAAACCTTGACACCTGGGATGAGATAACAAACTCAGCAGTCCTTGTGTGAGAAACTAATTAACTGAAGAGAAGCAGTGATTTGGTAACAGTTCTCCTCTGAGCACTGTCTGGTCACAGTGACCAGTTCTCAACTGGGGTGATGGTGCACAGAAATACACACAAGAAGCTTTCGTCCCATGGATCTTTTCCCTGCTCTGTTCAAATGCTTTTTCATGGCAGCTGGACATGTGAAATGCTGTTACTGGCCAGAACTCTCTCTGGTACATCTCTAGTGAAGCTAAAGACAAATTTGACACTGTAATTTATGCTGAGAACAAAAGAAACCAGGGCGTATTCTCTTGCTCGTCAGCAAGTGGCACAGCAGATCTTTTATATATGGCAAGCTCCCCTCCCGCAGGGCAGGATGGCTGGCCTGGGGTAACAGCATCTCAGGGAGGGCTCAGAGGCAAAGCTGTGCCAGGGGATGCTCAGCCCAGGCCTGAGCCTCTTCCCTCCTCTGGAGTAGACACAGCCAGGACAAAGTCATTTCTTTCACAGTATCTCCAGCACTTGCCTGTTTCAGAAGGCTCTGTGTAAAGTTCAGCATCTCCTGTCATTTGAAGCTGTAGTGCAGGGCCTGGGTTTTATGCTCATGCTATGGGAAGTTGGTTGGGGTTCGGTCCTTTGCTGATGGCTGAAATTTCCATTTGCAGCTCCTTCCCATTTCCTTTTCAGACATGCATCATACCATAGAGCCCCAGAGAGGCTACACAAATTTACCAAAGTGGTGAGAAGAGAGCGCATTCCTTACCACAATGGAGGTTTTAACATGCCTCCTCAACACTGAAGCAGCAGAGGCAGATCTGGCTGAAGCACTCCCTGAGGTACTGTTCAGTGCCTACACCCACACCATGTGGACCATATAGACATGAAATTGGCACCAATGGCTATGACCCCTCCTGGGATACCACCTGGTATACTCAGATACTAAGGGTCTGGGAAGCATGCTGGGATATTTTTTCATGTAAAATTTTCAGCACCGCTGCTGCCTCATGGAGAGTTGGATCAATTACTGCTAGTGGTGAAAGAGACTGCACAGCTGCTGGGTGGCATATGAACCTGTGTGTCCCTGGCACAGGATAAGACCTCTAGGAGAGATTGTGGGAATACACAGGACACATCCCTGATATAAGCAGGTGTACTCCCTCTTCATACATAGACCACATGAGAAGCCAGGACTTGGTGCCTGGAGCCCATACCTGCCTTAAGGTGCTGGTGCCTCCTAGCCATATGGCATCTGACTCTGTCTGGGGACCTCCTAGCCATCTGGCACCCAACTGTACATGGCAGAGAGCTGGTGGAGTGCACGTCACTGTTCTACCTTGCTGCTGCTGTGCACAAGAGCTTTAGTTGTCTCCAGTAGCTTCTTTCACTGCAGAACAGAGTGGTGCCAGCAACATCACAGAGGAGCAGGAGATGAGGTGTCTAAAACAAGGGGGGGATTTTACACCCCCCTCCCCCCTTTGCTCTCCCCTTGTGCACTCTTGTGCCATTAGAATGACCAAAATTACTCTGTGACATCACTCATCAACTACAGAAAAGCTCAAATCAGACAAGTTCCTTGTGGAAATCTCCTGAGGAAGCAGGCTTGTCTCAGTGCTCTCTTCCCTCTCTCCCAGGCCTGTGATTCACCCCCCACACAGCACTGGCTCACTGCATTTCAGATGCCTTGGGATAAGAATTATGTTATTCTTTGCTCTGATCCAGGAAGGCTCTGATGTGTGTTGGAATGTCTCTGGCTTGTTACAATTAGAATTATTGCTAATTTCATGGGGAAAACATTTGCATGCACTACATTTTTACTGGGGGCTTTAATGGGGTCCCACCCAAACCACTAGAGTCACAACACAAAGAAATCAATAAACACCTTGGCATGGTGCTTTCCTTGCCTAAATTTGTGTCAAGCTTATTTACAGCTAGGGGGCCAGGAGAAAAGGGTCATTTATAATATGTGCTGTGGCATTGCTCGCCTGAATTTTAGGAGTCAGCAACTTTGATAAATTCTTGAGACAGCCTGCAGACACAGTTAAGAATGCCTCATCCGCCTACTGCAGGAAGCTGGTCACTGTATCAAAGATCAAAGTCTCTCACACCAGTGCAGGAAGGTTATACACAAGCAAAAAGGAACAACAAATGCTTATATTTGGATGCAGGGTTCTGCCGTAAGGTACGAATTGGCCTCTAACTTTGACCATAAACAGCTTAAATAAATTCAGAAAAAAAGCCCAGTTGCTGTAGCACCACCCAGATCGCTGAAGGGCAACTCCTCCTCTTGCAGAGACAAGATAGTCTGTTACCAAGATGTTTGATATGACCTCAAAAAGATGTGTTTATCAAAAACTGCATTAGAGACTTATTTAAAGAGTGTAATGACTCCAAGTGTCTATTCTTTAAAAAAGGACGCAGAGAAATACATAACCTGAAATGGGCATATATCACATACAAGTGATTTCCCTGTTACACATGCAGCATCTGCACAACAGGCAGAAGTTCATCAGGAACTGAAGCTCATCAAATCAATTAATTGCTTGATGGGAACAAACTAAGAGACGTTTTTTCACACATCTCAAAAAAATCACAAATGTAGACAGGATCTTTCCAGAAATTGTTCCCGAAATCAAGTGTCCCTGGGATAAAACACAGCTAGGAATTACTGTTAAGAAACATTTGGTTGGCTCTGGTAGTTTTGGTGTAAGCTTTACTGCTGCTGGACTGCCCAAGTACAGCAGGAGAGAAGTGACCAACAGGGGAATGCAGCCAAGTGTCTCTCCTTTCTCTTCTCCTCTCTCCTCCCCTCCACTACAGGATAAGAAAACTGAGAAAAGACAAATAAACCTGATTTTTAAAATTGTTTTGATGGCTCTAGTGGGGTCTTGCACACAAACAGGATTCATGAGCATTTTGGGCTGATTTCCTTTATTTCTGGTCATTTCTGCATCCCTGCTCTGTTCTGGTTTACAGTTCTCCAGCTCCCTGTACAAACAGGATCTTTCCTCAACAATGTTCTGCCACATCATCTTCCTTCCTTTGTATACAGGCTGATACTGCGTGTTACACACCACGCGGCCTCCTAAGGCACCTCGTTTCTCAACGCTATCAAAAACAGGAACCAAAAGGAGAGCAGCAGCAGAACACTTAATTCTCCCTGCAGTTTAAAATGTAACCCTTGAAAGTTTCCGATTCAAGATGACTTTTCAGTTAACAGCATTTTTTCTAGTTTGTTTTTTTTTTTCTAGTTTAGTGCTTTGGGCAATGCACTGCAGAATAAGTGCAAATGAGGCACTTTTTGTAAGATTCAAATGCCTCTCCAGCAAGGTCTGCAACACTGACCCATGCTTTTCCTCCTCCTCCTATTATTTTTTTTTTTTTCGGTGTTGAAAAGTGAAGCCAGCTGAGCAAAGTGTGCATTGCTTCACTGTTCACATCTTTTCTCCTGTCTTGTAAGGCTTGCTGTCTGATTTTTTGCTCTGAGGAGATTAGATAGCATGTCTAAAGGGAGAAGAGAAAACCACAGGGCTCACTGCACGTTGCACAAATGCTCTTGTTATTCTGAGGCCTGAAGAAACAAGGAAGGAAGCTTGAGGCTGGTGGTTTGGCAGGTGTGAGCCCTTTTCTACACAGACATCTGTTTTAAGTGGTAGCTTTGGGCTCAGTGATGAGCAGGGAACGCCTGTCACCCCTCAGACCCTTCTCTGTGTCACAGCACAAGGGGTTTGGGGCTCACAAAGAAGCAGTGTCACCCACTTGCTGAAGCTGCACTTGGGGACTTTGCTCTCTCAGATCTGTGGGGCAGGGCTGCAAAGTGCCATGATTTCTCCTGCAAAACCACAACTGGGTAACAACACAGCTGCTCCTCTGCCACCTGAGACAGAGGTGCCCCCTCTGTCCCCACACCAGCACGCACAAAATGCAATGGGGTTAGAGTACAAAGTGAGTGAACAACACCACGTAATGCTACACGGGATGCAAAGATGTGAAGAAAACCGTTGGGATGCTACCACGTACACCACATCAAAATAAACTTTTCTAATCCCACTGGATTATTCCTAGCAGTTCAGGTAACACTGCTGGTGATCCCATTACAAAGCTGAATGAACTGCTTCCTTTGGCAGGATGTTACGGCTCACTCTCTGCTAAGCCTTGCACCGTGTTTGAAGGAATTCATTAGTGCTTGGTGGTTAATTATCTATGGAATAACACACTTGGGATCCCCACCTCAGAAACAATCTAGAAAGAAACTGCAGTTTTTAGGGCTAGATCCTGCTCTGCTAAAATACACACGTGGGGAAGGAAAGAAGGGTTTGCATAATATCCTCCCCGGTGGGGATTCTCTGGGGCAAGTAAGTGTTGAGCCACAATGTTATTTTAAATAACAATAAGTTCTTTCTCCTGTAGTTCACTGCAGACTGTAATCAACATTTAGTAACTTAATTATCTTTAAGACTGCTACTCCTCTGTTACAGATTGCTGAAACTGGTCAGTGAATTCAGAAGTTAGTGGGGGAAGGGCAAGATAGGCAGGAACTGCAACATACATATGCAGCTGCTCATGCCATGACAGACCCTCATTTCCATAAGAAACCAAGATGAAGCCATTCCAAGGTGAGGGACTGTGGCTAATACCTCCCAAAACACTCATTAATACATCCCAAAACATGTCTCCTTGTCCACTGACGAGGAGAGTCAACCAAAGACTGGTTTAGTCTGGGTAGGAGAGGAGTACAGATTCTGAGACGTGCGTCATGGGGACTGCTGGACTTTATGGCTTTTTCCGAAGTTTTAAGCTGTCATGTGCTGATGTGCCTTTGTTCAGAGCTGAGCGAGGGGTAGGTGAAACAGTGGGAGAACTCAGCTCCTCTCTTTGCTTCATGTTGCAAAGGGCAATAATAAATAGAATAATAAACAGAATAAAATCTGCTGATGTCCACACCAGAATGGGCAAAATCCTGACAAAATGAAGAGCCAGGCATGAATTCTATATTCTTGGAAAGGAAGGCAGAATTTCTGCCATGAAGCATCCTGCTTAACATGATCTCTAGAGCAAGCAAGCCATTTGCATTAGTCACCTCTGAGAATCACCACTGCAGCATTCACAGAAATCTAACTGGACTCCAAAATAAAATTGTTTGGTTCTGAGGATTCAAATAAAAAACAAGAAAAGCAAGCCACACAAAGAAGCCTGATGCTTCCCCATTGGTATCTTAATTTTCTTTTTTAATTTTTTTTTTTCTGACAAATAGCAGCATGATACAAATAGAACCTTCACAGTTTATATGGTATCAGAGCTTAACCATGCCAGTAAGTGGTGAATCAACACTTTGCTCTAGCATGGTCCTGGATTGTACCATTGACATGTGGTTATAGTCAGAGAACACATTTGGTAGGAAATGGCACCTTGTTACTTCCCAGATTATCTGCTCCCTATGGGGTAAATATTTTAAACATCGTGCAGGGTTTTAGCAGCAACATTCACATTAAAGTAAATGGGATTTGAGGGAGGGTAAATCCAAGCACGCAGTGTTGGGACGTTGTGCTGATAAATCTTCTGTGTCTGACGCTCTCTGCTTTATCCGCTGACAAAAGACAAGTGTTTGCTGCCTTTGTAAGGTTCATAAAGCACAAAGGGAGGGTGTGTGCTCAGCATTGCTTCCTGTAGCACTGGCTGCAGCTACAGCGTGACAAGCAGAAGCAGGAAGGACTCGGAGGGATTCCTCAGCTCCTCAGTGCAAGCTGCAGCCCTGCACCTCCGAGGCATCCGGCTGCCGGGTGCAGGGAGTCCAGATCACTCCTGCACCACAGTTACACACTGATAAAGTTGTAACAGCAGCTACCTTGAGTATTTTAGGCAACAGCTACCTTGCAGGCCCCTTCAAGGTTATTGAACATGTATTAAGGAATTTTTATGGGCTTTTTGTCTGTTGCTTTTATCTAATCCCCCATGGTAGTGACTGAGAAGTGATCCAGTTTACATACCAGCAAAGGCTGGGAAAGGCCATCCCCTTAGGAGAGCTTCCTTTAAACTAATGATTTGAGTTTGGAAAAATATTGCCTGCTCTCCACTAGGCATCGTTTCATGGCTTAATTACGATGAATGTCCCCTAAATGAGCACGACAGGTCAGGCAGGCAGCACTGTTACTTCACTAGATGGTGTGTGGCTGTGCCTGCCAGGGGGAGAGAAGAGGGAAGAATTAATTCAGGGTGTAGCTGCGTGCACTACACTCCTTCCTCTGATGTGCCTGTAACAATATGCATCTATGAGCTTTCAAGGGTAAGAACTGAATTTCCAGAATAAGGAATAGAATGCCCAGATGAAAACAGTTCCATTTTCAAAAAGCTGCAACTTTTTCCAGAGGAGTACCCTTAGATCAGCAGTGGGGCAAGACTGGTGAGAAACAGGTTTGTTAGGCCAACTTGTTTCCTAGGCAAAACTTACTTTCAGAGACACAAGTTCTTCTAACTTGAAATGGGCCTGAAGAAGGCTTACGTGTCTGCAAGGGCATCTGCTTTCTACAATGTGCCCAGCTGGCCTAGTAAAAGACCTTGTATCTCTTCCTACAAATTCTTCTTGCTTACAGACTGACACCATCACTGCTTCAACACTAGTGAAACAAGGTCCAAAACTTTCAGTAGTTCTTCATAAGGCAAGCCATAAGTCTAATTGTGTTCTCACTTTCCCTGGTGTAAACTGTCTCCACCTGCTTTGGAGGAGAACAAGACCCAGCTCTGCCCCAAGGCACTTACATGAGGTAACATTAAATCATCCTTGTGGGTGTTCACTGTGCACGTGCAGTAAGAATCTGCTCCCTTCTTGCTTGCGAATATGGGAATTTGCTCTTCAAGGTCTCAGACATGAATTGCAGCAGTACTGGGGTCTGTTAAAGATGTCACTGATTCCCCAGCACATGCACCAACAGCAAAGCTGGCCACGACGAGGTCTGGAGGGGTAGGGTGGCTGGCTGGCAGTGAGCACGACAACTTCCTCAGCATCTCAGGGCTGAGTGCATGTGCAGTTTCACAACTGGCCTGAGCTGACCTACAGCTGGGCTCCTGCCAAAAGGGCAGCTCTCTCCCCTCTGCTGACACTTGTGCTCTTTTGGCTGTCGGGTCAGCGGCGCTGGGGAATGATTGGTCTCAGTACAATCCTCCCCTCCTTTTTTTCTCCCCCCTCCTCCCTCTTTTGGTGGGGTTAATTTTCAGTCAGCTTGATTTGCTGGTTTGTTGAACTGTCTGGCAGAATGGCTGGGTGGATGCTGGGGCTGGCAGGAGGAGGTGGTGAGGGAGTGTGGGGATGGAAAGTGCAAGAGTGGCTTTCCTGGCGGTGTGGACTCAGCTGGCAGGAGTCAAAGAGGGATATGCACCCACAGTGGGCTTCTGCAGCACCCTGCAAACCTCCCCAGATGCCGTGGGGATCAGGGCAGGCAGCTGCCTTGGGGTGGGATACTAACATTCATCTGCCTCTTTGAACACAGAGAAAAGGAGTTTAACAACCACGTGCTAAATGGTGCCATGAGGAAAACACATCTGAAACACATGTAAGTGTGGGGGTTTCCTGTGGTATTTAGGCCTAAGGTGTTTGCTGTTTTACCATCCAGCTCTGCACCCAACCTTCAAAAGTGTTCAATGCAACACACACTTAAGATTTCACACCCTCTACACCATGCTTATAGCTACAACAGCAGCTTATACTCTGGCTGTATCAGCCACCAGTGTCACAACATGGGCAAGACTCTCCAAGGAACAAAATGATGGCCAAAATAAAGTGGCTTTCCTCATCACTTAGAGCTGATGGATGTCCTTGATGGAAGAGAGGATTTGTGGCTGGTGCCTGACTTGGGGGAGGGTGCTTGGTGAAGAGTCAGTGTTGCAGCCACATGGGGAGCTGTGGAGAAGAGGACATAATGCTCACCCTGTGATACAGGAAAAGGGGGGCAGACACTGGCAAAAAGCTGAACAAGGGACAAGGGTCTCCCCAGGCATTCCCTGAAGTGAGAGCTTGTTCCTCCCGTATGTGTCAGATTTGTGTGGCTACTGTGAGATGAAGCTACATGGTAAGACAAGTTCTGCCAGAGCAGCTTCACCACTAACATTCCCCTGAAGCAAAGGAGTATTAGAGACAAGATGTTAATGGGAGAGGAAAATCAAGGTCATAGGATGGCATGTGATCACCTCTGTAGGTGAGGCAGGTTGCTACCTAACTTTCTTGCTATGTATTTCCACAAAATGCTCTTTCATGTCTTTGATCAGCTCACTCAGCTACTCTTGGCCTCCAGCTGCTGTTTGCTCAGCTAACTCATTTGGTTCCCATTTCTCCACGCCATCACATAAATTTAAGAAATTGAAACACCTGGATGAACTCAGGAAAAACTGCAAGTGATGTCCTTACTGTATCTAATCCAAATAGTCTATACTATCACCATACATTCAAACTTCTCTGTACCTAGCCACTGTTTTCTGATCAGCCCAGGCTCTTTGTTCTGTGTCTCACTCTGCTGTTCTTTCGCTTTATCATTAATGGGATCCCAGGGTTTAAACCCATCTTATTGTCAGTATTTGTTTGAATTCCAAAACTGTTCATATACTTCCTCTCTCTTGTAAACTTACAGCAATGAGTAAAGATCCCATTAAGAAAGAACTATTTGGGCCATAGAGAAATGCTGCCAACTACTGTAGCAGGAAAACATTACAACTCCCTTTTGCCCAAAACCAACATCTTCTTGATGTGGGTAAATAGCTGTTCCAGTTCTTCTGGGAACAATAATCACTGTCCCTTATTTCTTGATAGGGAGTGTGCAGTCCCCTGTCCCAGAGAGAAGCTCATTTCCAAAAGGCTTGTCTTCATACAGATGGCATTGTCCTTTGCTGGGAGTGTGAGGATCAGAGGATAAGGAGATTGGCAGAGAGGAAGCCAAAGGAGGTGCTGTGAGGAAATTGCTCCTGCAAGTGGATCACATGACAGAAGCTAAAAAAGCATTCCCCACCAGAATGGCATCCAAAGGACTTCATTTGGGCTCCTCTTTGCCCAGATCTGATTTAATTTTTATTCCCCCTACTCCATGCCCTGGCACCTGTAATTCTGAAAGTGTGTCTGTCCATGTATATGTCATTGGAGAGGCAGATGGTGTCCAGGATGCAGAGACCTGGGCTGTGTTTCATGCGGTGTCATCTGATTCCTGCATCTTGAGGCAAGACCCTTTGCCTCTGTCATCTCCTCCCAAAGGTTTTCTGCATCTGCTGCTCAGGAATCTCACAGGGCCCTGAGACATTCTCTGCGTTTTCAGACCACCTAGTGACCAACAGGTTCATTTTAGCTGGGGTTTCCAGGTACAAAACAAAGTAACTGTAATACATGTAAACTGATGCCATTTATCAAACTCAGTTATTACCATGAAGAGCACATAAACACATACCATAACCAAAGTTAGTCCTCCAGCTACAGTCTGGTTTTAGATTGTGTGAGTTTTGCCCGCAGGACCTCTTCTGTCCCCAAAATACACAGTTCTTGATCTTACTAATTTTATTGAGGTGGCAGCCTGTAGTAACTTCAATGCATCTGCGTGAATCGATCTACTCTGAAACAAACATTGGTCTCATTAAGCTTTTCCTTTGCTTCCTGCTCCACTGTTCATCAGCTAAGGGTTGGCTGAGATGACACTTGAGAAACAATGCTGATGCTTAGAGCAAAAAATCAGCACAAGTGAATCCAATCCCAGCTCTGTCACTGGCAAGAGGCAAATCCCTGCCCCTTTTGTTTTTAATTTTCCTATCTTTAATGGCATTAATATTGATGTATCTTATGGCAGAGGCATGACTGCTATTTCAGTTTGTGGAACACTTTGGGATGGTCAAAATACATCTCAACAAAACTACAAAGCACTACTGATGTTTCTGAAGAGTGTGATGTGTGTCCTAAACTAATCCTTTCTGGCCTGACACTTGGCATGTCTGGTCCCTTGTCACATCTCTCATAAAATAACCTGTGTTTCAGGCATGCTATTTATTAAATATACACACTCAAAATAATACAAAGAAGATTTTTTAAAAGTCTGCTTGTTTTTTAAATTGCTGCAGATTTGGCCTAATCTGAGAACACCACATGTATGGCCACAAGCAGAGTTCATGGAAGACTCTCCAACCTTTCTGTAGGTAAGCATCATGTTTACTGCAAGACTGCTGAGATCCTCAGTGCTCCTGAAGGCCAAGAAGCTGCAGAAGGTCTTCTGTCAGAAACACTGCTCATAGATCATGACAACACCATCAACAGGTGGGTTACATAACTGGTGAGCTAGTCACATCTTAGTAGGCATAAAAACATTTATTTTCTTGTCACCTAGCAATATGACAACAGATTATACCTGCTTCTTTCAAGTCTTGCTGTAAAATGTGCTTTGTCTGTGGATGCTCTTCCAGTAAAAAAGGGTGTAAAGGGGTGTAAAAAAGGGTGTACAGAATTCCTGCTGTAAGGCCCTGACTTTGCAGCTGCAGATTGTCACTGTCAGCAACAAAACTTGTGTAAGGTATCCCAGGTTATACTTCACCTTCCTTCATAGTCCAGGCTCTACCTCACCTCCCTTCATAGCCCAGGCTCTGCATTCTCTTGTTCTGATGAACCCAACCTGCACCCACAAGCACTGTGTTTTCTCTTCCACGTCACTTGAGTGAAGTTACAGGATCTCCTGCACAAAGTGGGTTAACTGGTGAAGCACTGGACAGTGCTTGAGCCCTGTCCCCTCTTCAGCACCATGGGTGCCATGCAGCATGCATCGCTCCTCCTCACTGACACAGCAGTGGCTGGGGAGCGTTTCCACACAGGTCCCAGGCACTGGGTCTGATTCCCCTCTCCCACAGGCACAGTGGCTGTGTTTACACTCGGTCTTCTGGACATACAGAAAATGTGAATTACATTCCTAACAGGCACTGCTGAAGCAGGAAATGCCTTAAATACATATTTGGGCTTGGATCACGCAATCCCAGAGCCACGGTTGTCTGCAGCATGCTGAGATACGCATGTCCTCTGCTCATCCAGAACTGCTCCATGTTGTCTGTGCACATAGCAGCTCAGCCTCTCCAGGGAAACCTGTGTTTGCTGTTACATTTGTACACCAGCCAGTGCTTTGCTTTCTGTTCTATGAATGGTGTAGCCAGAAATTGGCTGCTATGATGGTATGCTTCAGAGAGGATAACGCCGTCCTTTTCCCTGCTGTTTATTGTTTACCAGAGGTGCCTAATTTCTGAGAAACAAAAGCGGGGGCTTCTGGGCAATTTAACAATAATGAAGAGCAGGATGGATTTCCAAGATGTACAGTGCTATGCGTAGGGCTGAACAAAGGGCCTGCAACACCAGGCAGATTGCTGACGCCAGGCCTTTACACTACTGCATTAATGATAACAGCAACAAACCTCGTCTGCCCTGAAAACTGCAGTCAGAGAGTGCAGAAACCTGCAAACTAACAACAGAGAAGCTGAATGGGAAGCTTATGATGTTAAACATATGAAAGGGAAATCTCGGAACTGTGAGAAGGCACTGAACATAGAACGGGCTCTCTTCAGCAGACTATTTAAAAATTATTGACTACTTTTGCCTAGTAGAGTAGTTTTGTCAAAGTCAACGGGGACATCAAAAGTTTGTTCAGGTACAGAAAAGCAGAGCGAGACTTTCCACTTTGATCAGCTGTCTGCTTCCACCCCTTGGTGCAGAAACCCTTCAGATGCCCTTTGGGGTTTCTGTTGTCATTTGATGGGCTTGCCTCTGACATGAAATCATGTGAATGGAGCTGTATGACTGAGGCAGGGTAGTAACACCCGGCACAGGCAGGATGTGTGTGGCAGGGTTTATTTATTTCATGTCAGAGCCATAACATGTGGCCCTCTCCTTACCTGCAGTGCAGCCCCAGGTGGAGAGCCCGGGTGACCTCTCCCTGAGCTGCATGACACTCATAGAGCACAGGACTGCAAACTGCACTGCCCTAGGGGTGCCCGAGTTACAGACTGGGCTGCTATTATTTACCACAGCGCATAAAGCACCTCGGCCCACCCTCACTGGAATGTTTCCTTCCCCTCACTTGTCTCCTCTGCTCCTCTTCTGTGGTGTCCTACAACCATCCATCTCTCCTTACAGATAGTTGCCCCTCAGCCCCCATACCTGGCTGGAGTATGTTTGTGGACAGGGCTGCAAGCATAATGCAGAGGAATGGTGGCAAGAAAGGTAAGAGGCTCCAATAAGTACTCGCCACTGCCTAAGCCCTCTCATGACTGCTGGGACATAGTCTGTATAACCACCACCTGAAAGGAATTTGTAATGAAGTAGGTGTTGGCCTCTTCTCCCAAGTAACGAACAATAGGATGAGAGGAAATGGCCTCAAGTTATGCCAGAGAAGGTTTAGATTGGATATTAGGAAAAATTTATTTACTGAAACAGCAGTCAAGCATTGGAACAGGCTGCCCAGGGAAGTGGTAGAGTCACCATCCCCAGAGGTGTTCGAAAATCTCATAGACTCTGGGACATGGTTTAGGTGGTAGGGTGGTGCTGGGCTGATGATTGGACTTCATGATCTTAGAGGACTTTTCCAACCTCAATGATTCTATGGGCCTAAGCTAAATGGTTTCAGTTAATTCATCTGAGTCCAAAATAAAGGGTGGGTGAAGGCACAACCTGAACAGAGAAGCTGTCAGAGAACCATGGCCTGCACTGGAGTAATGATAGTTTTGTGGGTAGAGTTCATTGAGCAGATGTAGATGTTAAAACTGATGCTGCCTGTGAGTTCGTCACCTTAGGATGCTATTTTAAGTCAGAGAGAAATAGGCACTTTTGGCATAAAGTAGAAATTTACACTCAGTTGAGGTAAATTGTGCCTTGTAAGCTCCTGCTGCTCCCCGCTGACAATACAGGGAGGCAGACATGACTGGCTTACAGGTAAATGTCTGTGCAACACATGTCGAATGACGGGTGAGATAAATCACATTTTGTACGGCTTTGTTTTGACACAGGGGTGCTGCTAGGAGGAAGCTTCATAGGGCACCTGGTGGGGCATACTCTGGCAGATAACCAGAGGACAGGGAGCCAGATTCAGAGGAGGAACAGAGACACACAGTGACAGACACAGCAAAATCCTTTGGGAACGTGGCTGCTGAAGCAACCATGACTTCATTAGACTTCCTCAAGATGCCCTCTAGCCTAGACCTTTCTCCTCGTTTAATGGTTTCTTGGCCTCAATCCCTTTTAATTCTGAAATGAAAAAAAAAAAAAAAAAGAAAAATTCTCTTTTGACTCCTGTTTTCAGGCCAGGGCTGTTTGATTTGGAACACTGCATTGAAGTCTGTGCTACTGATTGATTTCAGGTTTATTATATCTCCCCCTTTGAAACATGCTACAGCAAAAAAAAAAAAAAAAAAAAAAAATCTGTACACTTTGTCATTTTTCATGTAACCTCCTCCTCCTTTTTTTATTTTTTTTTGCAATCTTAGCAAATGCTCAGCCTTTTCCACTTCAATAGCTTGAAATTCTCCCCTGGGAGCCCTAAGCTCTTTAAATATTTTTAGGTTGCCAGATTTCTTATGTTGTCTCTCCAGGAAGCCAATTTTGTTTCTAAGCTCATGAGAGTAGTCCAGCTTCATCTTTTGCGCACTCACTGCATCGCAATAAAATGCTGCCTAATTGCTTCCTCAGCTGAGTCCCAAAGGTGCTGGAGTTTATCTCTAGGCTACAGTTGTGGACAATAAACTCTTCTCACACTGGAGTTAAGTCTTTTTATTATTTAAATCTGAGTCATGTAAAATTAGTTTACTAGCAAGTAACCCACAAAGATCTTGTATGGAAAGAAACTCCCACATACTGTTTTCCAACAAGATGAGGAATGATCAAATACAAAGATCTGCAAGCAGCTCGTAATACAAGATATAATAGAAAGTCTAACATTTAATTCAGACAGAAAGACACGAGAATGTTTCTGTGAGCCTAGGAGTTACTCTCAGACCTTGGCTGTTTGGTGTTCTTTAGCTTCTAATTGAAACTGGTGTTAGGAAAAAGTCCCTTTTCCCCCCTAGCTTATCCATAACCCAAAATACCTTTGAGAGAGGGAAGGCAGCTGTAGATAACAAATGCCAGATGAGCAAGAGCTTTCTGTTCCCAGTCCAGCACAACAGCCAGAAGACTCAGTGAGCATTTTGCTAGAAAATCATCAAGAAAATACTAAGACTGTGTGGCTACATCTCCAACAAGCTTGAGAAGACCCCTGCAGCAAGGGACAAATGGGCAGTAAAGGGACTGAGAATGAACATAACTTCTTTTTCTCACTAGGATCATACTGAGCCATCCTCAATAGCAGAAGATATCTATAAACTGCATACATAGGCATTGTCTCCTTTCACATTCCTCTTTTAAATCTTCATTTTAAAGTACTTATATTTCCATTAGAAAATATGTCTTCTGATGACAGTGCATACTCCACAGACAACATAGTAGAAGGACTTACAGATTATTTTTTTGAGACTAACTCCTTTACACAGCACTTGATTTGGGAGCATTTGGTGCTGCGTGCCTAAAGCCACAGACTTAATTAAGCAAAAATGAATCTGGAAGAGATCTCCAAGTCTTCTCAAACTGGTGAGACTATCCTTTAATTAGAAGAAGTCAGACATGGTATTAAGAGACCTGACAGTCTTTACGGTGGTGTTGGCAGCACACTTGCAGGCTGGGACAATGGTGAAGGAGGACAGCACATGTCCAGGTCAGGGCAAGCTGATTCCAAAGTCTCTTCATACAGCTCCTTTTGTCAGCACAGAGTGTGTGCACAACCAGCAGACAGATCCATCTGCAGTAACTGCAAGGAGACTGTTAACAACCCACCATACACTCACTGCACAGAGCCCCATCCTGCTGCTGGGGTCTCTCGTTCTTCATTTAGATTCATCTTCACAACTTCTTGAGAATGTAAGGGCAGACAGTGCGTGGGCCACGGAACCTTCGTTACCAAGGGTGACGCATAAGGCAGGAAGGATGCACAGGTCTGAAGTCGATTTTGGCAGGCAGCAGTTAGAAAAGCTAGGATGCAATTTCAGCCTTTTTTCAGATAAATGGGAATTTTGCCACTGATGTCAGTGGGACGAAGACTTCGCTCCACATGTCTGCCTGTAATCTGAGAACATGTATTCTGCAAGTCCTGGAGACTCAGTGAAAATGGGACCCCACAGAGTTCATCTCGGATTCGTTCTTTGAAACAAAACTGCGTGGATCCTTTGTGCCCTTTTTAGTTATCTGTAAAACAAGTATGATAATGCTTTGAGCGCTAAACAATACAAGGTGTGTAGGAAGACATAGTATCTTTTATTAGACCAGCTGAAATAGTTGGGGAAAACCAGACAAGCTTTCAGGCTTGTCTGAAATAAGTTTTGAGATGCTCTGATGAAAGGTGTTCGAGCTGTGCAAGGGATCATTAAATTACATTCTTCCTCTCTCTGGAAATCATTTAGTGGTATTTCAAAGGAAAGATGCTGTACAGAAATAACTGATTTCTATTGCAAGTGCTGTCTGGAGCTAAATATCTTCCTTCCTCTCCCTTCATGAACTAATCTAAAAGAAAGTATGTTTTAAATTAACATGTTAAGAATAATTTTGTAGTAAAATGTACAGTCCTGTGAAATGTTCTGTGTTAAGGCTAATTCACAAGATTTTTAAGCATAGTTCATACACAGAAACAAGGTGGCTGGACTCCTGTATAATACTTTGCAGAAATGAACAAGATATCACTGTAAAGAAATTAGAAAGCATGGAAGCTCTGTTAGAAAAAGCAAGTGCAGAAAAAAAAAAGGCAGATATGAGGCAAGAACCCTATTATGCTTGCAAACACTGCTTAACAAGCCCCCCGATTTTCACTTTTGAATGTGGACGTGGGCATCATGCCTTCAGAATCTGTGAACCAGTCAGTGTCCATAAAAGGGTGACAGAAACAACCAAAAGCTTAACACAGTCCTCTTCCCAATTTATCAGGAGGGACAGAGTGAACTGGGAGTGCTCCTCTGAAGTTAGCCAGGGGTGACAGACTAGCAGTGTTATGGTATTGAAGCTGTGAGCACAGCAAGATCCATCAGTGCCATCTTCATGTCAGATCACTGAGGTTACTGGGGCCTATGAAGGCCTAGGTGAGGAAGATTTAACTGTACATAAACCCTACCAGTATCACCTTGTTAGTACTTTAGCTCAAAGTCAAGACACAAGGGTCAAGACCAGTGAAAACAGGGAGGGGAACCTTTAAATACATAAAAGGTAGTTGCAAAGATGTATGAAATAAACTGTTGTTTCTGTCTCTTAGAACAAGCAATGGGGATAAATTGCAGCAAAGGAGATTTAAGTTAAACCACTAGACAACTGTCCAGGATTAAGGAAAATGAAGCATTGGTATAGGCTGCCTAGAGAAATGGTGAAACTTTCATCACTGGAACACGTCAAATAAACATCATCAAAAATTTCACTGCAGATGATTGTCCACTGAAGCAGAGAATAGACTTGGAGACTCATCTGAGGAAGGTTACAATGCGTGACCAGGTCTTCCTGGATGTATTCTTTTTTCACCCTGGAAGATGTTGAAGATTTTCTGTTTGTGTGAGATTTTGAGATGCATTCCTCTGAAAATATTTGCCTGGCCATTTATCTTCTGAAGTGCCTGTTTCTCTCTGTTGATCACAGATGCAGGCACAGATGACTGGCTTGGTGTGGACACCTACTTACTGAATCTGTAAAGTCAGATGAGACAATTACCATCCTTAATGACAAACTGTGTCCTTTCTAATATACTCCTTGATATAACACTCCCGTTCCCACTATTCATTCCATTTATAATTACTTGTGCACGTATGAGGTGGCACCCATAACACGTAATCATAATGTTATTTATTGTCCTGCATTAGTAATTTTATCACATTATACTCAGCTGCCATATGGTGTGATGAAGAATGTAATGAAGGTTTCTTGTGCAGTGGATAGAAAACTTCTAGACAACAATTAATGTAATCTATTCTATTTCTGCATACCATTCCTACCGAGCATATCACTGAAGTGTATGGTATCTCAGGAAGGAAAATTTTATTTTTAGATCTAAGAGCCAGCCAAAGCTCTGCTGACTTGAAGGCAGAGCTACTAACTAGGAATGTAACTGGCTTTATTTCTGCAGTATGTATGAAAGGTGCCTCTGATATATGGTATTAACCACTTCTGTTTCCAAAGTCTGTATACAATTAACCTATGTGCTCAGCTAACCTGTAGGAACCTATGTGTTTATGTTGTAGTCACCTCACCACAAGACTAAAACTGAGCACCTATGACATGCCTATACTATGCCCTACACTGGGGTCAAGGGAAAAATCATGAGGCCTTAGTTGTCCCCTCTGCTTAACTATTAGCTCTCTCCTTGAGAACCTGTTTAAGTGCATCCTATGCATTCAAGACAAGGCACAGATTTTGCGTAGTTCACTCTTGGGATTCCCCCCCAGTAGCAGTTTGGCCAAGAATGTCCCATTGGGCTCCATCAGACCCCTGCTGTCCTTGCTGCAGGCTCCGCACTCCTGGAAGTGCTGAGGAGGGACACCACAAGGTACACATGTGAGATCCAAGATACAGGGCTGGCTGGTATGGACAGAGCAGTCAGTAGCAGCCCCAAGCAGCCTGGGTGGAAGTAAGCATGAACCACTGAGCCTTGGGATGGAGAACTGCTCCCCTGCTTGTGTGGATATACACTTTAAGGACATTGCAAATAACTGCACACGGAGTTCATCCAGCTCAGCCAGTGAAGAGTGGTGCTGGAGGCTGCTTTGCTAATGTAGAAGGGTCTCAAGGATTGTCTCAATAGGTGGGGGATTTTTTTGGTATCTAAGCAAAACAGAAACCCCCTATACAAATGGCAAAGACAACCAGGATAAACAGCAGTGGATTACCTTACATATCTTAAGCAAACTGTGCAGTGTTATTATACTGTGCTTTTGGAACGATTTTTTTCCTAATAGAATAATAGAATAATTTGGGTTGGAAGGGAACTCTAAAGGTCACCTAATACAACCCCCCTGCAGTAAGCAGGAACACCCTCAGCTAGATCAGGTTGCTTACAGCCTTGTCAAGCCTCACCTTGAACATCTCCAGGGGTGAGGCCTCAACTACCTCCCTGGACAACCTGTTCCATTTTTCCAATACCTTTGTGGTAAAGAATTTATTCCTAACATCCAATTTAGATCTACCCTTATCCAATTTAAAACCATTGCCCCTCATCCTACCACTCCAGACTCCTTGCAAACAGTCCATCTCCAGCCTTCCTGCAGGCCCCTTCAGATACTGGAAGGTCACTATTAGGTCCCCTTGGAGTCTTCTCCAGGCTGAACAACCCCAGCTCCCTCAGCCTGGCTTCCTAGGAGAGGTGTTCTAGCCTCCTGATCATTTTCATAGCCCTTCTCTGGACCAACTCCATCAGATCCATGTCCATCCTGTACTGAGGGCTCCAGAGCTGGACACAGTACTACAGTTGAGGTCTTAACAGAGCAGAGTTTTAGTAACTTTTTTTCTTCTTTTGTAACATGTAATTATGGAAACTCCAATCTTACATCTTCTATTGCACGAGTGCTCTCATCATACGTGTATCTCTCTACTGGGATGTGAAGAGTTAAGACTCTACTGGTTTTGACTGGGATTGAGTTAATTTTCATCATAGTAGTTAGTAAGCAGCTCCATTCTGGATTTGAGCTGAAAGCAGTGTTGATCACACAGGGATGCTTTAGCTATTGCTGAGCAGTGCTTACACAGATGAGGCCTTTTCTGCTTCTCACCCCACCCCACCAGCTATCAGGCTGGGAGTGCACAAGAAATTGGGAGGGAGACAGAGCCAGGACAGCTGACTCCAACTGAACAAAGAGATATTCCATGCCATATGATGTCATACTAAGCAATAAAAGCTCTGGGAGGAAGAAGGGAGGTTCAGAGTGATAGAGTTTGTCTTCCCAAGTAACTGCTTTGGGTGATGAAGTTTTCCTGGAGCTGGCTGAACACCTGCCTGCTGATGGGAAGTAAATTCTTATTTTCCTTTGCTTGTGTGTGCAACTTTTGCTTTACTTATTGAACTGTCTTTATCTCAACCCACAAGTTTCAACTTTTCTTGCTTTTACTCTCTTGATTCTCTCCCCATTCCACTGAGCTGTGAGGGAGTGTGTGCTGTGTGGGGCTGAGCTGCTGGCTGGAGTTAAACCACAAAAGGCTCCTTTTGTAACTTCCTCACATTTAAAAATGCACTGACATGAAAAATAAATACAAGACTTCCCCTCTCCCTTTTCCCTTTTTTTTTTTTCATTTAAGGTGATAAGAAAAATTATCTGAATGAACAAATGCACACAAGACAACAGTACATATAGGTTTCGGTTATATTTTATATATTAGGTTTCAGTTATATTTCCTTGTGGATTTTAGCTTCTTCCTTACTTGATTCCTTAGGAATGTTTTCATTCTGACTTTCATGAAGAAGGACCATAAAGCGGTGAGTACTTTACCTAGAAGATGCAATTGGCCAGGATGAGTGATGGAAGGTCACAGATAAATTCAATTATACAATCTCTTTGCAGGTTAGGAAGAGGCCTTCCTGACTGATGATTCCACCAACCTCCTTGACAGTGCCACCACAACAACAGCTGTGCTAACACACATACTCAAAAGCAAAGGGCAAGAACAAGTGTTGAGGGGTGGAGACCAGTTAAGTCAGTTTTGTTGCCAAGGAAAAGATGCAAAGAATAGCACAGAACGCATTCAAAATTGAAGAGGCTCCTCCAGATAATAATTCAGAGCAGAAACCTAAGGAAGACAGTCTGAATTGCTCTCTGGAGGAGCCTCTCTCACTCCTTCAACTATGCAAGGCATCTAGGGAGACAAGCCTCCTAATTTAGGCATCTGAGTTAGAAGTTCAAACGTAGGCAGTGAATATTCCTCCTAAGAATGCAAATGGGATGTTATAATTCAAAATATGTTTAACCAAAGCTGTGATACCAATGTCTGTTCTTTTATGAGATACTGTTCCTTGTGCCACTGATCCTCTACTGACACAATTATGTTTCTCATTTATTAGATAAATGATCATTAACAAAATGCACATTGCCTAAGCACAGTCCAAATTTTGAAGTTAAAAAAAGATTCCTAATTTTACTCTCAAAATATAAACCAGATTAGGTTGTTCACATGGAAACCCCTGCACGTTCCCTATAATAATTGCATTAGGGGACCAGAAAGGGAAAAGAGATTCTTCACAATGTTCACCAGCATATCTTATTTAACATTTCTGCTCCCCTTGAAGTTTTCAGTTAGGAACTTTGGCTAAACTTTCATCTGTAACTGCACCTTGCCATTTACTACATTGCTGCTACCCACTCAGAACATTTTACACATCCAGTGATGGGGGCTTAAGAAGTTACAGATAAATTACAATTGCCCTTCCAATGCAGATGCATGGCCTCTGGTGTGCTTACCTCTTGCCCTGCAGAATCCTGATACTTAGGCACACATTAGAACACAAATTTTCAGTGCAACTTTCTCCAACATAACCCCCTCCATTGCCATTGATCACAGCACAAAGGACTTCTTGAGACAGTTCTGGAAGAGATCACTGTTACATTAAAGAATGCTCTTTAAATGTAGCTATCTTCTGTTCTGGATGAATGCATTTACAGGAGTGGATTGTTAAAGCCAATTCATCTGTTAATATCTTATACTACAGAACTGGACCTAAATGCCTAAGAAATCAAAAAAGCTGGGCAAGTCATTAATACCCATTAGACTGTACTTTGTTTATTCTGGTGGTTTGGGCATCTAAAGAGTGTGCAAAAAGCTGCCCAACAAGCTCCCTTATTTGAAACTGTCACTTTTAGGTCCAAGAAGGATCTATGGGAGAGGAGAATAACATAAACCAGCATGACTGTGACTGAGTTATTAATGCTATTAATAAAGTATTTACTTAGTAATTAATATTTATTTATTAATAGTAATTACTATTAATAAAGTAATTAAAGGCTGTGCCTGAGTTAACAGGCTCAATTGATGTAACTGTCTGGTTTGAACTATCACAGGCTAGCATCCTATGGTTTTGTAACCATTTCCACTTAGCCCCCATCACCTCAATAAAACAGCTGCCCTGCCTGTGGATCATACATGGCATTGCAACTGTGCACAGAAGTGAGTGCTGGAAGTAGCTCTAAGTGTCGGGCTGTGGGTCATTTTATGCAAGCAGACTCAGCAGCTTGTCACCAGAAGAAATCTCTAACAGCTAAGTTCTGCCCACGCTGTGCTCAGCAGGGGCACCAGCTGAGCCCATCCTTCCTACCATGCTACTTACTACAAAACCAAAAGGAACGCCACTACCATTAAGACTTCCACTCTTTTCTAAATGTAGTTGAAATTGGCCAAAATCACTGCAGTGGGACAGACAGTATACAGCTCCAGAAGTGTCACAACTTTAGCAAACCAGCCTAAAATTCACACCCTACCATGAAAGATATTCACTGCTGAGTTTGGGTTTTTTTGCTTAATTGTGCATCATGGGAGATTTCCTCTTAGTTGTCAACCCTAGCAGACAGATGAAGGGAACTTTGCCACTTGATACTGACTAGTGGTCTGCCACAGGACTGCAATGATGTGAATAAACTTTTCTTTCTCTGTCCTGGTTTTCACTCAACAGTTGCTGATACACAGCTTCCCTGAGGTTTCTGTCCAAATCTTCTCATTTTGACTACTGTGAACTTCTTCCTTATTCCTTCTCCAAACAGTAATGGTCCAACATAGGCACAATGCTTATGCATATTAAGTATACACAGAAAAGAAACACAATATCCTAGTTTCTGTTAATTCAGTTCTAATTCATGCACAGACTCAAAGACTAAAAGCTGTTTTATTCAACCTACCATGCGCTTGCTTCAACCCATCTCAAAGATCTGTCTTTTCATCTACTTGTATTTTCCATTCATCTGGCATTACCTTGTTCTTCATTTTAATCAACTGAGTCCTAACTGCCATGACAGCTTTCTCTCTACAACTCTAACAATGCAATAAACTCCTCTCACCTACCTTTAGGCATCTAAAGAACAAACACATTTATGCTGATCAGCTAAGTCTGCTATAAGCACTGGAGAAAGTAAACATGTTTAGGGTACACTCCACCTTGGTCAAAGTGGGAATTATATCCCAAAAGTACCTATGTCTCTCTACCATGAAAAAACTTAGAGGAAAGCTAAATCAGATGCAAAGGTCTCTAAGACAGATGCATACACTTGACCAGATAAACACCCATGTCCATTCATAGAATCATAGAAGGGTTTAGGTTGGAAGGGACCTTAAAGATCATCTGTCTACAAGTCCCCTGCATGGGCAGGGTCACCTTTCACTAGATCAGGTTGCTCAAGGTCCCATCCAACCTGGCCTTTAACACTTCCAGGGAGGGGGCAGCCACAGCTTCCTTAGGCAACCTGTCCCAGTGCATCACCACCCTCACAAGTAAGAATTTTTTTCCTAATGTCTAACCTAAATCTACTCTCTTCAAGTTTTAAACCACTTCCCCATGTTCTCTTGCTTTTCACATCCCTATAAAAAGCCCTACCCCAGCTTTCTTGAAGCCCCCTTCAGATATTGGAAAGTCACTATAAGGTCACCTCAGAGCTTCCTCTTTTCTAGGCTGAACAACTCCAACTTCTTTAGCCTGTGTTCACAGGAGAGGTGCTCCAGCCCTCTGATCATTTCAGAGTCTCTCCTCTGGACCCAGTACTCCAGATCTCACAAGAAGCAGAATAGAGAATTCTTACTCTCACTTTTTGGCTTAACTGAAATCTAAATTGAAAATCAGCTGCTTTCACCGGAACTGTTCTTTATTAACAATTCACAACATTTTGAGATGTACCTTGTGTGAAAGATGTTGACTAAATCCTTCTGTGTTGCCACCCCATCACAGTTTCACAAGGTTCAGACTGTGAGGTTCTTTCCTAGGAGAGAAATTGGTGGATGTGTCATACTGATAAATATCATACCATAAAAATATCTATGCAGAAGAACAATTATGATGTGTGAATGAAAATTAACACCGTGTGTCAACTGATGCCTTTACTGAGTTGTGTATAACTTCCCCTGGAAGGTTAATGCCCACAAATATGTCACATGCACCTTCTTTTCCCTATTGCTTTTCACCTTTCATTATTACAGCATTTTATATATACAGCATTACATAGCCTGTAAGACCTTTGGCAAAGACCTATGTTTGCATGTGAGCATTAAAAATTATTATGAAGGCACAATAATTCCTGTAGTAGAGCTGCAAGGGGAAGTGAAGACAAAAGCAAAGGGCAATTATTAATACATGAAAATCTTGTATGTTTTCAACCCTCTCCTGCAGAACTTTGAGTGTGGGAGGTTACAAATGAAGCTCTCTGCTACCTTGTGTTAAAAGCCTGTGCCAGCCATCTGAGTTAGAGGCAGTCTACGGAATTTATGTAATGACAACCAAATCAATTCAGAAGCCAGTTTTGTTAATCTGACACAGACCCTGAGTGGATAGCTTTAAACTTATCTGACAGTGCCTGCAATTACTCTAGCTGAAGAGACACTTTTGAACCAAATCAAACGTTCATGGCGAAAGAGTTACATTAATTTACATCAGCTTCTGGTTGAACTGACTAGAATAAATCAGAGAGAGGACACACAATCAGCTCTGCTGGCAGACTTGCAGATCACTGGATAGGGGCATGATAAGTCTCTGGGGTTTGCCTGAGTAATGCTTTTCTCCACCAACGCAGCTGGAGCCTGCCTAACCACAGCCACAGACACTACCAATGTTGCCTTATCCAGAACTGCTAGGTTTATAGCCTCTATCAAAAAATAAAAATATATAAGCCATGAGAATGTACTCTTAGTACAACAGGCTTCAGTGCCTTAAAGTGTCACATTCCCTCCCAGCAATTTCTTACCTTCTCTTTACCCTAGGTACTGTCTCACTGCAGACAGTGGAAGGAAAACGCACACGCTAGTCCCAGCTGCTTCAACACAAGGTCCAGCAAGTGAGCTTAAATTGCTGATAAGGATGACTTTAAAGTCATAACTGTATTAAAATGAATTAGAAACATTAGTGTCTTCCAATTCAGGGACTGTTGTGGAGGCAGGAACCCTGAGTAAGGAGACAGAACAGCTGGAAGTCAAGGAAGGATTATTTGTTGTATCACTCCAGCCAGATTTGCTGGCAATTGTGGCGATGGGAAAGGCCATGGAATTTCACACTCAGGGCTACTATTCCTTTCTGATTGTCTGGCTGGACTAGATTATCTCCTGAGGTCCCTTCCAACTTGAATTATCCTATGATCCTCACATACACCTAGTGTGCAGGGCTAGGAGCCTGGAGATGCAGTTCTCTTCCTGCCACCTTGGTCATTTAGCACATCCTGGCAAACCTTGAAGGCCAATGCTCACTGAGCTTTCCTTCTCAGGGTCCAACTATGGTGACACTGGTATTGCTCTGGTGTGAGCAACTACTTTTCAAAGGAGGTCAGCAGTAGCATGGGTATCCTCTGCCAACAGGAGGCAGCCCCACTTTACTCAAGCATTACTAAGGATGGAGGAAGAAAAATTCTAAACAAAAAAAAAAAAAAAAAAAGAGATTATGACTAAAAAACCAACCATCTCTGCGTCACTGTTTCCTAGCTGGGGTATAGGATCCTCAGACAAAGCAATTAATATTGCCTAATTAATGTTGCCTAATATGATAAGAAGTATATAGAATTGCAGGAAGGGATATTATGGTGGTGTTGGGAACGGGCTGCTTATGATCTGCCTTCTCCAAGAAGGGTTGGGCTGTGAAAGGTCTGCACAGCATATATGTGAAAAAACAGCAGGAATTGATATCATGGGCAGGCAAGTTTGAAGAAATCTGGAAAACGGGGAAGCCAGAGTTGCAGCTGGTATGAATTCATCACGATTTTGGCTCCAGTTCTAAAATACTCACAAAGGCATAAGAATCTCCACATGATTTTGAGGGAAGCAAGATCTGTACATATACGAGTGACACATTCACACATGCTGTATTGTTTAAGAGGCATAATGAGCTTTTAGTTTTAATCCCTGCTCTTTCACTTGTGTCGGTTAGCATTTCTGAGAACCTTAACTCTGAGATGCAACCTCATGCTGCGACTTTAAGGTGACTACAATTGACATTTTCCAGAGAAAATGTCATTGGAAGTGATCACAAGATCATCATCAGTGGGACATTCTTAGAGCTGTCACAAGGCATTCCAGCAGTAAGGACTCATTGCAGTGGTGCAGCCACACACAGAAACACAACTCAGATCCATTATGATCTCAATGAGCTGTTCCTGCCTCCACATCTCCTCTACCTTCTGGTGCCTCCAGCAACTCTGCAAGGTCAGCTAGTTCAGGAACTTGATCCAGCTGAATGCTTCTAATTCTTTTGATGGGCATAACTGCCTTTCCACAAGATCAGATCCCAGGCTTGCCTTGCCAGATAGCAACAGAAGCATTACTGCTCAACAGTAATGAACAGGAAAGCATAGCCCATGATGAGAGAGGACGGCAGGACTGCCCCTTTTGGTGGCAATGTAGACATAGGCTGGCTTGCATCAACAATGACTCAACACCCTTAGGTTTATAATCGCATCAGTCCCCTTGCAAGGACGAAGCTGTTCATTCTAAAGCCCAGCCAGGATTCTCAACGCAGGGTTCAGAAGTGTCAGGTGACATTCACCTTCAGCTAACAAAACAAATGGGGTCCTGCCGTCCTGTGAGGCTGCCTGTGTTCACTGGGCACCACTCTGGTCCAAGGAACAGGCAGATCCCCAATTCTGTTTCTTTACAGTTCAATAAAAGCAGTGAAACCCGCTAGCTGAAGGGGCCGAGTCCCCAGCCTGAGTGTCAGTGAGGGGCAACTGCACATCGTCCCTTTCCCAGCCACTCCCTCACTTCAAGTGGAAGCAGATGGAAGTTTTCATTCTGAGTGTGTTCGTCCACTAAAACCTGAATACACATCAAAGACATAGGACCAGAGAAAGGCGAGCAGCCGGCACCCCGCAGCCAGCCGGGAGGCCGCTGCGTTTTGCACTTACACAGGGGGCTGACTGCGCCTCTTCAGCTCCGATAGCGGCAGGCTGGAAGGGCCAGGCTCTCTGCGTGCCCCGAGCCGGGATGTTTAACAGCGATCTCCCAGAGGCTGCCAAAACGCAGGCTTGGAGGCCGCGGCGAGGGCGGGCACCACCCGCAACCACCCCCGGCGACGCAGCGAGATTTTCCTTTGTGTTCAGTTCGGCCGGAAAAAACCCCACCCTTTCCCCCAGCCAAGGCCAGGCCGAGGACGCTCCGGGGAGGCCACAGCCTGACCGCCCGCCAGCTGGTTCCCGAACGGGCCCGGCACCGCCCATGGGCCAGGAGGCCTCCCGGCGGGGCGGGGTAAGGGATGCGGCGCCGTCCCCTCCCCAAGCTCCGCCGCTGCCGCCGCCATGGCAACCACCCATCGGCGCCATGGCAACCGCCCGTAGCCGCCATGGCAACCGCCCGTAGCCGCCGCGCGCGCGCACCCCTTCCCCAGCCCTCCCCTCCCCTGCCCCCCTCCCTCGCTCCCCCCTCCCCCCCCAGCGCCTCTCCCCCCCTCCCCGTTCTGACAGCGCAGAAGGGCTGCGCCCCCTCCCCGCGCCGCTCCCGTCCGCGGACACGCACCCCGGCTCTCCCAGGTAACGGCGGGGCCCGGATACAGGGCGGCCCCTCACGGCGCTGCCCGGGGCGGCTCGGACCGCGGCCCCACGGCCGCCCTCCCGCCTCCTGTCCCGCCGCGCTGAGAGGGAGGGCTGGGGGGTGGGGGGGAGCACCAGCGGGGTAGCCTGACGGAGCGCAGCCCCCCCGAGCCTGCTGGGAACTGTAGTCCGCCCCGCCCGCCGGGCGCTGAGCGCTGAGGGGAGAAGCGGCGGCTGGGAACTACAAACCCCAGCGCGCTCGGCTGGGGGAGATGGGAACTGCGGCTGTGCCCCCCCCGGAGGAGACCCTTGTGAGGAGGGGGAGGCTCGCCCTGATCCGGGGCGTTGTGGCGACTCATCTCTGCGGAGCCGCCTCCGAGGGGATGGTGGGGCCGGAGCGCTGTGGAGGGGGGGGAGGGTGCCCCTTTACGGCTGCCGGGGGCTGGAGGGAGGGGCAGCGTGGAAGGGGTGCGCGGTGTCTGAGGGGCGGTGGATGCGAGGGGCACTGCGAAGCGCTTGGGTGGGTGCGGGAGGAGGAGGAGGAGGAGGAGTATGAGTATGCTGGAGAAGGGGCGGGATGCGGCAGGGAGGGCGGGCGGTGCCGCTCAGGGCGGGGTATGCGGCAGGGAGGGGGGTGCGGGAGGGCAAGATGGGCGCAGTATTGGGGGGTGCGGGTTGCGGTGAATTCAGGAGTGGGGTTGGGTGGGGCATACCCGAGTGGGTGGGTGGGTGGATGCGGTTAGGAGGTGCGCTGGTTGTGGGGAGGATGGGCTGGATGCAAATGGAGCCTGAGGAGAGAATTCCTTCAAGGACGGGGACACGGGGAAACATGGGGAGATTGATGAAAGAGGAGAGAGATGAGGTGGAGGAGGATGCAAAAGGCAGAGTAGTTTCGAGGCTGGATAAATGGGTACAGAGGAGGAAACAGTTAAAGAGAGACAGGATAGGTGTCCTAGAAAGTCTTTCCAGCCAGTTTTACTTCATGCTTTGGAGTTTCCCGTGTCCTACCATACTTGGGCTCTGTTGAGCTTGTTGGACCTCGATGTTCTTTACAGACCCAGTGTTACTTTATAAAATAATTTACTTAATTTCTATTGCCCACTTTTCTGTCTTGATGTCAGTGTTGGCGTTTGTGTCTTTTCCCTCTTTTCTCTGATTGCAGTTCTAGTGCAACCCTTTATTCTCTAACAGGCATGAGGGGAGTAAAATTACTGTTCCTCTTCCGTATTGTAAATAAATCATGCATATTTATGATGGATATATATCAGGGGGAGTTATTTTTTTCTTCCTGAAGATCTCTTCCCTAGAAGCATCAGTGCATTAGTACTGCCTTGTATATGAATATCAACTGTCTATTATTAATGCCATTTTAAATTTCACAAAGATGGGTTTCTTTTCAGCATATGCTTGACTTTTATTGCAGTTGAATGGTTTTGAGTGGTTTCTTTTTTTCCAACCCAGTGTCAGATACATCTTAGGCAGGGTCAGGCTTTTTGCAGCTCCTGGTGCTTATCAGTCTGCAGAAGTGAACATCGCTGCTGCAGCATGCTGTGCTCTTGGAGAGATGGGCTTTTGAATGGATCCTGCCCTTAACAATCTCGAGATAGTTAGTTAGAAAAGTAAATGGAAGACAGGGAAACAACAGTAGTGCTTTATTTGGTTTGCTGTGTAAATAATTGCAAAAAAAGAAAAAAAAAAAGGAAAAAAAGAAAGCTGATTCTTCTGGGAATTTGCTGAGAAATTGAAAAACTTGTTTATTATATCAGTAACATCAATATGCATGTAAATGTATAGTTTAAAGAATATATACTATTCTTTAGAACAGCTGAAAACCAGAAGATTCTAATTTTAAAAAGTACAAATTCATATGAGTCCTGAAGAGCCAATTCTTTGAAATTCAGAGGAGAATTCAAAAAACAGAAGAGTATCCAGGCCTGAATTCTAACCTTACGAATCAGAGTTGTAAACACATGTGTGAGTCCATTAAACTTGCAACTATTGCTGGGAAGCTTGTCCGGGTTGCAGGTTGGCTGCAGTAGGAATGTAGCAGCACCAGAACTGAATCTTTCTGGAGCTGACTATGGTCTGGCAGGGCTGACGAGCTGCAGCTCTGTGGTAACAAGAAGGTGAGCCCAGGGTCAGGTGCTGCAGCAGTTAAACGACCTTTCTGGCAGAGGGCCTGACCCAATAAGCACTTGGAACCCAGGCTGGCTCTGCACTGTCCCATCCTGTGAGTCTTTGGTGGCATTTTTTCTCTACCAGGAGTTCTTGCATGTGTTATGTGCAGAGAAGCAAGTGGCTCCACAGAAGGCCAGAGCTGTTGTTGATTTTGGCCAATTTTCACTTTGTTGAAGTGCAGACAGACCCAGCAGAATCCTCCAGGTATCTGAATTTTGCATGCTGTCAGAGGAGGGATCTGCCACCTCAGGGATGGTGCCACCTTGAACGCTGGCTTGGGTTTGGTGCCAGAAACCCTGGAGGCTGTGCTAGAGAGAAGACGGAGGTATGGAACCAGCTCCCATCCAGCTGGCCAAGGGAGGAGAAGCTAGGAAGTCTCTCCCTGCCTAGCTGTATGGAGCTATACTCTCTAGAATGCCCCATAGTGTTTGTGCTAGCTGTTTTAGTTTCCATTACTCAGCCTACTGATGAGCATCTCACTACCCTGAACCTGAAAACTACCCTGAACCTGAAAAATGGTGCTGTGACTCTATGGATATGCTTGAAGCTGGTTATGTCAGGTGCTCTGGAGAAGGATACATTTTGCGTTCAGTTTTAGGAATAGCACAGCCATCTCTGATTCTCCCCTGTCTAGTTCTTCAGAAAACTGAACATCAAAGACTTTCCACATGGTGATTTCATTCACCTGGGTGCTGCTGTTCAGTGCAGTAGGGTGTTTTATCTCTAATTAAAACACTGACCAGCTGTTCAGTGGTTTCTTACCTATTTGTGTTTACTATTAACATTCTAGTGAATGTCTTCATTTGAAGGTATCTTTTTCACTTGCATTTAAAGTAATGTTCCTCAGAAGATTCCACACAAAAATAGTTTGAGGCCTGTGTGTGTGCTTCATCTCCTTCCCACTTCCATAGACATTTCCCCATTGACTCCACATCTTGCTATTTCAAAACAGTTTGAGTGCAAAGAAGCCAAACCCCATTTAGCAGAAACCATTCTGTGGTGATTCTATGAACTGAAAGATCTGGGTTTCCTGGACCACAGTGTGTGTGTGTGTGTTTGTGTGCTTTATCTGGTGTGTGAGCTGCTTTCAAGTGACATGTCAAACGGGGAGTGAACACTCCAGTGACATTATCTGCTGCAACCCATGGTGCTGCTCCTGCAATTGTAGCCATCCTTGTCGCTGCTGATACACACAGCAAAAGGGGAAAAAAAAAAAAAGGAAAGAGCACTGTCATAGCACACTGCTCACCTTTCATTCAAGAAGCCATTTCAGTGTACTTTCAATCCAGATCACCTGGAAGTAAGCCATATCCTTATTTTTATGTTTCTTTTTAACAGAGTTGTGATCCTGTGAGGTAATGATTTTTAGCTTCCACACCAGTCCATGGGACTCAGCCACAAGTTTAAACAAAGCCATGCTAACAGGGAAAGATAGATTTGGCAGTGGAATTTGGCAAGCTTTTTGTTTGTTTGTATTTTATAAGACAATGATCAGTTAAAATGTTATTTTTGTCATGCGAACGTAATGCCTGATAATTGTCTACAACATCTGTGGTTGCTTCTGAACAGGGACAGTTAATTATTAGAAATGAAGACCAGTTGTTCTGCACCCAAGTCCAAAATAAAAGGGATAATCTTTCTAATAAAGCAGGCAAGACTTATTTATTTTTTTTAATAATTGCATTTTAATGGCTACTTCTTAAAAATGAAATAAAATACATCAAGCGCATGAAAAATAAATAGTCTGCTTTCAGTGTGAAATAGGCTTCTGGACATTTCTAGTGGCAATCACATGCCATGCAGGGAAAAAATGCTTTCTTCTTCCTCTGATAATATTCCAGTTAGTACTGCAGTTTATGCTTTTCCAGGTAAGGTATTGTCATATTGTTATGTATCTCTATTTTAACAAATTTTAACTTTGAAGAGAAAATTAAAAATAAATTTGTGCTATTTTAAGTGAGAATATTGTCAACAGAGTAGAAACCATTTAAAACTGGGCAAAGCTGGCTTATAAAAGCAATGTGGTCTTAAACTAAGGGCAGATTTAGATTAATTGTAAGGAGAAGCTTCCAAACAGTGGGAAGAATTTGGGAAAGGAACAACTTCAGTTCACTACTTAAACTTTGGTAATATAAATGAGTGCAGATGAAAAGTGGGTAAATCCAAAAATCAAAACCTCTGGACACTGGAATTTACTTTCTTGCTTTGCTCTCTGTGGCAATCAATCTGTTCTGGGGTAGTGGGGCAGCAGAGGGCCATCCTGGCTTTACGTGGTAGAAGTGGAAAATGTACAGTCCCATCTAGTCCTATCTCAGCACTGGATTTCACTCTCTACAACTACCTGAAAGGAGGGGGTAGCCAAGTGGGGGTTGGCCTCTTTTCCCAGGCAACTCTCAGCAAGACAAGAGGGCATGGTCTTAAGTTGTGCTGGGGGAGGTTCAGGTTGGATATTAGAAAGAATTTCTTTACCGAGAGGGTGATCAGGCATTGGAATGGGCTGCCCAGGGAAATAGTGGATTCTCCGTCCCTGGAGATATTTAAAAAGAGACTGGATGTGGCACTCAGTGTCATGGTCTGGTAACCACAGTGGTAGTGGATCAAGGGTTGGACTTGATGATCTCTGAGGTCCCTTCCAACCCAGTGGATTCTATGATTCTATGATTCTGTTCTATGATTCAGAAGATGGTGCCTAAAAGCATGGTGCTCTGTCCTGTGATGTTATTCAGGTCTCTAGCACTGCATTTCGGGATGCCTGACCTCATGCTGCATGACTGATTTGCAGAAAATGAGAAACAGAATTAGTCACCAGTCTTCATCTGTGTATGTCCAGGCCTTTCCAGATGTTCAGCTGCCCAGTCAGCAGTGCTCCACAGCTGCTATGACGTACGACCATATGTCCAGCAATCTCAGGGAGCTGTGGAAAATTTTTGGTCTGGGTAAAATTCGACAAAAGAGCAGGTATATTAGAGTCCCTATCAGTGAGGCATTAATAACTGAGTTGGAGAAAAATCTGATTAGTAGGCAGGAAGTAAGGCATGATGTGACTATTGAAACAATGGGAGTAAAGCAAAAATGAGAAACTGCTCGTTTAATGAGTGTCATCCAACCTGTGGAAATCGAGTGCCTGTGGAGAAAACAGGATGCAGTTGTGTAACTCACTGTGTCAAAACACACAGGCATAAAAGATATGTAAAGACACCAGAGATCCCTTTCATTTTGGCACTTGCAGAGCTGACTGCTCAATGTCAAGCAAGAGGGAACCCCCTCTACAGACCCCATCTGTAGGGGAGGGTATTTATTGCCTCCAGTCGCCCTGGGGTGGCATTAATTGGGAGATTAATTGGGAGATGCCCCACTGAAGGGGGGCAGTGGTCCTGCATTCCCACTGGTGTTGCACTTAAGTTGGGAGTATTGCACTCAGCAAGCTGTCCCCTTTTGCCCACTGTTCACAGGGTGACTGTATCTGCCTGTGGATATGTTTGTGCATTTATAATGCTTTAATGATAAAATAAGAGACTGTCTTTTGGATCTCGCTCACTTGTGTGTTGCTTTAGTTCTGGGAGGAAAATTCTTTTCTGGCCACAGAGAGGGATCAACTCAGCTTATGTTCCAAAGAATAGAGATTAATATCCCCTGTGACCTTTTAGCCTTGCTGCTGCAGGGGTTTTAACTAGTGAGCTCAAGACCCCACGTGTGGCAGCTGTGCTGACATGAATGGCTGTAATGTCTCTGCTTGTCAATGATCCGTGAACTAAGGAATCTCCAAGGATATCTTGACGTGCCATGAGGCTGTCAGGAAAAAAAGGAAAGGTTCTTTCTGTGCAACAGGGAAGAACCGTGAAAAGATCAGATGAAAAGCTGGTGTCACAAGTAACATGTAAGATGTTTTAACTGTACCTGACAACAGTTGTCCCTGGGTGTGTGTTTGCTTAAAAGATGTGGCTGTGATATGGTAGGAAAAGCAAATATTTAAAGAAAATCCCAAACAAGAAAAAATAAACAACAAAAGCACTATTTCTGAATTCTGTATTTCTGGTTTCTTAGATGTCTGCAATGTTGTATGAACTCCATAATATAATGTAGAACAGATAATAAAAAATAAGTACATAACATGATAAAAGCTTCCACCTACCTCTTCTTACCCACTCCTGACTCTGAAGAGTGGGGTTGTCCAAAAATTCCTTCCTTCTTAAAAGCAGTTTTCTCCTTAGTTTTGGACATACTTGTGTTGACTTGCTTTGCCTCTTCTGAACTAGCATTACCATTGCTGGTTTGCATACAAGGTTTGCAGTCATCTAAACCATTTTTAGCCACTAGTTTAAAATAGCCATTCTTTTTGCAATAGGACCCCAAAGAACTGCCTGAGGGATGAGGGGGCACTGAGTTAAGGCCTGAGGTTCTTCAGTTGCTGTTTTAAACATGTCTCAGGTATATGAGTGATGTTGAGTTAACCTTCTCAAGCTTTGATGTCTAGGGAAGCTGATAAGTAAAAACTGAAGTTCCTGAATCCAAGGGAAAGATTCCGAGACTTTTGTTAGCCTAATTATGGAGGCAATGTCAGTTCTGTAGGTACACACATGTACACCCACAAACATCCTTGTATGTTTTTAAGTTTCAGTGCCTGTTGATGTTTAGAGGCTCTCCAGCAAGATGCACTGGGTATCAAAGCTTTGAGCTTTGATGTCACCAGCCTAAGAAGCTTCCTGATCTCTTGATTGCTGAGGGAAATGGTAGACTAATTTGGTTTTCCCTTGCAGCTTAAAAACCATGTAAGTTTGTCTGTCTCCCCTGAGCTTTGTGGCTGAATTTGTGGGACTGTCCTGCATTACCTCCTGCCCATGGTCTGGCTCAGCTTCCACCTGAGATGAGAAGGATTGAGGAGGTTCTTATGGTGAGCAGGCACTCTTCTGCACCTAAGGGAAGCTGGATATGAGTGTCAGCCCTCTTAAGGCAAAAGAGAGATTTACAGCACATGCCTGCAGGGTGGGAACTAGCTGTCATAAACAAATACAAGAGATTGCTACAGTAAGTACATGTTCTGTTTAGTATTACAGATTTCTAGGAATAGAATTCCTCGGAAAAGTTTTATTTACTCTCTTTTTTGCTACATGCAGATAAATCCTCCAGAGATTTGAGGACTCTTCTTACAGGGACGAGCTGGTTGCATAGCATATCCTAACCTCGATGAGTGTTAAGAAAGGGCAACAGATTCTTCCCCAAGTTGTGTTTTGTAAATTTTTAAGTTTACTCATCAGATGCAAATGGGTTGTAGTCTATATTCAGTTCCTAACTTTTTATCTCTGTCCACTACAGTGCAGGTGCCATAACTTTCTCCTATCAGTTACCAGCTTCTGCATTTAAAAAATTTACAGTCTTACTACTGACCTTACTACTGGACTAGAGCTGTCCAGTGATGTATCCTGCCCTTCCTCAGCACCAAGAGGAAAAAACAAACAAAAAAAAGAGTTGTTGCCCTTTCCATCTTAGTTCTTCTGCCCAGAAGTTTGTAACAGTCCATGGGCAGGATCTGCAAGCTGAAACATGCAGCACAGCATGAGGACAAGTAAGGCCTGATGGATCTTGCTGTGCTCAGTGGAGTGCCAGTGTGTTCTGACATCAAAGTCTTCAGGCATGTGGAAGCTGTGTGACCTGTGGGTTTAGGTGAAGGTAGCAGGTTTCCACAGCTTAGCTGCAGGAAGCAGGAGTGAAGCAGTGGGGGAGTAGACTTGGAGAGCAGCTGCAGGCAGCAGTAAGGACCAGTGGTTTGCTATGGGCAGTGTTCAGGGGTGGCAGGATGAAGGTCATGTGGGTATCTCTTACTAAGTGTCAGAGGTTTGAATTTTGCTAAGCATGAGGGAATACAAAGGTATAAGATACATCCTTCATCCTTGTTAATGCCATTTCTCTCTATTGTCTTGCCTGTTCTATAAAAACTACTAACATCTTTATAACCCATTACGTTGTAACAAAGTTTTCCTCTGCGTTCCTGCTTCTCTCTGCCATCACCAGCTCCTACTGCATGCACCCTGTATCACAGGCTGTCTTAATCCTTTCCAGTTTCTTCTCCACCCTCTTGGTCTTGCCAGACTCCAGGCAGCTAGTGGACAGCCCTCCCAAGACAGCCTCCTCCCCCTTGATCCATGCAGCCCTTTCCATTGCATAGCTATGAATCGTATTTTGTTGTTTTTGACTTACAGAAGTGTGTATCTGGGTGAATGTCAGGGACCCTCCCATCCTGAGTCAGAGGACAAGGAAATAGAACATCTGCTGGAACTATAGCAGAGAGGAGACAGACTAGGAGGTTCCTCAAGTGTATGGAAGATAAATTCCTGACACAGCTGGTAAGTGAGCCTACCAGATGAGGTGCCTGGCTAGACCTGCTGTTCACAAGCAGGGAAGGACTGCTGGGAGATATAGTGGTCAGAGACTATCTTGGGCTTAGCAACCATGAAATGGTTCTCAATCCTTTGTTAAAGTAAGAAGGGCAAAATGGTTAGCACAACGTCCACCATGTAGTTCTGGAGGGCAGACTTGGGCCTGCTCAGGACACTGGTTGAGAGAGTGCCTTGGGAGACAGTCCTGAAGGATAAAGTGGTCCAGGAAGGCTGCAGGCTCTTCTTCAAGAAGAGCATCTTAAAAGTGCAGGAGCGAGCTGTCCCCATGATCTGTAAGACAAAGTGGCAGGGAAGACAACCAGCCTGGCTGAACTGAGCACTCATGCCGGGACTCAGGAAAAAAAGGAGAGTTTAGATTCTTTGGAAGAAAGAGCAGGCACCTCAGGATGAATACAGGGATCTAGTTATGTTATGCAGAAGGTGAAGGCCCAGGTGGAATGCAGTCTGGCCACTGTCATAAGGCACAACAATAAATTTTTTACAAATACATGAGCAGTGAAAAGAGAGCCAGGGAGAATCTCCAACCTTTATTGGATTCAGGGGGAAACACTGCAACTAAGGATGAGGAAAAGGCTGAGATCTTAGAGGTCTTTTCCAACTGTAACAATTCTGTGATTCTGTGAAGAGGAACTGATGCTCTCTTTGTGTAGTAAGGACTTAGAGTTTGAGTCATGTGGGATTCAGGTAAAGGGGCAGACATTGCTGTGATCTGAAACCTTAAAGACAAACCTAGCTATATAACACAGCTCACTTTTGAATGTGTGGTTTAATACTGCTTTCTTGAATGGTTTCTGGAAAAAGTTGGACTATAGGTTTTCTTTAAGTCATGCTGCAATTTACTGCTAGTATAAAAAAGTTGGTAAAATCTCTAAATCCTAAATTGTTCTGGGGACTGGGGGAAGGTTGTCCTTTGAGAATCACTGTTTTAAGAAATCTTAAATTTGGATTGCTAACTCTGTCATAAATCCCAAAGTGACGTATTGAATTTAATGAAAATTTCCAAATCAGCATGTGGATGTTTGAGTACCTTGAAAGAATATTTAAACAGAATAAGAGTCTCAACTTTGTCTTTGGTAAAGCTGTCATTCAACCATATTGTAATCTCATTAGGGTGAGGGCTCTTGAAAGTGCTAAGTGGAGACTTCCCTGATGATGGCTGGCACATTTAGGCATGTATGTAATAGAACAGTATAAAAAGCAATGTAATGCCTCATGTGATTTGTGCTTCATGGGTTGATGGCTGATAATATGTCATGGTGATCTACAAATTAAAGTTCGGCTTGGTAGGTTCAGTGTGGGCAGGGCATTTAGCTTTCTTGCATTAACTTAACAAGATTGAGGCCAAAGGCAGCAAAGAAGATCTGGGGTTTATCACTATAAAAGAGTTATGATTCATGATCTCAAACCTTAGGTTAGTGAGGAGATACTCTAGAGCCACATGGTGAAAAAGGGGGAGAGACAAGGGGTAAAAAGACAGAATAGCGATGAGAGAAAAAACAAAACTGGAGTATCATGGTCTGAATTATTCCACAGCATTTACAGTTAATTTTTCTGATTATTATTTTCTTTTAGATTTCTGAGTGAAGATGAATTTAGCGGAAATTTGTGATAATGCCAAAAAAGCAAGAGAATATGCACTCCTTGGGAATTATGACTCTTCTATGGTGTACTACCAGGGTGTCATTCAGCAGATCCAGAGACATTGCCAGTCAATCAGAGATCCATCAGTTAAGGGCAAATGGCAGCAGGTAAGCTGAAATAAGGTTGTCTCTATTCTATTACTTGATATTTGAAAAATACATTTTACTTCCCAAACCTTTTTAAGAATAAAGGATGTCTATTGCAGCTGCATTCTCAACTTGTTCAGTACTTATGGGGAAATAATTTTGATGGCATATTTAAAATACTTTTTTGTTGTTGTTGTTATTTTCGTTTAGGATGACTGGTTAATCACTGGTCTGTTTGTTTGTGATTGCATACTTCAGAGAAACTGGTTTGTTGAAGACTTCCTTTTGCTGTTTTATCTTTTGGCCATCTAATGGCCAGTGAACTAAGACATGAATGGACGAATTAGCATCACTAGAATGGCTGTCTGAGTAGCAATTCACTATACTGCTACAATGTACAGTTTGGATCAGGTTTCTAAAACTCCAGGTAATACTCCTAGCCTGGTTCTTGCACACCTGCATTATCTTGCTAAGCAGAGAGCAGGTGAAGCCAAGGAAATAATTTAAGAACTCTCTTTTAGGACTTTAAGTATTTAAGTCTTCCTTACATTTTGTGGTGTAATTTTTCATTGTACAAAATGTGTTCCATACAAAAAAAAGCAGTATAAACATATAAAGGCATATCCCAGAATAAAGAATTTATATTGCATAAATACTACCCTTGAAAGAACATAGTTCCTATAAAAGATACAATTTTGCAGTAAGTAGCTGAAGAGGTGATTTTAAGAACAGCTTTTCTAAATAATAATATTTAAATGATGCAACTTAAAACCAGAAGCAAATTCTTTGTTTTTATTGCAGCAGATACTTTGGTTATGGTGCTTGAAACATCTGACACTAACACAAAGTATTTTCTGTACTGATAGCTACAACCCTGTTAGCAATCACTTTATAATGACAGTACTATTTATAGGTGTTTATCAAGGAACTGTAGAAGTCTGTTTATTAAAAGCTTGTCTGCAAAGCATGCGTGTGTACAAGTAGCAGTGACAGTGTCCAGCTTTCCTGGTGATCTAATAAGCTGAATGTTGTGCAGGAGATATGCACATTTGTATTCAAGCTCTTCCTCACCTCAGGACATGCTGATACAAAGTGCTCGTGTTCCACTCCTGTTCTGAATTCCTGCCAAACTTGTAGCTGACATGAAGATAGAGCATGAGGCTTTCTTTGTTCTGCAGCTGCATCCCTGTATTGCCTTCACTTCTAGTATTTAGTGTTTTCTCTGATTACATGGATTCTTCCATTACACTTTTAACAGCTGTTGTCTCCTGAAGGTTACTTGGAGTCTCATGCTGTTGTATGTTGTTTGAACTGCTTCAGAGAAGCCTGTGCACCATGTAGCCTGTGCTGTGATTGGAGACAAGTCTCAAGTGAAAAAGGACTATTAACACAGTTTCCAGGATTATTCCCTGAGGAAGGCAGCTGTCTCCATAATAGAGGATCTGAAGTTGGCACTTTCTCAGAAATTATCCCTCCTAGGTAAAAACAACAGCTCCTGACAGTGTTTCATCAATGCTTTAGAGAACTGTACCCTGAAAGATCAACATCAGGTGAGGTAGTGTCTGTCATGCTGTGTGCTCATGTGAATTTTGAAACTTCCCAACACAGCAGTGGCAGATGAGCTTTATCAGAATATTGCTTTGCCATTACTGGTGATGATCTCAGCTCAGGGATAAACACCAAAAATAAAGAAGTACAATTGGAAAAAATAAGTGCTTCCTCCCCAGGCTCCTTGCCATTTAGGGGATTACCTGTAGCACTGGGAACAAAATTATATAGCCCTGAAAACAAGTGATACAGCCTTGAAAGCACTATCTTTTCCATGCCTGAATGGTTTGGTTAGACCTACCTTGCCTTCTTACCTACTTGTGATATATAATTGTTGTGCCTTCTCACTCCTTGAGACAGACTTAGAGGTAATCTGATGATTTGAATGTCAGCACTACTTTCCAGCTCCCACAGCAGCCACATCCAGACTGTCAGTCACGTTCAATAGCTGTCTATCAGACAGCCTACTCTAAAAAAGTGTTAAATCAAAAGTTGGATCACAAGAAACACTCATTCACAATATTAAAATAATATTTAGATATTATTTTTAGATCATTCTCTGGAAAGAATTTTGCCATACCCATCATGTGAGTTTAGGAAAATCCAGGTCTAACCCACTTGGTATCAGTAGTGTGCAGATTCCCATACCCATATGTTTCTTGCAAATGGCACCAGAAGAAAGCAATCCTCAGGTCATGGTTAAGAGTATGGATGCAGTTGATTTTTACCTAAAACTGTCTCTTCTGGAGTATGAAACTAGCCTGTTCTTCAGTTTCTCCATCTTCTGAGGTATCTCAGGAGGAGAATACCACTGGTGCCTTTTGGAGGTGGAGTTCAGCAGTCTCCAGCACACTTTGAATAGGTAGAGTTTATACTGTTGGGAGTGGTCCACAGTGTGAATGTCCATTTAGAGAACTCTAAGGAGTTGTTGTTACTTAAATCAGTTCTTCTCTCAGATGTACCATCCTCATGAATATTCACATCTTGAACCTCCTGAAGGATTCCTGGGACACTGACACTGAGGGGATCTGGCAGTATGAAGAATGCCCTTGCTTTCTGTACATTTGTGCAGTATGTGTTTGTCTGACTGATACTTTTGAGGCTGTGAACTCAGTTTCAGGTGTTTGCTTACATGTTCCCTAATAAAACAGGAATGCTCATATGAGTAACATCTCAAATAATAGTTACAGCTGTGGCTCTGTGGCTCACCAGCTCATGCCTGTTACATGAACTGTTGTTCCTCCCTGTCTGGTGACTTCTCTACAGTGAGTGCTCCATCCTGAATAGGTACCTCATGCTAAGTGATCTCTTTTGTTGCCTTGTCTACTATAGGCATCTTATCCAGCAGTTTACTGAGTGATGTAGAGCAGAGGTGAACCAGAAGCAGTTGGTATTTTGGATCAGACTCCTGAAGAGTCTTGATCCACCTCTCTTAGCTTAGGTGTCATTTTCAAATTTCTGTAGGCTTGCCTGGCCAGAATAATACTCCTTGCAAGTATTTAGTGGCTTGTATTTCATGTGGCACAGCCAGACAGCTTCAGCTTTGCAATTGGGCACCCTGTTTTCAAGTGTTCCAACTTGTGCTTGGTGCTGAGAGGATAGTTAGAAGGAGGAGGAATTTGAACAAGTATCATCTGTTCCACTGGGAGCAACTGACTGGCTCAGTTCCACTCAGTGCAATACTGCTTCTGGGACTTAAAAAATCAGCACTGACTCAGAGAGAGGGATTATGTTGTAGTCTGGCACAACCTGCAGAGCTTCAAAAGGGCAAAAGATGCATCCTGGAGGGTCCAGCAAAGCATCAGTGTGAAAACATAAGAATTCCTCTGGCTCTTTGGAAAGTTCAGTGTCACTGGTTGTCTGATAACAAGCTTGGTTTGGGGATATCAAGAGTGACGTGGTCTTAAGACCCTTATTTGTTTTGCATAAACGGAGATCCCAGCTTGCTCTTGGGTAGCTGAGCTTAACTGTTCCTACCCTCACTTCTAGCCCTCCAAGCTCATTTAGAAAAAAAAATAAGCAGAAATCTTGATTATGCTCTGATGTTTGGCTGACATGTAGGCATATTAATCCATGTAAAGATAGGCTGGAATTGGAAAGATTCAAAATCAAGAAGAAATCCATCCCTTTTGCTGTTTAACAACACTAAAAAGTAGGTTTACTCTCATGACCACTCTGGTGAACTTTACTTGTGTTGACATTTTCCCCTGTTTATTTTGAAAGAGTTTCTTGGCTGTTGCAGTCTTTTTACTAGACAGCTGGCTTGTAGGAAAGAGCAGCTTCAGTGACAGTTCAGCAGCTGCAGAATGACAGCAGAGTGTGCCCCCAGGAGCCAGCACTGCCTTACCACAAGGCCAGAGGCTGTGGAGCAAAGCCTGCTGCAGGTTACAAGCATGTGCTGCTCTGTGAGGCAAAGCATCAGAGACCACAGGAGTTCAATGATGATGTTCAGAGTCCTTGGAGCAGCCAGCAAGGCACCTTTACTGACCACAGTCACTGATGCCAGTGATTAGGTATACTGTATTCTTGCTTAAAGAACAAAGGATTAATTTTATTTTTTAAATTCCTGTTATTTTAAACACATTTCAATCAATCTGAGTTTATGTTGGTTTTCTTCATACCTTTTCTCTTTACACTTCGTAGGTTACCTCATGAGTAGTTAAGGAATGTTCTGCAGGTAACTGATGAAAAACTGTAAGTACAGAAGCTTCTGTACTTTGCCTTCATGAGGCTGAGTTACAGGGCATCCTTTTTGTGTGTGGTTTAGGGAGTTGTTCTTTTTCACTTTTTTAATGGAGCTTGCTGAATAAACAATACTAATTGCAGGGAGTAATTTCAGGTTTAGATTACACTTTGCTTGAAACTTGATTGGTTTTGTTCCAGCATAATATCATTAAAAACACAAAACAGAACCAACAAACCCCATACATTGATTTTATTAGCCAAAGTAAAAATAGCCATCCTTACTGCTATGGGAAGCTGTGTAGAAGTATAAGCTCTAGCATAGTAAATAAAGTTGGTGATGCCAAGGGTACAACAGTTGCTAGACTGTGAAATACAGAGGAAGTTCCTGAAATGTTTTTTTGGAACTACCACTAAGATAGCATGAATTCAGCTCTTGCTTACTGACTTTTATACCTGTATGTTAGGATGTGTTTTCTGCTTGGTTACTGTAAATGCTCAGGGCTACTATGTCAAAACAGAGCTGTGGGGCTGCCCCCTGGGCTGAAGGGTTTTGGATAAGGTTTTGCAACGCTGCTTCTCTGGAGCAGGGTTAGGGTTAGGGTGGCTGGTGTACCAGATCGTGGCTCTGAGAAGCAGGCACTTTCATGTGGTAGCTGAATCCAGTTACCATGCTGCATGGCCAGAGATGCCAGGTTCTTCCCCACCTAATCTTCCCTTCTCTCCACCAGGTTCTCTCCCTCTTCTGCACCCTGCCATTCTTTTTCCTGGGATTTGCCTGATTACAGGGTAGTGAGCCAGTGCTGCTTGCTAACCCAGCAAAAGTGTCCTTTTTGCCTTTTTTTTTTTTTTTTTTTTTTTTCTTCTACGCTAGTTTTCTGACATTTTACCAAGCTAGGTTACTCTATTGAGATGCCAGATTTGAGGAGCAGTGGCAGTGTGGATGGGGAGAAAATGTGGGAAGTGAGATCTTCCTATTTGGCAGGGGTGTGCTGCTACCTTGGCCTTCACTGCCTCTTGAAACAGCTCAAACATGAATAACCTAAAAGCTTTCTTCTCTGCAACCTGAGCTGGAGCCCCCTGAGAGCTCTGGCACCCAAGGGCAGGGTGTGATGGGGAACAAAGAGACTGGGGTGAGTTGTGACCAGTGTTTTCCTGTTTGCAGCCTTACAAGGTTGCTTCAGAGTTGCACTGATCACTCAAAGACACCGCTCAGTCACCTCTGTAATTATGGCATGGCCCTTCTTGGGTTGCATCTGGATTATTTGTTTCTGAACTGGAAGACTCTCTTTTTGCACCTCTTACATCTGACTTTTTTTCTTTGGGGCCTCTAGGAGTTTATCAGCTGGATTTCCATTGTAGTCCTGTTGTTTGAGTACTTTGAGGGTGTTTTATTGGTTTGCCAGGTACTGACTAAGCAGTAGGGGTATGCATTTCAGAGTTTGGTCTGTTCAGGCTAAGAGATGGCCAGCACTTGGTAGTCTTGTCATCTTCCAAGGCATAAAAGGTTCTGTTACTCTAGTTTTTCAGATACCATCCTTCTTGCTGGCTCAGAGAGCTAAATGACATTTGATTGTGAAGGTCCATTCAGGCCCAAACCATTCTATGATTCTACCCCTCTGCCCTTCAGTGCTAGCAAGTTGTTTTCCATCAGCTTTTCAACATGTGTTGGAAGGCTGATAGGAGGAATCCTGTCTATATTCCTGGAGCACTGGAGTAGGATGCAGCTGGCCCTTGTGGAGCAGTGCCCTGGAGGATTTGTGCTGTATCATTCTTTTGTACCTCACAGCAGCTGTTTGGCTGGATTTATTTTTGGGTAGGAGGGGTGTGTGTTAGACAGTTTGAAGGAACCAAGTTGGTATTCCATCACATTTCTAACTCAGCTGGAAGTTCTTTCACTGGGGGATGTCTGCTTGGTTGTGTGATGAGAAAGCAAAGAGAGCAAAGCAGGGCAAGAACAATCCTGCCTGAGCTGGATGTCTTGTGTCTTTGGAAGGATTGAAATTCCCCATGTGGAAGAAACAAGAATGTCCTTGTTCTTCTTGTACCTAAGGCTCCTTTCATACAGATGCAGGAAGAGCTCCTGGTAAACGAAATGCAGTGTTGCAAGAACTTGGGGATTTACTCTTCACTTTGCTTGTCCTTAACTGGTATCTTGCTGACAACAATCACATATATTCTTCTCAAACAGGCTTTTAAAGCAGAGAAGGATTTATCTGTGCCAGTGAAATCTTCTCATTTCTCCTACTAAGAAAATTCCTGAAACATGTTACAGAGCACGAGAGAGAGGGTACATTGCTGTGAGATGTACCTAGTAGTAGTTTAGAACTCTAGCTTCTAGAAAGAGGTGATGTGTGTTTATTACTGAGTACTGTTGATTTTATCATTCATTCTTTTGTACACCACCAGTTATGTCAGACAGTGCCTTCTATCTTGAAGTTGCCCCAGCACAAGTGGGAGGGCTGCTGCTGCCATTTTGAATAAGTAGAGGAGGGCAGGTGAGGACAGACACCATTCGGAGAGGGGAAATGACAGTGTGACAGAGAAATGGGATGAGTGGGTGAAAATCAGGCTGAAAGAGTAAAAGCTTGCTGACCAGACACAGCATCCTGCATGTGCCCAGCATAGTTCATTGCCAAGCACACAAAGAAACAGGAACGTCTCAGACTAGTGGCCACATCTTTTTTCACTACTAAGAATGGTTAGGAAAAGCAGTCATAAGATGTGATGTTGTTCAGTACAAGTTCTCTGATTTGCTGCTGTTACAGCCTCAGGCAGGATTTGCAGACCTTGCTTCTCCTGATCCTTTCGATTACTCAGAATCGGCACAGCAAAGAAAATCTGGATTTCAAGCAGCATCCCTGACATCTGTTGACACTGTCCTCAATTGCTTTCCTCTCTTTGCCACAAAGCAAAGCCTGGTTGCAGCATTCCCAGGCAATATTTTTCCATCTCTTTTTCACGTGGATGCATGACATGAGCACAGCTGGGTGCCTGGTGTCTTTCCTTGGCTTTCTCATAAGCTGACTTCAGATCCTGGCTTTTACTTCAGCCTTGCAGTGTGTGCTGGTTGTAGCCTCACTCAGCAGTGTGCCTAATGGCATCCTGCAGACATCCTCACCATAGTGTTTCTTCAGGAGAGCTTTTAGAGCCTATGTGTCTTTCCGGTGGACAGGAAGGATCTTGCCTGTAAGAGGCAGGATTCACACTGCCCTGAAGTAATCCTAGCTGCAGAGCACCAATGCTGATTCCCAGGCAGTGCATGAATTAGTTTCAGCTGTGCACCAACACTATAGTGAAGAGGTGACATCTGGGTGTTATGACCCTTGAGCAGGTGAAAATCAAAGTAAGCATGAAGTTTGATCCCAGAGGATGGAAAGCATCACTGAGTGATGGGTGAAAGGCTGGTAAGATGCAGTACAAGTGCACTCAGGTGAATCCTAGCACATTTTGAGCTATTGCACTGAAAGCCTATGTGTTTGAGCAAGAATCTATCTATGATGCAGTTTTTAGCTGCTGATGTGTGCTTAGAAGCAGTGACCTTAATATACAAAACCTGAGCTTGTAACAACAATTTTATTTTTCCTAGGTTTCATGGAAGAAAATTGGAAAGAACAGATATCAAGTAAATAATCTTGAAGTAGTTCTAATTGCCTTACTACTGGCAATAAAAACTTCAAGAATAAAATTCAGCTGTGTAATTCTGCAAGCAGATTTCTTTCTGAGACATAATTTCCTCTAATTTTATTTTTACTTACTATACTCACCATTTGAACTTATGCTAAAGTGTGTGGTGTTCCTATTTTCTGTCCTAATCTTTGAAGTTTGCCAAAGAACTGGCTTGTGTTTTGACTGTACGGTGATGTTGTGCCCCTCACAAAGTTAATTTCATAATATTAATACTGTAATGATTTAGCCACTTATATAACCAGGGCCTCGGAGATTGTAAGCAGCAAAGTTCTTTTATGACAGAATAGTAGCAAACACGTTAAGGATCTGACAACAGCACCCTTGCTGGTGTGAAACATACATGTTTGTGTGCATACATGTCAACATGCACATATAATTCTAAGCCTCAGCACATGCTATGGAAGAGTGATCCATGCATGCATTAGCAACTGTGTGTGGTCATGATGGTGACAAGCAGGGAGATGGACTGCACAGAGATTGAATTACTTGTGCTATTGTTAAAGATCTATTGTCAGCCTGACAAGGCTGGAATTTGTGAATGGGAAGGCTTGGGAGAGTATTTTGAGAAAGGCTTTTGAGAGTACTTTATATGGTTTTAAAAAAAAAAGTTTTAATTGTAACAATTTTAAAGTATTGTGTGTACTTCTCAAGGTCAGACAAGAATTAGTTGAAGAATATGAACACGTGAAGAGCATTGTCAACACTTTAGAAAGTTTTAAAATGGACAGACCTGCAGATATCGCTGTATCCTATCAAGATGAGCCTTTTAGAGATCCTGCTGTTTGGCCTCCCCCTGTTCCAGCTGAACACAGGTAACCGGTGGCTCAGGCAGAGTGGGTGGAATAAAGTTGGGTCTCCATAATTTTATATCCTTCTTTGAATGCATTTGTAATGTGAAAATCACATTTTATTTACCTCTTAGTCTTTTGTAATTCAGAATAAATGTAATTCATTTGGCAAAAAAAGTCATTAAACTACAATCAGATTTATTGTGGAAGTTGTGAAGAAAGTCACTCCTTTTTTCTGTAGGATTGACAAGCTAAGTGTCTGGAGCTAGGGTATGCTGGAGAGCTAGGTGGGCTTTTGATGACAGCTGCCTTTCTCATGTGCAAGGAGAAAAGTTTTCCATTTCAGTTAACTTAAGCAGTTGAATTCATTGATGGCTGAAGAGTCAATAACAATCTTGAAGGACATGGTGGTTAGAAATCCCTCCCTAGCTACAGATAATATGACCTGTGTTTAATCCATTGGTTACTATTATTGCTAAGCGTGTTCTGTTTTATGTGATGTTTCTCTTCTGTAACCACCTTTAAGGTAACTTTAATTAGCCAGTAGTTTTCTCAAAATAGATACTTGTGCATTTTCTGAAATCCCTATTGTCACCCTAATAGAGCTTGACACGGGTTGTTTGAAACATTAAATCCAGTTTAAAAACAAGAATAAGATCATGCCAATAGTTTTCTAACATTATAATAGCAAAGAATTTTAATGTGTGTATGCTCACATAAGCAAAGGAACAGAGTAAAATGAGGGATCTTGCCTAACAGAAAGAAATACCAGGTTTATTTGTGCTTTATGGTTACCAAACCAATGGACTTTCATTTTTCAAAAAAATGTAAGAATATAAGTGTAAAATAATATTAGTGCTGGTTACTTTTGTGAGTGGTAGAAATTACTGTCAGGATTTTTGTGGTAATTCTATGTGAAAAGCAAAATATATTTATTTTTGTATCTGTCCTAGAGGTAAAGGCTCAATAATTCACCTCTTTTTTAAGCTAAAGTTTAAATCCTGTGCAAACAAGTATGAAAAATTGGCCACTCTTCTGTGCTCTTGAGTTTGATGAAAATATATAGAAAGCAAAATATAGCAGTTTTTATCCAGCTGTGTGTTTAAGTATGCGTTGCTTTTAAGCCATATTCCAGGAGACTGTTTTTGGAGTTAGCAAATATCTCAAAATGTTACTCAAAAAAAGAATTATAGGAGGATTTAATAAGGGATCATAATAATTAAATTTGTGTGGCATGCCCATTTATTTATGGGAATAAATAAATGGAACTATTTATGGGAACTATTCCCATACCTCTGTATTTTAAGTCTATTCCCTAGAGCAAAATGACTGTCACACCTACTCTGGACCAGATTCTGCCTCCTCGTGCCACTGATGAATTCTCTTTGACACTGTAGGTGATGCACAAGTATAGATGCTTAGAGTTTGGATCTGTTTGCTTTTGAGTCAGAACAAACTACGATTTGAAGCCTTATACTGAATTGTTTCCTCTTCTGTTACATGCATGTTGGTTTGTTTTAAGATTGGTTATGGTACTGATTAATAGTACTGTTAATGTTCTTTTTTTTCCACTGTTGAAACTTTCCCTTCCTTTTGCATTTTTTTCTTGCTTTGAGTGTCAGACAGAACCAGAAATACGTTGCTAGATTTGCAGCTACAGAGAGATAAGACTTAGTGGCTTGTCAGCTTCAGTAATAATGCACTAAAGGTATTAATGAATTATTAGAATCCTTCTTTCTTGATGCTGCTCTTTCCCCCCCCTGTTTTTAGTATCTTTTTGTTGTGGTTGCTTGTTGTCAGGGCTCCACCTCAGATAAAACGTCCCAACCGAGAAGTGAAACCTCTGAGGAAAGACTCACCCGGGCTGCAGCCTCGCGGGCCTGTGGGCAGATCCAAGGGTGAGAAGTCTGCAGTCAGGGAATCCAGAGCTAGAGGAAGAGATGACAAGGTAAGAAGTGGGAATGAGCACGGTGGGGAGGAGTTCCAACGCAGCAGGTGGCAAAGGGAAGTGTTCTTAGTTTTAATTATCTAATACAGATAATAAGAATAAAAAGCCACCATGATCCGATGGGAGAAAGCTTGATCCTTTCCTCTTGCCTCATGGGCAAAACGTGTATCATGGAAGTGTGTAATAGTAATGACATCAAATTAAGGAGAGTTCTTTCATGTTTGCTCTGCCTTGTTTTGAGATTTTTTTGATAGGGAGGTAGCAGGGTGGCCTGTTGCTGGGGGTTTCTTTACATGTCAGAGCATAGGCTTAACTCTAATCTGTCATTGTCAATCAGACATAAGGTCCCTTCCCCTCCCCCACCCTTGGGTTTTATTTTGTTTTGGTTTTTAAGGAATCAAATTCCAGCCTTTTGTAAAGATTTCCGTGTAAATAGTGCGAAAGTGAGACCAGTGCCCTTTTAAAACATGATGACTTTAAGCATTACGAATGGAGTTCCACAGTACAATGGCCTCTACCTTACAAATTTAGGATAGTTCTATAAATGCATTGATACTAGGTAAATCTGTGCCAAATTATTTGAACTTAGATATTTGAAAATTATGTTAGGGAGATGTAGTAAAAGCAAACTCTTAGAACCTTTCATGTTCCTTAGTTTATAATAAAAGGGTTTTGTATTTATTACAGTGTTTAGGAAGATGCTTCTTGGAAAGGCTTTTTTTTAAAAATAAAAATAACGTAATAAATTAGAGTTGGAGATTCTCTTTTCTGAAGACCCATGAGAAAGAAGCAGTGCTGAAGTGAAAGAAAAGGAGAAACAGTCATTATCAAATAGTGATGACATTTTCTGGCTAAAAAAAAAATCTGCATGCAAACTGCTGTTTGTCAGACCCTTGCATTTTTTAATTTAACTGTGGAGTCACGGCCAAGAACCCAAGGAATCTGTGGTATATGCACTGAAGCAGCTTTACTTTCCTGACAGATGGGTTTATGAGAATCCCCTTTCCTATGGGGGCACACAGTTTTGTGCACATCTTGGTAGATGAGTAAGAAAATATTTAGGTCAGCTTTCTTCCAAATGAATCTGATTAGTCCCTTCATGGCCTTTCTATGAGAGTTTGCTTCTTCACAACACAGTAAGAAACCACAGATACATTTTTCCCATCATGAATTGTTTTTCTGGTACACAGGAAAGTACTGAGTAATCCAAGCCCTCATTACCATGAGCAGGGGAGGTCCAGGCACATTTTCAGCGTTGCCACTGACAGACTGCACATTTCAAGTTTAATCATTTTAGAAGTATCTACCTTGGATCAGTAAGATTTAAAATAACTCGTGTGTATCATGCAAGCTATAAAAAGCTTGTGAAGATCTGTGAAATTATTTACAGTTCTGCTAGCTGTACGGGGAATTGAAGATGGGATGTGTGACAGGTTCACCAGATGTGCTTCTGTGAAGGAGCCTTCAAAGTCTGAGCTTTCAATGAGGGTGAACTCTGCCCTCAAAGCTTTCTGCTGATGAGCATTATAGGGCTTTGCTATGAGAAGCCCACAGCAACATGACTTGTACAATACTTGTCTCTGGAAATAATGCAATTAGCAACTCTGCAGCTGTCAAATGGTGGAAAAGCCATGGTGTTTGATTTAATAGGGTACATTTTGAACACTACTCTTATCTGACTAAATTGGTCACTAGGTGGCAGAAGGAAAATATGTCTGCTCTTCAAAAAATACCAACACATGTGCTCTTGTTTTCGCCTTTGTCTAGTTACTTCGGGGGTATTTTCATAGAATCATAGAATCATAGAATTGGCTGGGTTGGAAGGGACCTCAGAGATCATCGAGTCCAACCCTTTTACCACCGTTGCAGTTACCAGACCATGGCACTGAGTGCCACATCCAGTCTCTTTTGAAATATCTCCAGGGATGGAGAATCCACTACTTCCCTGGGCAGCCCATTCCAATGCTTGATCACTCTCTCCGTAAAGAAATTCTTTCTAATATCTAACCTAAACTTCCCCTGGCACAACTTAAGACCATGCCCTCTTGTCTTGTTGAAAGTCGTCTGGCAAAAGAGACCAACGTCCACCCGGTTACAACCTCCTTTCAGGTAGTTGTAGAGAGTGATGAGGTCTCCCCTGAGCCTCCTCTTCTCCAGGCTGAACAGCCCCAGCTCTCTCAGCCTCTCCTCATAGGGTCTGTTACCCTTGTTGCCTGGGGTATACATCCAAAAATCACACTAGGTTACAGATTTTGATATTTTGCATGGTGATTTTTGTATGTAATCCATGGTTTTATTTTGAGGCAAACTATAAATAAAAGAGGAAGTAGACATGCATGGGAAGTGAGAGAAATTAATGCAAGAAGTCAATAAAACTTTTTTCTTTTTTTTTATACAAGCAGGCATGAAAATAGGTTTAACTTCCCTTTCAGTTCTATAATTTCTTAGTTTGCAGGTGTTGCTACTATTCAGTTTCTGAACTTAGAGCTAAAAGAAGTTTATCTCTATTGCCAAGTATGTTGAATCAAAGAGGTTTGGTAATGCTTCATCTTCAGTTAGAATAATATGGCAAAACTGAAGCTTCAACTTGAATAAGGAGGTATTGCTTTTCTCACAGTAAATGTGTCATCTTTGTGGTTCTTGGGTTTGGGTGCTTGGCTAAGACTACTTAGAACCTTATCCATTTGCTAAGATGTTGGTTGCAGTGTAATAGGTTGTATGATGTCTTGGCTATAATATCACAAACCAATATGCATATCTATTTGTGATATTTTTCAAGATGAATATAGCTGTAGTATGTATGTTTTAAAAGTGTTTTGCCTCAGTTGAGACAAATGCCTTGTTTCACCATTTCTCCTCCCCAGACCATATCATCTTTTCATTCTGACAGTACCCATCTCAGGATGAGGAGTTTTAATCTGACTATACCTGTAAAATGACCTTTTGTAGTGATATATAAAATAATTTCAAACTTCAACCCACCAGATGGTATTTATCGACTAAACTTAGATATTTACATGTTCCTTTTTCTAACATACTGCTTTCAAGTGCATATTCCTTCTTAGTTTCAAAGGAAATGATTAAGCTTGTTCTCAGGGTACCTTCTGCTGAATCATTGTCAAGAATTTTAGCTTCTGTTCAAAACTTCACCTTAAAGATGCATCGTGAACACTACCTGTGTATCATTTAGAAATGACATAATGCCATAGCTAAACACTAGAACAATTTTTTTGGAGTGCTCTGTAGGTTGTTTTAGATTGTCAGTGGGTAAGGACAGTAGATACTGCAAAAGATAGGAAATAGCTAAGGACTGTGATGCCATATCAATGAGGTGAATATTAAAATGTATTAAGATAGGAGATGTAGTGAAATGAGGCAACCAGGTGCCACTAATTGCCAGGGAGTGGGCATGAGCTTGTGTCAAGCCCACCTGTGCCTAATTAGGGTGGGCCCCCCCTGCATGAGCAGGACCAGGGGGCCAATAAAAGGCCCTCATGCGCAGTGGGGACCCACCCTAATTGGGCACAGGTGGGCTTGGTACAAGCTCATGCTCACTCCCTGGCAATTAGTGGCACCTGGTTGCCTCATTTCACTACAAGGAGATAATAAATTTAAATATTTTTTTGCTTGATTATTCTGATGTGTGTCATTAGATGTCAGATGGAGTAGTTGTATTAAGGGGGAAGCATGCACCTCCATGCATCAGGACTTTAAAGCTGCATAATCTCCATCCAAGAATACTGAAAGAACCAGTAGGTGAAATTGCAGGGTTGGGAGAAGAGATTTCCAATAATGTTTATTTAGACTGCTGGTGTCTCATGAATGGGAAGTTGGTTTGACTGTGCCTATATTTAGAAAAGGAAAGGAAAAGTGATCCAGACAACTGGAGTTAGTTTTATCTAAACAGTGTGTAACGTTTTACAAGAAATTTAGAATGAATGAAAAATAAAACACTTGGAACTAACTGGAAGGTGCAAAAAAGGGAAATCTCTAATCAAAAGGTGTTGCCTTAGCTGGCACTTTCTTTAGAGTTCTTTTACAGAAAGAAATTAATCTACCTGCATGCCACTTTGGAAGTAATAAGTTAATCTAGCAAGTGTATCATGTAGAAGAATTGTAAGATGGGGAGGAATTAGGCAGCAAGGGGAATGTAAAGTGGTACTGAAAGAAAACGTATCACTCAACTGGCAAATCATTTATAGATTTCCTCTAGAGTAGACTGACAGCAGCTGGAGTATTTTATTTGCATTTCAACAACCATCCTCCTGAAAGATGTATTGGAAGAGGAGATGGGAAAAAAAAGAAAGGTTGCCAAAGTGAGCAGGGAATTGTGTTCAGCTTGTGTTTCAAGACGAGACTTGCTTGGGTTGGTAAAGGAAGGCAGAGCACGCCTGTGCTGCACAGATGGCAGGGTGATGGACAAGTCAAGGAATAACTGCTGAAACTAAGGCACAAATTTAGTACAGGAGTAGAAATACATTAATTTTGGAAATGAGGCTTTTGTTCCAGTGGGTTAGTGCAGGTCTGATAGCTCTTCCTGGTGGAAAGCCCAGCAAATTTCTAAATGTGTTAAAATCAGAACTTGGTTGGCTAAGGAGGTGGTTAGGTGGTAGAATTGCCAAGGGGACTGGAAGGGAGCAGTCTCTGTCTGTTGGCAAACTTTAGAGAGAAGCCATCACAGCAGCTTTATTTAAAGCTATTTTGGGAAAGTAATACCACAGAAAGAGATGAGGATATGACTGGAAAAATTATGCTTACTCTTGCTGCCTGTATCCAGGTGACAAATTTTAAAACTTTTTTTTTCTAGTCTCTGCTCACTTACCTGCTGACTGAGGATTGCATGTTGGACCAATTTGGAACCAACATTAATAATCTTATTAAATGTGAGAACTGTAAATACTTTAAATCTTGGTTTAATTCCAGAACTGGAGAAAAAAAAAATGTTCATGTTACTAACTTGACAGCCAAGGTGAAACTGAAAGCACTTTGCCCAGCTAGGTCACCCTTCTCCCTCCTTTGGGCAAGCCATGCCACAGGGAGCAGGAGAAGTGAGTAGGGCAGAACCTGGCAGTGGGGTTTGGGGCTCAGGCCTGGCAGGGGGCTCGGGGTCTGACCCCACAGCAGCCACCCAGGAGGCTCCAAGTGCAGGGATGCAGGGATGCCAGCCTGTGGCCAAGCAGCCACCACTGGGCCTGTCCCCTCTGGTTGTGTTCTGTTCTGCTTTGGGCTGTGGCACAGCCAGGACCCACTGTTGCTGGTGTTGTCCGATGTGTGTTCACCCCTTACTAGCACAGCAAAGATCTGATCTACCAGACAGGCTCAGATGTGAGGGCTGAGCTGCACACTGCAGCCACCTGCCCTGCCTTCTTCTTCTTAAAGCCTTCCCTAACTCAGAAAAAAAAAAAAAATCCAGAAAAAAAAACCCCAAACATACAACTTGTTTTGAGAAACACAGAAAAATTCTTCAACTAGGGAAACCCATCCATTGCAGAGGAATTGGAGAAACATATGTAACAAAGACAGAAAGAAAATACCTTTCGTTTAATTGTCTTTTTTTTTTTCCCCTTTTTATGGTTCCATTTGGATTCCATTTTCTCTCTCCAGGAATCTTCCAAACTCTTCAGGGCTTTTTTCCTTATTTTCTTTTTAAGCCAAACCATTACATTTTTGACACCAGCTTTGCTGTCTAAACACAACTTTTAGCTTTATTTCCATAGGGGGGAAAAAAAAAAAAGGCAACAACAAAAACCAGAAAAACAAGTGATCTGGGACTACCAAACAACATCAAGTTCGCTTGGAATAAAGAAATAAAAATAGTGGGAAGATAAACTGCTCCCTCACAGGCCTTGCGGGCAAACAGCAACTGGGAGGGGTGTAATCGGTACCTTTTCCTTTTTCCACTGCGAGGTTATTTGTGTGTCTCCAGCTGCCTCTCAGCCCGCCTTTGCCTAGGCTGCTTTTGTTCAGCCAGCTGGGATTCTTTAGCTTGCTGCTGGTAGTGCTTAGAAGCTGAGTTAAGAGTCCCAAAGTAGCTCCCTGCTCAGCCTGGGCCGCTGAAACGCCACAGCTGCTTCTCAGGCATGGCCTAGGCTGCCGCGGAGCTGGGAGGGGAAGCAGTTTCCTTCTGAAGCAGGAGAGGAAGAGTGTGAGGCTTCAAAGAGAAAAGTTGCTTCACTCCCATAAGCTTAAGGGCACTGTGGAAGCGTTAACCAAAAACTCCGGCCTGTTTGGGGCTGAGGCAGTGTGTGGCTTGTTGCTGAATGGGTGTTGGCGTGCTGCAGAAATTGTTGTAGTTTGAAGCAGCCTGGGTGACCTGGCAGCTTCTTGAGGGCATTTGGCGTAGCCCTGAAATAAATATGATCTTTTGAAAGCATTTTAACTGTTTATGGAGCTGGGCTGTGAACGAGTGGAGGGAAACAAATAGCTTACAGGTGAGGAAAGGAGAAACTGCTGGACAGGAAGGCTTTAATTAAACAGGGGGATAGAACCTTGTTGATTTTCCTCCTTCAAGGACAATGTGTGTAAAAGCTTTTGTGTTCTTTTTCAGTGATGATGGGGTGCCAATTGTTTAACTCTGGCAGGTAGCGTGGCAGGTGTAGAGTTTTCAAAATGTGCTTTGGATGCTTTGGTCTTCATCCAGAAGCTAATGTAGCATTAAGTCATGATGCAGCCTGCGTTGTGAGGCTTTTTTTGCATTTGTGCCTTTGGCTGGCCAGGAAATGTGTCAGTTGTCTAAAGAGGGGTTTAACTCCCTTAAGAGAATCTAATTTGCAACTTTAAAAGCAACAAACAAACCAGCCAAACTACCCGTGTACCCCCTGTGGTATATCATGAGAGCTCTATTGGAGTTTTAACACTGTGAACTGCATCTTTGAAGGTGTTTTTGTGGTGGAAGCAACAACAGCAACAAACAGGGGTCTGGGGACTCCTTGTGGAATGGAGGGTGTGAACACATTGGTTTTGCTGGCCATTGAGGTGCTGAAATAGCCATGTTAAATCTTGGTAACTTCTTGTGGCTTCTGCAGAGGTGAACTAGAGAATATTGTTGTATGTAGCTAGTAAAGGACATGGTAAATGAACAATGTCCTTATGAATCTGTATGACTTTCACTTCTAGGGAAAGAAAATATCCCAGGAAGTTGGTGATGGGGAAATACCAAAATTTGATGGAGCAGGTTATGACAAAGACTTGATCGAAGCTCTTGAAAGAGATATTGTATCAAGAAATCCAAGCATTCATTGGTATGATGGTTTTTTACATTCAAGTGTTTTTTGCTAGTGTGAAGGAGAGAAATTATCCTTCTTCTAACTCTTAAAACAGGGAGCCATTATAATCTACTGATAATAGCAAATAGATGATAAGCAAAACAAGGTCTTTTGGTTTTAAAAGTTTATTAATTTTATTACACTTAAGCTTTTGTTGCTAACTGATGCTAGGTGCAGTAATCCATTGCAGGTACTGCTGAAAGGAAAATACACTCCAGAGAAGTTTAAAGATGCCACTTTGGTACTCACATTTTCCAAAACAATTTTTAATTAAGCAGCTCAGAATAACTGGAGTTGAAAATAATTTTTTCCCTCCCTTTCAAAGGTGAATTCAGTTTTAGGTCACAGGATTATACAAGTGTTCTCATGAGGCATGTACCAGCATACTAAAGGAGATGGTACTTAGTGAAAAGCATTTCTATTTTTCTTGTATGAAAATAAAAGAAATATTTTGTATGAGAATGTTCTACAAGTTTCCTCATCTTGCACAGGGATGACATAGCGGACTTGGAAGAAGCCAAGAAATTATTAAGAGAAGCTGTCGTTCTTCCAATGTGGATGCCTGATTTTTTCAAAGGGATTAGAAGACCTTGGAAGGTAGGAATTTATTTGGTGTTGTAGTAAATGGCAAGGTGTAGTTACGTATGTGTGCTGCTTCAGTGTGTGTGGATGCCCGTAGCAGAAGGCTAAACAGGAAGATGGAAAGATCAGGAATTTGTTCATCATCTTCTCATAATGATTTATGTAAAATGCACTGCAAGAAACAGCTGGAAGTCTATGCAGGCTTTGCATTATACAATAAATACTTTTCTGTTTACTTAGTTGTAGCTTGTTGACATTACAAAAGCTTCTATATGTCAGCCTGTACATGTGAGCAAGCATTTAGGGCACACTGAAAGAAGCAGAAAGGCTTAATGGACAGGTCTGCTTAGAATTCTGGTTGGCTGCTCTTCAACACTTCCTTGAGGAAAGCAGTCCTTGGATTGTTTCCTTCTGCATCTCCCAACTATTCTAAGACTGAAAACTGCAGGTTGATGGTACAAGAAAGCAAGGAGAGGGTTAACTAATCTGAGCGATCTTTTAGCTTTGCACGTTACACTTGCAGCTGGGCATAGTTACTGCTGGAGAGGGAGAAATTAAAAGTGGGAGAATGAACTGCAAGTGGGGGAACAGGAGGGATATGGAGCTGAGCTAAGCTGACCTAGGTGATGGACTAGAGATGAGGCCAATATGGGCCTTGCACAGAGCTAAAAAGGAAGAGGAGGGAGGAGGTTGCAGAGCATTTCTGTAAACAGAAAATAAAATTATCTTGTTTTCTTTGTGGATGTGTCGTTACTTGTTTTGGGTTTAAACAGTCACAACAGAAGGGCTTTCTGCTTACTGAAAGGGTTAATGGGATTAATTCCATTATTTTACATCTGGAAGGCGATGTGCAGGGAATGCTGTGTGCATGAGTAGTTTCTGTGGTTTAGTCTGCTTATTCAGCAGCATGTCAGATACTGTGTTACCAATACTTGGCCATCTCTTCCTCCTTGGTCCTTGTACTTCTCTTGCTTATGCTTAGATCTGATCCTCAAGCTGTCCTCCTCCAGACTGAGGCAGTCCTAGATCCCTATTATTCTGCTTATTTGTGAAACAAAGCCTGTTGGAACTGATGAATGGAAGACCTGTCATGCTGAGGGCTTGCATCTGCAGACACTAGAGAGGGGAAGTTGGAAAGAGTGGGAGCTGATGGTGGGAGCTGGGAGACAGCTGCTTTTAAGAGTTGTTCATGGTGGATTTAGTGAGTAGCAGCGGAGCAAGTCCAAACATAGACCCTGGCTACATGGCTTTAGGGGTCTAGAGTGCTTGTGACCAGTACTAGTGGGCTTGAGGTTAACGTTAGGGTTAACTGAGCTGTCAGCTTGAACAGAGTGTAGGTACCATGGGTTATAAACGCAGAGTGAGATTCTAGTGTCTTTTGAACAGCTGGATAGCTCTCTTTTCCTCTTGGCATAGAAGAAGTTGGTCCATACCCTTATTATACACTTTTAAGGCAGTGAAGAGCTGCTGTGCTTATTTTCACCTATTAACAAGCCTAGAGGATGTAGTGGCATCTGTCTTAAAGGCAGGTATCTCAGCAGGCTGCAGGCAATGTGAAGAGTGCTACTGGCCCTATCTCCAAGGATTGTGGCACTGGGTAATGAAACAATAGCTTGGTCTTCTACAGACTTTACAGTCTCCATCTCTTTGCATGAGATTATCTTTTCCTACTGAGCAGTGTAGGAAAATTAGGTGGTTGTAGACATGGAAAAAATTCTAAGGTTATTTCCTCTTCAGTCTGAAATGCAAATTGATTTCTGATGAGTCCATGAAGAGTCTTCATTGTTAGCCTTTTCCCTGGTGACTTGTGAAGCTGTAACTCTTCTGAATTTGTTTTTCACACAGAACAGCATGTATTTTCCCTACTGTTGACCTCTGACTGTGCTACAAGGATGAGGAGTTTTGAAGGAAAGACTGTTTCTTGCAGTAATCACTGTAGCAGCAGGCATTTCTTGAGCCTAGGCATTGAGGACAATAATTCAGGGAAAAGGCAGCCAAATCTGGTTTGGGATGTTCAGCCTCTCCTGAGAACAATTCCCAAGGCAGCCCTCACAGTTTCACAGTTTGTGCCTGCATTCAGAGGATGGTGCCTTGTATGAAGGAGCCAGCTGTCTTCCCTGATTCAACACAGGTGCTGTGGAGCTGCAGCCCCGGGTTTCTGAGCGTCCACAGACTCTTTTTCTCAGAGCTGTTTTGTGCCACAAAGGCCCGGCTGCTCACTGTGCTTCCCACTGCTCTGCTAGTGATTGTAACAACAACAAGAAGTAACCCTGCAGTGATTTCATCAAAACACTTACTCCCTGTGGTGCATTTCAGCTTCTTACTGGAATACGTTGGATTAACAGAACCTTAGAGGAAGAATAAAGAAGTCTTTGTGCTTGTCAAGGATTTTAACTAGTGAGTAAGTGGCAGCCTTCTAGTCTGTAGAGCTGAAGAACAATTTGATCCTATTTGTTTCTGTTTGAAACTGTGAACATCTTGATTTCCTGAGAACTCAAGCTCTTTTTTTTCGCCACCCCTTTTTTTTTTAAACCCATACTTCTATCATCTTTATCCCCAGAGAGCTTGATTTTCCTCTGGCTTTCCTGGTGTGACTGCTTTGCACCTGTGTAATGCACATATATAATGCCACCTGTATCATGTGATAGGTTATGCTCACTGTAATAGTTACACAGGAGCATAAAGCTTTGATTTCAGAACTGAAATGTATGTATAGCTGAAGCCAGACTGACCTTCCTTAGTAATGGACTGAGTGAAGCAATATCCAAAAAATATCCTGCAGTAAACACAGTTTGTCAAACACAGGGTCAAATGTGATTTGAGGTGAAACTTGCTTTAAAATATTAAACAAGCACATCTGAAACTCAGAGAACAGTAAGTCATCTCTGACCTGCATAGCACAGGCTGACTAATTTTCACCCAGTTACTCCAGGGTGATACTTGCAATATTATTATAATATCAGTATGACTGTGCAGCAACTCAAATTACAGTATATGTCTGAATGTTCATGGGGAGAAAAAGGGTCCATTTATTTTTTATGCTCTGGAGCTTATGAAACCTTGGGCAGCCTGAGGAGTGACATTGGAATGTTAGCTGTATGGATGGAATGTGAACATTTCTAACTTAATTTACCAATGAATGTATGTAGAGCTTGCATTAGCTAAGTGTTAAATGGCAATAAAGGTATTAAGAGTTAATGGAAAATGGAACACAGAGAGGCTATTGCTTTTGAATAGTACATTTTTGAATAATTGCATTCCCGGTTGAATTGTTTTTATAGATGTCTTCCATGACATTCTCTGTGCTTTTTGAAGTAAATTTTTGTGAGGAACAGATGAAATCTAATTTGCTATGTGGCTTGCCTTTAACAGATATTTTATTGCTGTGGCATTTTATGTAAGTTATTAATTGCAAAGCACATTATAATATGCAATTCTGATTCTAGCTAACTTGATTACCCTTGCAACACAGTACAACTTAACTTTAGGAAACTCTTGTGATCATGTAATAAGATCTTGTGATTGAAGGGACAAAACCCCAAGCTTCTTGAGCATTATATTTTCATAGTGCCATGCTCAAAAATCGCAGGTCCTTATTGTACAGGGATGGAAGAGTGTGTAGTCCTCCTCAAGCACTGCTGCTGAAAGGACTGGAAAGACTATCTATAAAGATAACTGTATTTAGAAATATTATCAAGAATCATAGTTTTCAAGTGTCTCAGTGTCACACATGGATCCTGAGAGTGCTGCGTGTCTAGCTAAAAACCAGCTTGCTTAATGAGGGGTAAATATGCTGAGCTGCAGAGATGTGTAGTCCTTACTCTCTCATTGAGATAGACTACAGATGGAAAGAGTCTGACAATGTGGATGCTAACCTGGGACTTTACCATTTTAGTTCAGTTTTCTAGTTCAAAGATTTTTGTATAATCACTGAGGCTCATATTAGGCTTTTTGTGGGACTGAGTGGTAGTCCACATGAGCCACAGTTGCTTATCTGTGAAATACAAATAGCAGTGCTCTTCTGCCATCCAGCAGTGTGGAGAGGATGGTGTTTCTTCCAGGAACTGTGCAGTAGTATGGCCACAGAAGTCATGAAATGGAGAGATTAAATGGTATGACAAACCCTTGTTTTCCAGTGAATGCTCTCCTTCATCCTCAATGTAAATATACAATAAATTCATACAGATACATTATCAGGATTTTTGAAAAAATGTTTTTCTACAGAAAAATGCTCTGCCGAGGGAAGACAACTTTCTGCAAAAGTATTTTGGTTTCTATAAAGCTTTTTTCATGAAGGGGCCTTTGTTCCAAAATGAGTAATTCATTCTCTTCATCTGTATGTACAGCCCCTTGTGAGTTGGAGAACTCCTAAATTAAAGTCCAGGCTTCATCTGATTCAGAGCAAGGCTGAAAATCTGTTTTCTGCTTCCTAGCTGATAGCTGCAGCAGCAGTTACTGGCTTTTGTGATTCCTGCTCCAATAGGGTGGTAAGAATAAATCCGAGAGCACTTTCACACTGTTCTCAAAAGCATGATTCTTGTCTTTTGTTTTCCACTGATGGTACTTATGTTATTAAACAAAATACAGATCTCTGATTGTGTTGAGATGTAGTATCAATTGCAGAGTTTCATTACTTGTTGTTCATTACCTTTGTTTTCACCTTTCAGGGTGTGCTGATGGTTGGTCCTCCTGGCACTGGCAAAACGATGCTAGCAAAAGCTGTTGCCACAGAATGTGGAACAACATTCTTCAATGTGTCTTCTTCTACCCTGACATCTAAATACAGGGGCGAGTCAGAGAAACTGGTCCGCCTCTTGTTTGAAATGGTATGTCCTCAACTATGGGATCTAGGGATTGCTAAGGTGACAAGGGACATCTCCCTTGGTTTCCTGCCCCTCTAGTACCATGCTGGAAGCGTGGAGTTCATTCCACTGATACCCTCTCAACCAGATAGAAAAGCACAGTCTCTGTGTTTACATCCTTTACTGGTATGTCATTGAGGATAAAAAAGGAAATGGTTCATCACCCATATTTAGGGTAACATTTTCCAGGCTAGACATAGAGCTGTGACCTTGACAGAAATTCAGTTCTTTGTTATGGGATAAGTCCATAGGAAATGAATTTAAAGTTAGAAGAAGTTGGTAGCTAGAAGCAATACATGGTTTAGTTCTGTTTTCTGTTCTGAATGGTGGACACAAGCCTCTTGGTGAAGTTTTGGGTGCAGTCCATCATGCAGTGTATGTGGACATGTCTGTGTGGACCTATGCTGAAAGGTCATTCACCTCTTTGGGATCCTTGCTGCACTCTTGCCATACTCTCAATTAAAGCCTGTCTCTGATGAGAGGAGCTGAGCTCTCTCCTGTCACCTGGCCTGCCTTGTCATGGCAGAAAAACCTGGACATGAAAAACTACCTTTATTTTGATTGTATTACTTTTTGTCCTGTGGAAGAGGTGCTGAAGAAAACCAAGCAACACTCAAAGACCCCTGACTTGAGTGTAGTACAAGTTATACTTACCCATATGCCAAATACTTTGTAATCAAAATCTTGAATAATTTTCATTTGACAGGCAGGGAAGATTAGATATAGTAAGTATGTCTAGTGAGACAGGGTTGTGGTCTGATGAGGGTCTGTTCTTACTGCTGCAGTCTTAAAAGTGATTCTTTCATTTGAATAAAGGCAAGGTTTTATGCTCCAACAACAATCTTCATTGATGAGATAGATTCCATCTGCAGCCGCAGAGGCACATCCGACGAACACGAGGCGAGTCGCAGAGTCAAGTCAGAGCTGCTTGTGCAAATGGATGGTAACAAGTATTCAGATCTGAGTTTGGGGCTGGGGTGCTGTTTCTTCACAGGTGGGAATGTTAAGAACTTGAGCAGTCTGGAAAACCTGACTTTTTCGATGGGGGAAAAATAAGGCAGACTTTAAGAATAGTGTATTTTTTGAGTGTTCAAAGGCAGATGACTGCTCAAAGGCATCTTCTGCTTCATTTTTTCTCAAATGGCCATTTTGCTTGTAAATTGAAAACTCATATTTAAGAAACACAGACTCTAGGTGAGGCAGCTAGTGGAGATTTGTGCAGTTTAATAAAGATCTTTAATTTTGATGCAATTTCTCCCCTTTGCTAGCGTGTCCAGCTCAGGGACCCTACTGTGAGATCTGATTTTTCTGAATTCTGTGGTGTCAGCTAATGTTGCCTGTTTAGTCAGATTTAGTAGCTGTCATGTGCAGGTACAAGAATGACCATCTGAGGAATATTGTATGGTGTAGTGGTTTGATAGCCACCTCCACATTGTAGCTGTAACTTAACTACTATTTATAATGTCCTCAAGTGGGCAAATTCATATGGTAAACCCAAGGTAGGCAAGTTTTTGCTCCAGAGTCATAATTTCTTTGCAGTCTTCATGTGGGAGGCCAGGGAGTGATTCCTATTTCTTCTTTGTCCAGATTTAACTGAGATAGCACTTTCAGAGGGACTAGCTGGGATACATTCACATATGACTGTGTTATTAGCACTGTCAAAGTGCTTCCCTGACTCAAGAAGAACTCATCCCCTCTCTCTGTGACAATGATGGTCTTGTCACACCTAAGCTATGGTGAGGCTGGAAAACAGCACTAGGATTACATACAGCTGTTGCTTAGCTTTGTCCAGGCTTTTGCAATGTTTGTCTGTGCAGTGTTCCTTAGCAAGCATCTCAATTGATTAGAGCTGTGGAGTGAAACTTCTTACTGTTGTGGTTACAGGGGTAGGTGGTGCTTTGGAAAATGATGACCCATCCAAGATGGTTATGGTATTAGCAGCTACAAATTTTCCCTGGGATATTGATGAAGCTCTCCGACGGAGACTGGAAAAAAGGATTTATATACCTTTACCCACAGGTATGTTTGCTGGGAGTGTTTTTAAGATGACCTTTGCAAGACAAGCTTAACACTGCTGAAGTAGTGTTGGGTTTGAGAGAACTCTTGTATTTGTGATAAGCATTGAAATGAAGGGGTTAATAATTTGGCTGGGCTGCTCTATTTTTGAAGAAAGTAAGAGGAAAAAAAAGTACTAGTTGCTTGGGGGCTTAAAAACAATGAGCTGCACAATTTCATTGCAAGCCCATTGATGGGTTCTTACATTTTGAAAGAGAGTTATTTTTAATGAGCCTGGAATTATTTTAAATGTTTAACAGGCAGCCCTTGAGTGATCATCAAAGGCAGCCTTTGGACCTGTACAGAAAGACTGCAAATACACTCCATACCCTTGCAGACAAATGCAAAGAAGTGGATCCATGAATTTTCACTTACAGGCTTAGTTCATTGTAAATCACTGCTCGCCTTTGTGACTATGCTTCGAGTCACTCAGAATGCATCAGGCTGATTGCTTCTCTGCCCTGAGATGTGTCAGCTTGTATTGTCTTTCCTAGCTGCCATTCACCTGTCCTATTAATTTTGAGATTCCTATCATCTGAAGTTTGCATAGCATCATTCCTTCTTGGTACAGTGGGTGCCTCATCTCCCTACATGAGCACTCAAGATAACAAGATGCGTGATCATGGTGACAGCAGTTGTGATTGAGTTTAGCAGGTATAAGGAATCCTAATAGTTCTACATCTTGTCTTTGCAGCTTACAGGATGCCTGTCTTTATGACCACTTAGTTTAAAATCCTATCAGCTCTTGCTCTTGTTTCTAATTAAACCAGATTGTTTTTTTGACAGTGTATTACACCCTGGACAGCACACAAGACGTGCTCAGTTTTTATTTCTGATCTTATGTTTTGTTGCATCTGTTCTGTAAGTAAGAATGTTGAGATGTTCTGGGCAAGTCTAAATGATGCGTTTATAAGTGTGCTGTGTGATTTGATGTGGTCAGGGATTTTAATTGAAAAAGTGGTGTGACATGTCAAACATATACCTGTATGTTGTAGAATTTGATGCAAATATATATTCTGCCATGTTTAATTTTCAAAATACTTGAAGGGCTTGCTTAGCCACATAGCAGAGATTAGAAGAACATTCTCTGACACAGGATGCTCCTTGCAGGCATGCTGTATGTACATTGTGCTTTGTAAATAATAAATCCCCCATTTTATAGCTAGTGCCAGTTGTGTGTGATCAATAACTCAATATTCTTGACAGTTCTGTAAAGCACACAAACCCAGCAGCTTTAGACAAGCTTTCTAGTTTCTTTTATATTTGCCTTCTCCCTCCTTTTTAATTAGGGGTATCAATAAATAAAACATAATGTGAATATTTCTTGGCCTTTCCTACTGCTATTTCTTTTGTTGTGGTTGTCCTCTTTTCTAAGTCATAAAAATTAGTCACCGTGGAAATAAAATTGCTGAGCTGGTATATTTTCAGCACTATAAAAGCCAGGAAAGAATTTGTCCTCTTCTTTACCACCCTTGTGAAGAGTAGCTCTGAAGCCTAAGCTGTCAAATGTGAATTCCCACTTACAAGCCTATGCTGCTTAACTCTAGGTACCCAGATGCACAAAACCCCATGCCCTGTACAAGAAGAATGGTCAGTCGGCTGCATAAGGGCTCATTTATGCAGCTGGTTATCACTGTGTGCAAACTGCATCTAGAACTGAAAAGTGGGATATCAGGACATTTGTATTGTAAATATATTATTAATATATTTACTGTATTAATATGTCTGTTTTCTATCGGGCTTCAGCAGCTTTTTTGGGTCCCAGTTGAGTGAAGTGTTTAAACATATGCTTAAAGTTCAGCCTGTTGTTAAGGGATTTGTTGCTGTCTGAAGCTCTGTTAATAGAATCCTCATTGTGGTTCTAATGAAACTTTGTGAATAATATGCAATGAAACACTTGAACAGCAAGTTAATCCAAGGGGATGTGAGAATAAGCAGACATTTTTAGGATGTTGCTTTTGTGCCCTTTGGTAGTATGTGACCGAATGCTTTGTCACCTGAGACAACAGACATTTTTAATGACGTTTAACTTTGGAAAATGCCTCAAGAGTATGCAGTTTTAATATACTGCTTTTAACCAGATACTTTACTGTGTTTTCTTGCAAGCTTCACTGTGGTTTGTTCTCTGTCTTTTCTTAATATTAAACCCCTTTGGTTCATACCTTTTACTGAAAAGTCAAAGTTGTGTTTACTTCTGGTTTTAATGTTATTCTTGCAAGTCTTCAGACAAGTATTTTTTATGTTGTAGCAAAAGGCAGAGCAGATCTACTTAAGATTAATCTTCGGGAAGTAGAACTGGATCCTGATATCAGCCTTGAAGAAATTGCTGAGAAGATTGAAGGCTATTCTGGTGCTGACATCACTAATGTTTGCAGGTATCACATTTGCCTTAATTTGCAAATAAAACTACATGGAACATCAAAATTTACATTATTTCATAAAAGACAATACCCAGTACAGCTGAAGCCATGTTAACAGTGACTGTGTTTGAAGGCCAGGTGTATGTCCTGGAACCATGCTTTACTGTGGAGCAGTTTAAAGACTATCATAAAATCATAGAAGTATCAAGGTTGGAAAAGCCCTCTAAGATCATCAAGTCCAGCTGTCTGCCCCACATCCCCTAACCACTAAGCCATCTACTGTTAGCACCTCATCTCCCTGTCTTTTGAACACCTTCAGGGATGGTGCCTCCACCACCTCCCTGTGCAGCCTGTTCCAATGTTCAGCCACTCTTTCTGTGAAGAATTTTTTTCTAATATCCAACCTGGCAGAGCTTGACCCCATTTCCTCTTGTCCTGTCACTGGTCACCAACGGAGAAGAGGCCAACATCTGCCTCACTACAACCTGCTTTCCTCTATCTGTAGAAAGCAATGAGGTCTCCCCTCAGCCTCCTCCTCTCCAGGCTGAACAGCCCCAGTTCCCTCAGCCTGTCTTCATAAGATCTGTTCTCCAGACCCCATCAGCTTGGTTGCCCTTCTCTGCCCCCTCTCCAGCACCTCTGTCCTTACTCTGCAGTGCCCAAAACCACACACAGAACTTGAGGTGCAGCCTCACTGAGGCTGAGTATAGGGGCAGGATCACCTCCCTGGCCCCAGTGGTCACACAGTTCCTGTTGGAGGCCAGGATGGTGTTGGCCTTCTTGGCCACCTGGGCACACTGCTGGATCGTGTCCAGCCAGCTGTCAGGCAACACCCCAAGGTCCCTCTCTGCTGGGCAGCTCTCCAGCCACTCCTCCCCAAGCACTGCTGTGGAGTCTGTGTGAGATGTGGTTTTCTTGGCTCTGAAAAGAAAAATTGTCTGAGCAAATCTCATGTTACAGTTGTTTGCATTTACTGAGTATTTGTTCGTATAGTGCTAAGCAGGCTTGGCTTTTTGTTTTGTTTTGTCTTTTGCCTTTTCTTAAATCCCATGAATTTAAGAGCTAGAATTTTATGATGCAAACGAACCTTTCACAGAATATCATTGAGGCTTCTATATGCTGTATATTTGGACATCCCCCAGTGCAGCACAGTCTTGATTTCTGCCTGAATCATCTAGGTGCAGGTAGTCTATAGCATTAGTGTTGAGCCTGTTTCCATCCTGTGCCTGCAATTTGTTTCATTTTTTGACAAGTGGGGCTTTTCTGGTGGAGGATTGGTATTTGGAAAAACTTATTGGTGGGAAGTGTACATCCCTTACGATGTTTGGATCTCTGCCAAGAGAAACTGATCCTTTAAGAACATAGCTTGGGATTTTTTTTCTTGCCCTGCTGCTTGGCTGGAGTTTGGAAACAACTTGACGTGTGTCATGTGGTACAATAGTTAAATTACCTGTTCTCCCTGAGGCCTGTGTTATCTCTTGCTGGGAAAAATCCAGGGAAAGAGAAAATGTAATTGCAGACTGCATGTGGGCTGTGGTGTGAGAAATGAGCAATGTTCTCCATGCCAGTGAGCCATGCTGGCAGCATCCAAGCTGGGGAGGAGTCGTGGAGCAGGTAGAGCATGTACTGCCAGGGGCATTGGTGGCCTCAGCCCCACAGAGCCCCACGACACCAGTGTCTGATGCCTCCTGCTCTGCCCTTTACAGATTGAGGTGGTGTCTGTGAGCAGGCAACAGAGCTGGGCTAAACACTGGACACTTGCAGACTGGTTTTTTTTTGGGGGGCTACATGGTAGGGAAAAGGTTGAAATTCAAGGGGGTTGGGGTACCAAATCCAGATTACTTGAAGGAAAAAGAAATAAGTCTTTGAGTGCAGTTCATCTCCCACCCTGCCCTTTCCTCAGTGAAGTTGTAAGATTTCATCTCTGTGAATCATTGTAAAAGGTTTTCAGTTTTATAGTTTTAATTATCTCTGCACATTTACCATATGCTTAAATGGGTTTTGGTGCCAGTGCATTCTTTTTGTTGAATTAATGTAGTGATCTGGGAACACGGAAGCTAAGAAAGATGTGAACTGCATTTTCTCTGGTAAATAAGTGCTCTCTTAAGTGTTCCTGCCAGTGATTTCTAGTGAAGTAATACTATCAGAATTCACAGGCTAACTGCACATGCTGCTAGCAATTAGCTCTTATACATTGTCCTTTATTTCCAGGGATGCTTCTCTGATGGCAATGAGACGACGGATTAACGGCTTAACTCCAGAAGAGATTCGGGCACTTTCTAAAGAGGAGCTTCAGATGCCAGTTACCAAGGGGGACTTTGAGCTGGCTCTGAAGAAAATCTCCAAATCTGTTTCTGCTGCAGACCTGGAGAAGTATGAAAAATGGATGGTGGAGTTTGGATCTGCTTAATCTCTAGCTCTCCTTTGCTAGAGTTTTACGGCTTGTGTTGGTTTCAGTTGCAAAATGAGTTAGAAATCTTTTTAAAGGTTTAATAAAAGGTCTGCCTCTACCCTTGTCCCAACCCCCTTCTCATGAGAAGATCTTTTAACTCCATTTGCCTTTAACAGAAATTAACACAATATTGAGCTGCTATTATGAAATATATGTTATCTCTGGAATAGCAAAATAAGACAAACAGGAAAGGAGAAATTACACTTTTGAGGAGAAATTTTTTATTTTTGCAATGAAGAGCAGTGTTCTATTATAGTCATCTTTCATGGCTGGAATCAATAAATCAGCTGGGAGATGTGAATACAGAGGCCTAATAAGGGCTCACTGTACCCTCTGCTGTAAGTGCTACTTTTCTGTGGAGTTGCTGACTCTGCCTCCCTTGAACATGGCATTGAAGTTACTATGCTCTTTTTCTGCTTGAAAGTTCAGAGCAAAGTCTGTGGATTAATTGGCATTACACAGAGGAAATGAGGATCAGTTTTCCATCAAGACATGGGCTCGGCTCCTCTCATGTACACCCATTTGGAATCAGTATCAATCCAGACTGGATTGATGTTAACTATGATGACTTCTGATGGAAATGAGAGGAAAAGAAAAGGGCCTTGATTGCTCTCAGTCAAGTTTATGCTTGATATCTGAACAGGGTTTGTACCAGTTTGACCAGTAGACACTTTGACTTGTTATATCTTGCACTTTTATGCTTATGATAGAAGCATAGAATTGGTTTGGGCTGGAAGGAACCTTAAAGATCTAGATACAACCCTCCTGCCATGGGCAGGGACACCTCCCACTAGATCAGGTTGCTCAAAGCCTTATCCACCCTGGCCTTGAACACTTCCAGGAAGAGGGCATCCCTAACTTCCTTAGGCAACCTGTTACTTACCACCCTCATAGTAAAGTATTTCTTCCTCATACCTAATCTAAATCTCCCCTCTTCAACTTTTAAACCATTGCCCCTTGTCCTCTTGTTACACACCCATGCAAAGCCCTACCCCAGCTTTATTGTAGGCCACCTTCAGGTACTGGAAAGCCACTATAAGGTCACCCCAGAGCCTTCTCTTCTCCAGGATGAACAACCCCAACTCTTTGTCTCTGTAGCAGGAGTGCTCCAGTCTTCTGATCATTTTTGTGGCTCTCCACTGCACACACAGCTCTATGCCTTTCTTATGTTGGGGACTCTAGAACTGGACACAATGCTCCAGATGGGGTCACACAAGAGTAGAGTAGAGGGGGAGAATCACCACCCTCACCTGGCTGTCTGTGCTTCTTTTGATGCAGCCCAGGGCCCAGTTGGCTGTCTGGGCTGCAGACTCACATTGACAGCTCATGTTAAGCTTCTCATTCACCACCACCCCCAAGTCCTTCTCCTCAGGGCTGCCCTCAGTCCTGTCTCCTCCCAGCCTGTATTTGTGGATGAGATTGCCTCGACCACATGCAAAACCTTGCACTTGTCCTTGTTGAACTTCATGCAGTTTGCATGAGCCCACTTCTTGACCCTGTCAGGGTCCCTCTGGATGGCTTCTTTTCCCTCCAGTGTGTTGACTTCACCACATAGTTGGTGTTGTCAGCAAACTTGCTGAGAGTGCCCTCGATTCCACTGTCCATATCACCATCAAAGATGTTAAACAGCACCCATCTGAGTACTGACCCTTGAGGAACACCACTCCTCACATGGCTCCATTTGGACATTGAGCCATTGATCACAACTCTTTGGGTGCAACCTCCCCTATGTATATGTATGTATAATCCTGTATTTTGTGCTGTTTAGATACCACTGATATTTTATTTAAGCTTAATAGAGTTTAATATAGGAAAGGCACTAATCTCAAGGCTGTCTTTAAAGCACAAGGCTGTCCATAAAACATGGGTGTGGACTTCCATGTCTGAATAGATATTTCCTAACTTTACTACACAATGGAATTTGCACTTGTTTATGTTGTAGAACTGTTTTGGGGTTTTTTTTTAATGAAAAATTTTTTAAAATATATAAATGATTTAGGGGAAAATAATCTGTACAATCTCATTTATGTTCTTACCCATTTCTTCCCTTCCCATGTAGAGGTGTGGGGATGAGAAGTGTTGAGTTACAAACACTAGCATGAGAAATCCTCTCTCTAGAGTGAAACTGTCCTGCTGACTCACAGACTCACGCTGTGAGTCTGACATATGAAGATTTCCTGCAGTAGGAATGAGGAGAGGTTACATTTACAGAGGACTATGCAAGCTCTCAAATTTCTGGTAAGTCTGGGAGCTTGTCCTGAAGTGTCTTGGTGGATGTTGCTTGCTGTGTGGTTTGGTAGGTATTCTGTCCCTTGCCTCTCTGCTGAGAAATCTGGTGCCATAGCTGGATGTGGCAAACTGGAGTATGAAACAGGTAACACCCCCCCTTGAATGGGAATATATCCATATTTGCTCCTTTTTGCTAGTTCTTGGAAGTTCCTGCTGTTGTCAATAATTCAGCAGATTGGTCTCTTGTGCCATGGCACGTGAACCACTAAGGCAAATGCTGCTGAAGCATGTGTGCTGTTCAACAGCAAGGACTGTCAGGATGTGTGCATGACAGCTTGGCAGTGTCTGCCTGATTATGTGAGCCACTTTGAAAGCTGTTTTACCATTGCTGTTTTTTCTGTCAGCCTTCCTTTTTTCTTTGTATGTGCAGACCACACCTCAGATTGATGCGGTCATTTTAAAGGGCTGTCCCAGTTTACATGGATGGAGGTTTTATCAACCCTGCATTTGAATGGAAACTCAGGTGTGGCTTCAGAAGCTTGTTCCTATGTAGCACTCCATAAAAATACCTTCTATACTCCATAAAAATACCTTGGTTGAGATAGAGCTGTTGTTGATACCTTCAGAAGGACAGAGTATCTCCACTAGCTAGCATTAGGGCCTGCTACACCCCTGGGCAAGGAGGTGTGTACAGGAAGAATATCAGCTTTTACCCTTTTTGCCTACAGGAAGAATAAAAGCTCCAGTTGCTCCTCTCATGACTGGTTTGCAACAACTGCACAGCAGAGCCCAGGTGGGAGTCACAATATCTGCAGCTGTCAGACTAAAAGAAAGAGTTCTCTGCACTAGGAGATGAGCAAGTAGACGAGGGACTGACTATAATTTTGGCTGAATTCCAACCAGGGCTAATCTCTTCCTCCCAGGGACTAGCTGGATTTTATAGAAAGATAAGGCTTTGAAAACATGGCTACAGTCTGTCATTTCTTCCATATGAAAGCCGCAGGCTGCAGCGCTTACTCTTTTGCTTGTTTGTTTGTTTGTCTTACTGCAGTAGAAATCAGTAAAACGAAGTGAATCTTTTGTGGCCATTGCCAGATTAGCACTTCAGGCTCTCACTAGAGGTGTCATTGCTGCCTGAGGAGCTTAATCTGCACAAGCAAGATCCGGAAGGGAATAGACATTAATGCCAATAACATTCACTGTTCAGCTGCCCAAGAGCCCTGCTGGGATTCAGCAGTTGCGGTTTAGAAAGGTCTAAGTACCAGTTTTCTCAGTTTCCTATTGCAAGCAGCACTGCACTCCCTGCTGATGAAGGCAGAATGTTCAGCAAAAATGTCATTCTGTATCTTTTTGATGAACTTCTACCTTAAGGTGTTAAACTTTCCTTGTGGATGTTAAGCAACATTCACTGCACTGGGCATTTCCAGTAGGAATTATTGAGGTCCTATGGTCATTTTCTCCAAAAGTAATGATTTCTACCCAAAATACTTTTTTCCTGGGCAGTCCCATTTATCCTTTACTGCTGCAGAACAGAAAAGTGAAGATTTCTAGGCTGTAGGTGTTTGTATGCATGATGGTTGTGCCCAAACATTACACCTGTGACCTGAACCCTGATGGCTCAGGCACCCTGCAAGACAGAGGCCATCTCTGATACTTTCCAGGGTAGGGATCTGACCCTGTATGCTGACCCTTACATCTTTCCCAAATCATGCTGGCACTCACCTGGCTCTGCTTGGAGATTGGGTGATTAATGAAGAGGGGAGCCAGCAGGATGCAGCAAAAAGCAACCAGGGAAGGAAGGGCAGACCAACACTGACAGATGAATTTACGGATCAGCGTAAGCCCAGTCTGTGTCCTAGTGGTGGAAATCCATGAGTAGGAATGTTGGATTCCTCAGGGAGCAGTGTAGGAGTGTATCACAGCCTGCTGCAACAATTGTCTCTGCCTATATCTGTATGTGTGTGGAGATACATGTGCACACATGTATGTGTATAGATCTATCTGCACATCACGTGTGGTGCTGCAGTAGTTTGTACCTAAACTACATAAAGACCCATGTTTTAAAGCTGAATTTCTCAAAACCTCTGTAAAGGCCCTCTTGGGTGGCACTGTTAATTTTTGTACACTAATTAGTCTGGTTGTATGAAGTAATAAACATAATAAACATAAACTGTAGAGTCTCTGCCTCACTTGGGTTGGGCTGTGAGTGCTTTGCTGGTCAATGTTTACAAAGACTGCCATACAATGCAGAGCTTTTCAGCATGTCACAGTGGCTCTCCAAAGTGCTGGATGGAGAGCAGTTAAGGCAGAGTCTGGTTGTTTTGAATAACACTGTCAGCAATGCTTTCCCTCTTAAATAAGCCTTTAGTTGCCACAAACTGTAAAATGGAGAATCCTTCAATGCCCAGCACATAGAAGAAGGGTGGGGGAGAGGAGAGCAGATGTTCAGTGTTAGCACCTGATTCAGACCTCACAGAGCTGGGGAGGCTTTTTTATTACTTGCCCTGGGCTGCAAGTACAGTCGGGCTCCAGAGAAGCTGTATCATCAGCTGCCTGCTAACCAGGAGACTTTCAAGACCAAACTTCTGTCAGGAAAGAGCTTTCAGACTTGGAACGAGACCCCAAGTATCTTGGGACTGAGTCATTATTTGAATTTTCTCACCAACTTCCTTATGAAAAAGTATGTCTAGTTTCTGGTGTTTCATAATGCCTCAGGCATGAAAGAGCAAGCAGGGGAAATTGCTGATCAAGGGATTTCAGGAGAGGTCAAATCTTTGCATAGGAAGTTCAGCTCACCTCAGTTAAAAAGAGACTGGGAAATAGAAAAGTTGAACGGGCTTCTTCTGATCATGGTAAAGATGAAAGAGCTTATGTACTGTAAAGTCCTCCATCAAGTGAGCAAAGACTTGGCTGTACAGACCAGGCACGAGGAGGTGGAAGCAGCAGAGGAAACAGTGAACATTTTTGTCTGTTTTTGGAATAAGCCACCCTGAATCACATTTTGAATTTATTTTTTTTAAATTTTTTTTTATCTGTAATGACACGTAAGGATGTGATAAACATGCATGGGACTCTGTGCTATCAGGGAGCAAGCGGGGAGGCTGGTAGTGCCAGAGCAGTGTGCTGGTGTCAAGTGGGCATCAGCACCCCACACCCAACACTGTGGGCACAGGCTGCAGCCAGGCCAGGCATGAGGAGCCTCAACCCTCTGATAGACGAAAGCAGACTGCGTAAAGCCCCCCATGTTGGTGACAGCAGAGGCAGAGAGATGCTTCAGTTCAGAGAATGTGCCACAGTCTTTTTCACTGCTTACATTAACTGGGCAGTGGCTGCAGATGCCTCAGTCAGCCCCGTGTTTCACAGCCCAGCTTCCACACAAACCATAGCTAGCAGAGCTGCAGCAGGGATATTCCCACTTCCCATGGCAGCTGACTCTCTCTGCTTTGTAAGCCAGCCTGGTTTTGTATTCTGGTTGTGACCTGTTCTTCTGACCCACTTACCACATCTACAGTGGTTCAGTTCCCGTAATAGAGAAGCTCCTTTTGTGTGATAACAGAGATGTCTTTTGATCAGCTACACGTGTCTACACCTAGGTGTCTTGGAAAGATCTAAGCATTTTTTTATTTCTTTAGAAGGCCTCAGCTAGCATTAAAAGCATAAGGGATGAGATGTCTTGGCTAGCCTCGTTGCCCAGTGCAAGAATACTTAACAGGCAAAGCAGTGCCACAAGCTTCTGGCTTTGTTATGAGGAGGTAAAGTGCAGAGAGGTTCCCATTCCTACTGCATGGGCAGAGTTAGTGTTGCATTGTGTTCAAGCTAGATTTTCTGACTTTTCATAGAATCATAGAATCATTTGGGTTGGAAGGGACCTCAGAGATCATCAAGTCCAACCCTTGATCCACTACTGCTGCGGTTACCAGACCATGGCACTGAGTGCCACATCCAGTCTCTTTTTAAATATCTCCAAGGATGGAGAATCCACTACTTCCCTGGGCAACCCATTCCAATGCCTGATCACCCTCTCCATACAGAAATTCTTTCTAATATCCAACCTAAACCTCCCCTGGCACAACTTAAGACCGTGCCCTCTTGTCTTGCTGAGAGTTGCCTGGAAAAAGAGACCAACCCCCACCTGGCTACACCCTCCTTTCAGGGAGTTGTAGAGTGATGAGGTCTCCTCTGAGCCTCCTCTTCTTCAGGCTGAACAGCACCAAAACTGCTCTTTGACTTCTTCCTTGTATTGGGAACATTTTTATATGGATTAGGCAGAAGTCATGGGTTTTTTGTTCGGTGTCTGCATTAGCGTTAAGGTGATCCCATGATCTGGTTGGTACATGAAGCTGATGAGCATATGCCCTGCATGTGCTTACTTTTGGAGGAAAGCATCGTGCATCCTGCTTGGCTGTCTGGTGATACAGTAAGTAGTGTAGCTTTGTGTAAAGATGCTTAAACATAATATTTAGAAACTTTTTGTTGGCAAAGAGAAATTCTTCCAGATTGCAGCTGTGCTGCTTCTATTCATGAGCAATTCCTTCCATGAGTTGTTGAATTAATGTAGAAGAGACTGTCTTGAAAGTAAGAGTTTTTTGAACTTTGTAGAGCAAGAAAGGTAGAAAAATATTTCCCTAGAGGAAGATACTGGAGTACCCAAGACACTGGGAGCTGAAATTCCTTCTTTTTGTGGTTTTCTTTTTTGTCTAGCAGTTACACTGCTGGGTTGCACTTTCTGGTTCCAATTTGTTTTGAAATAATTACCATTGTTTATCTGTCTCTCAGACAGCCTTTGCAGATGAATTGGTTCCACAGAGCCCTCTTGCTTAGTGGTTGGTGTTTTTGCACAGCATGTTGTGTGACATCTAATTGAACAGGCTGATGGCATGAGATCTTCCTTGTGAAGTAAAGGTCACCTGAATGGTGAAGGTGAGAAGAACTGCACTGAATACCAATTGGACTGTCAGTAACAGAAACCATAGCAACTCTGCACTGGGTTTATAAATATAACTGAGAAGAAAAAGGGAATAACCTTAAGGAGCTGCTGACAACACTGCAATATGCATGTTGATAAAAAAGGTGGTCTTTGCATCTTTGATAGTGAGGAGAATAGATGTAGGAGGGTGGAAGTGGATCAGTGAACAAAAGAAGTCAACTTCAGGCATTGCTGACAGGTTTTGCTGGCTTAAAAACATCCCAGACACCAGGGCCAGTTTGCTACAGCCACTAAAAACCCTACTTTTTATGTAATTGAATTCAACTTCCTGATAGCTTGCTTCCTATCTTGAAATGTCTTCAAAGTTTGGGATATGCTGAGGCTGGATGTTTTTGGAGGGCTAGAAGAATAAGAGGATGTTAATGGTGATGTGTTTCTGGAGAGTCCTGGGGCTCTGTTGTTCTGGATGTGTTGCTCTGCTGTGTACCCATCTGGGTACCCAAGAAGAGATGCTCCAAATGCTTATAGGGAGTTGAGGTGGTAAGAGGATGAGGAGAGAGGTGGACGTGAAGTCACCCATCCAAGGTCCTAGGGTCCGTGGAGGAGACAAACCTGTCCCTCCAACTCCCAGTTTCTGATCCTAAAGCATCCAATAGTGTTTTTCAGTTGCTTTTGACTTGCAGCCCCTTAGTATTTTTTCTACTGAGGCCAAAGATCCTTTTATTGTGAAATAAATACATCAAGTTTGTTTTTCTTAAATGCCTTCTTTTAGGGCCTTTAAAAATAGACAGTGGTGCTCCTGGGGGCTGCAGAGGACAGTTTCTAAAGCACTGGCCCATGTCACCTAAGCTTGCCTGAATTTGTTATGGAAAGGAGTCTATAATGGATGATGTAGATTTTATTTTCTTCCTGTTAGTTTGCTCAGTAAGATGAAGATCAGTCAGTGTGAGGTGCTTCTGGGGAGTTTATTTACAGTGTGGGATTTTTTTTTTCCATGCATATTAGCATTTCATCAGCATATGGCACAGCCAGATAAAATAAATATTTGTCTTTCCTTAATTTATGCTTGTGTAGAAAGGTCCCTGAGTATTCATATAGGTCACTCTGTTGTATCTAATTAGACATTTCTACCATGGTGCAGGGGCTCCTTCCCCCTCACCTGGGAGCCAAGGTTCATGCTCATCTCCTTCACCCACCAGGGGAGCTGAGCTTTTGCAAGACATAAAGCTGAACAAAGCTTGTGAGAGCAAAGAGTTTTGGCTGGGGAGATGCTTGAGGGACTGGTGGGGTGGGATGACATGCTGGGCTATGTTCCTGGGTGCTCACTCTTTCCAGATAAGGGAAATCAGTGGCGAGAAGAGGGAAAAACACTCCTCCAGGCCTATATTACAGACATGGGTCAGAGAAGAGCAGGAAACTTGTTTTAAAACACAGGCACAAAGGAAAAACTACTCAGTTTTAAGATGGAGTCAAGCCTGCTGCAGCCAGTGACCCTGGAGGCCTTTTCCAGCTCTGTGACACATCCAGATGTTTTGTGTTCTCACAGATGATTTGGAAACATTCTGCTAGTTTCCAATCTAAATATGTTCACACTTAATTTGTCTCCATCTGATTTTGTTCTAGTGTCATCTTCTAAGGAGTAGATCTTACTCCCTGCTATTTATTCATCCTACATCGCTGAATGTATTTATAGAGTCATCATATAAAGCAACACCTTGTGCTTTGCAAGACTGTGCAAGCTCCTTCAGTCTCTTTTATAAGATGGATCCTCTTCAGTAACCTTTCTTTCCAGCTGAGCCTGTTTGGTTTTTTAACACAAATCACCAGAAATGTACACAATGGACCCATAAGCTGCACATAGCAAGTTACCCAGTAAGTCAAGGAAAAATAGAAATTGCCATCACAGTATATTGCTGTAACCAGGCAAATAAACTTGAGTATTTGGTTGTATAACCTGCAGGAGGGCAGAAGGCTTAGATATACTGTTGTTGAACAGCTCATTTGGGTAGCTGAGGCCATGGTAGGCAGTGGGAAGTGCATGGAAGGAGGGTAAGATGCAGGAGTTCTCCAAGGGATGGCAGGAGAAAAGATTTGGGTACTTTGTTCACAGGGATACATCTAGGTGCACCCACATAGTTTGAGAACGCAACATTTCTGGGGATATTTGGATGCTGCATGAAGTAGAAGAAGAGATTTGGGACCAGCTAACAAGCTCCAGGGACAGCATTGCCACCAGTGACCAGGGATGAGTGTGGAGTGGCAAGGTGGATCGCATCTCCCTCCCGCCAGCCTCCCTGTCTCTGCCTTCCTCCTGTTTATGCAAAGAACCCACCCAGGCCTCAATTATCCTGGCACAAGGACCCCATAGCTCTGTGCAGGACCCTGCTGTACAGGATTCTCCAGGGCATGGTCTCCTTCCTCTAGAGCTGCTGAGAAACAAAATCAAACAATCAGCTTCCTAAAGGGATCTCTGACGTTTTTGGTCCCAGAAGCCCTGTTATTCAAAAAATGAATCCACTTAGACAGCCTGTTCAGCAGATTCCCTTCACACCTGGTGGTGGTTCTTACAGCCAAGATGGGAATAAAGCTATTCTGCTTCTTCTTGACAATGGAGACTTTTTTTTGTAGTTTTTCAGTCATGTTGCTCTGCTGAGGCTCTGTGTGGGTGTGCTGGCAGCCCGCAGCAGCTGTGTGCAGACATCCATAGCTTTGCTGCAGAGGGTTTGGGGAATGTGAAGGCTTTGACTCTCATTAGAGACACAGAACCTCTGCTTTTCAAAGCTTTCCTCCAATTAGAGGTGTTTTAGACCTTGTTTTAGATCTCAGGTATTCTGCTAGGGGTTACCAGTGGGCCGTTTGGACAGTATTTTCCTCTAATAGTGCAGTGCAGTTTTAAGAAGGAAAAAAAAAACCTGTCACAGTTTAAAAAATGCCTGGCCAGATTTGATAAGGGACAAGAACAAGGCTGTGTTGGAACACACCTGACAGAACCCACCACACACCTCTAAGGGGAGGCACAGTTGCTTGAGACGGTGTTGAATACAGTCAGGGGAGAACTGTGGAACAGGTTGAGGAAGAGATAGTGATAGGAATTCTTGCTGCTGGAACTAGTTCTGGGATGATGATGCAGCTTCCCAAGTTAGGATCCATGGCTGCTTTAGGGGGCCAAGTTTGGAGCTCCTCTCACCTGACTGCAGGTGAGCTGGTCACCCAGACTCCCTGTAGAGTGGGTAGAGAGAAAAGGGCAAGCTTAAGATGAGACAGATCTGAGGTACCTTCTCCAGGATCAGACGAGCAACATCACAGAAACAAAATCAATCAAACCACAGCTTCCTAAAGGGAGCCCTGAAGTTTTTGGCACCAGGAACTTTGTTACTCAAAAAATTAATTCACTTAGACTGAGCCTGTTCAGCAGATTCCCTTCATACCTGGTGGTGGTTGTTACAGCCACTTATTTACTAAGGAACGAAGGAGAAGCATTTTTGTTGATGAATTTTGGGTGGGGAGACACCTCCCTTGCATGGGTCTGTATTTCCTCAGTGCCCTTTGCCCTTCCAGTGCCACCAGAACTGCAGGCTGGTGGTTACCTACCTGCAGAGGACCCATGCTCCTTCCTGGGTACAGTCACAGAGCAGACACACCCCTGGCCACCCTGGTACCTAATTCAACCCAAAGCTCTGTGTCCATGCAGTTCTCCTTTGCAGACAGGTGAATTCCCTCCTGTCTCCTTGGAAGTCTCCTGGATTTAGTTTTTCCTGAGCCAAAGTCAGCCCAGTCTGGCCAAGTGGGACCAGCACACTTGAAAGAGTAAAAGTCATTTGGTAGCATGGAAACACTGAGGTTGTGGACCTCCATCCTGGACCTCCTGGCAAATAAGCAGCAGGAGATGGGACAGAACAAAGACATATTTCCAGAGGACCTTTAGATAATGGTACTTGACAGGCAGAATCTGCCAGGAGACAGCAGGGGGGATTGTCTCTTTTGCAGGAGAGAGGAAGGCATGGAAAATTTGGAAGTTACCAGGTGCCTAAAGAAAGCTTGAACATCCAGAGCTCTGACTGTTGTACAGATGCTTCCTCTCATAATTTGTGCAGCATCTTTCCCTCAGACCTGCATCCCTTGGAGGCTGAAACATTCATCTTTCCCTCAGGCCAGTCCTGCCCAGCAGCTGCCCTTGGATCTGCCAAGCAGTGGGAAGTGCAGGGGACAGCCTGGCTTTCACCACTCCTCAGTGATTCCTCAGTCTATAACATGGCCCAGGCATGACCAGCAAGCAGCTTTCTGAAAAGACCCTGCAGTCCAAAAACCAGGCTAGGAGAGGCTGAAAGAGATGGATGCTGCCCATGTCTGCTGCCTCCTTAACAAAACTTAGTAACAAATCTGAGTCTCAGCAAGGGAGGATGGGAAAAGGTGGTAGTGGAAAGAGGTTTTTCTTTGCAGTATGTTTGATTTTGTAAAACTACCTCACACGGCTTCTTTTTTGGTTGCCTGTGGGGTTGCATAGCCTTTTTTTTCCCCTCTTTGATATATAACTTATGGCCTCTTCCTCTCACCTGTGGAGCTTTGTCATCTTACAGGCAGGGTGCACTTGTGCTCCAACTAGCATAAAAATCACCTGGGTTCTCATGTTGTCTCATTCACCCTGGGAAAGAGGATGAGGATTCAGGAAAGGGTGTGCTGAGTGGTGCACTTCAGATGGTGCATGAAAGCATCCAGGTCATCTCATTCTTCAGGGTGGGGTCATGCTCATTTCCAGCTGGTTCTACCCTGTGCATGGCTGAAGGTGATTGTCACTTACACCAAATGCACTGAAAGGGAGATAATGAGTGGGCTCTGACTGTAGTTTATGCCCTGAAATGGGAGTTTGTATGACTTTGGTGGTTAAATCATGATTTCTCACAGCTGGTGAGTTTTGCTAACATGTAAAACCAGTCTCTAGATTTGGGTTGTAGGAGGACTTGGATGCCTTCACCTTCTCCTGTTCACATAGACAGTTTTGCTCTGCAGCTGGGGTAAGGTAATTCACCCCAGAAATCCTCCTCCTGCTGCAGAGAATTGGTTGCCCCTTGTCTTTCCTTGCAGCACACTAGACGTGTGCTCTTAAAAGAAGTTTGAAGGAGACTCAGAAGAGTTCTCAAAAATGGTTATTGCCCAGCAGCCCGCAGTTAGAGAAGACAGAAACCCATCAACCCCACTCTTCTCAAGGGACAAGGACAGAAGATCCCATTACAGGACATTGCTAAGAAAATGGATCTTTGTGTGAGTACAGCATCTCCTCAGAAATCTGTGGCAGGTGAGTGACTTGATTGCCTGAGATGCTGAACAGGAACACAGGGGATGACCATCCAAGCCTCAATGAGAAACCTGGGACACCAGTGAGACAAGCCAAGATGGGCAAAGGAAGATATGGACATGGTCAGGGTGTGCTGAAGGTTAGTTGTTATCTGGTATGTTTCTTAGCAGACGTATGGATGGTGTGGTGTCCTTCAAGAGGCTGATTAAAGAGCACTGGGACAGCTCTCTGCTTGGCCAGGTACCCTCCAGAGCCAGCTGGGGCACTGTGAGGGGCAGGCAGCTGGGCAGGTCTCTGCCAGCTCTTTGTGAAGAGATGGGGCTGGAACCATATCCATTTGCTCCCAGAGACAGCAGTGTGTCTCCTGGCTTAGTTTTCTGAAGGATATCTGCTCCCACCAGGATTTTCCAGCTGCTGTTGCTGCCTGCCACAAAGCTGGACTGCTTGCATCTCCAAGAAGCTATTCTCAGTTTTACCCTGAGACAAATGCATTTTTTTTTCTCTTGAGATTTAGTTAAGCATGCTATGAAATGTGTTTCAACATCTAATCTGGTCTCAGGACACATTGTGAATTTATATTTAAGCCTTTGGGATTTTTTTTGTTTGTTTGTTTAAGCCTCAGAGTTTTCCATGTCATTTTCCTGTAAGGAGAGGAAGATGCTGCTGTTGAGTGTGCAGGACTCATTTGCTCAGCCAGCACAAATCCCTTGTACATGGTTTTCTATACAGAATACATGGAGCTTATAAACCCTTCAATTTAGGGCTCCTTGGGATGTGGTGCTTGCACGAGACTGGTAAATATTGAAATGTTTTAAGCTGTGCAGAGGCTGCAGAGCGCAAGAGGTCAGATGGAAGGGATTCAGTCTTGCTGAGCTCTGAATTCCTGAAGACCACTTGAGTCCTGGAACGTGGCTATCTGCAGAAGTGTGGCCTTAAGAGAGCAAGAGCTCGTCAGGGAAAGAAAGGGTTCAAACCGCTTTCAGGATCTGTAAGCATTCAAGGAAGTTCTAAGAGCTCAGAGTAGCTTAGAAGTTGCTCTACACGCCCAGCAGCCTCCCAGTTTGTGCACCCAGCAGCTGTAGCTGGGGGCTGGATGCAGATCCCAGGCTGGGTTCGGGGCACGAGGCTGTTCTCAGAGCAGGTTTAGCTTGAAAGGAGCTGCAGCAGTTTGTGCTTGAAGTGCTGACTGCAAACATTCAGCAGGAGGAAAAGCAAGAGGAATGTGTATGTGCCAGGCTTGTTTAGAAACCACAGATGATTTACAAAGTGATCTTAATTGGAAGTTTCTCTTTGCGGCTTTCTGACGTGTTATTTCTCTGATGCAGACGTGTAGGAGCCGTTTAAAAGCTCCATGTTTACTAATGAGGAGTTGCATAATTGGGGATATATTTATTAACTGTACATGTGCAGGATGGGGAAATGATTTGGGCAGCAGCAGCGGTGCAGGGAAGGGTTTGGGTCACTCAGGGCATGACCAGCAGGGCATGAAGGATCAGTGTCCTCCTCTCCTGGTGGAAGAAAGGGCCTCTTGTCCTTGTCCCCAGGGGCATCTGCCCCAAGTCCTGGCATTGTGGTTAAGAGAATTATGGAATCTGAGGATGTTCACAGAAAGGGACTAAGAAGAGGTGCAGAGAAACATGGTCTGTGGAGGAAAGTGCTCAAGATGAGGGTCACTGTATCTTAGAGAAAACTGTGAGGGGCTTTAACTTGATTAACTTTTAATACTTTTTAAAATTTTCATACTTTCATATTTTAATTTTTTTTAGTATGGTCCCCCATAGTGTCCCCTTAGAGAAACTGATGAGTTAGGGTGTAGACAAGGGGACTGTGCAGTGGGTGGGGAGCTGCCTGACAGGCTGCACTCAGAGGGTGGTGGTAAATGGTTGTTTTTCAAACTGGCAACCAGTCACAAGTGGGGACACCATAGGGATTGATATTGGGCCCAACACTGTTTAATACCTTCATAAGTGGTCTGGATGCTGGAATCAAGCACACCCTGCTGAAGTTTGCAGACAACACCAAGTTTAGTGGGGAAGTAGGGACTCCAGAAGGGAGAGAAGCCTTCCAGGAAGACCTGGACAGGAGTAGGCTGGAAGGAGTAGGCTAAGAAGTACCCTACGAAGTTCAGCATGGACAAATCTAAGGTCTTGCCTGTGGGAAAACAACCCAGAAGTGCAGCACAGACTGGGACCCACCTGGCTGGAGAGTAGCTCTGTGGAAAGGGACCTGGGGGTCCTGGTGGGCAGAAAGCTGAATGTGAGTGAGCAGGGTGCTTCAGTAACAAAACAGCAGGATGCTGGGTTGCATCAATAGGGGCATCACCAGCAGGGATATAGAAGTTATCATCCCACTCAGCATTTGTCAGGCCATACCTGGAATACTGTGTTCAGTTCAGGTCCTCACTATACAAAAAAAGACATGAACAGGCTGGAGAGGGTCCAGAGAAGGGCTGCAAAGATGATCAAAGGACTGGGAAGCCTGAAAAAAAGAAGGCTTAGGGGAGACCTTATTGTCATGTTCCACTACTTAAGGAGTGGCTGCCAAGAAGATGGAGACTCCCTTTTCACAACGAGTCACATGGAGAAGATGAGGGGTAATGGGAAGTCACTCCTGGGGAGATCCCAATTTGATACCAATTGTTTCACCAAAACAGTCAGACACTGGGATAATTTCCCCAGGGAAGTGGTGGATTCCCCAACACTCTTAAGACACTATTAAGATTCATCTTGACAGGATGCTGAGCTATCTCACCTAAACTGTGTTCTTACCTAGAAAGGTTTGACCAGATGATCCTTGAGGTCTCTGCCAACCTGGTGTTCTATGATTCTGTTATGGGCTTTACAGCCTTCATTCCCTTCTCCTGTACACTGAGGACATGAGTTTATGAGTTGCTTCATGGAGCTGCTGCTGGCACCCACTGAGAGAAGCAGTGGGAAAAGTACAGTTTCAGGAGCATGATGATATTTTTCTCACCAGTCAGGATGAACATCTCTGGGTATGACCACAGCAGTGCTGTGTGGAGATACTGGGGACTGCTGGTGTTCTGGCATTCACCCGCTGGGCCCACTGGCCTGAAGGTGTTCCTATGGGAGCAGCCTCACAGCATCCATCCCCATACACCTGTGTGTCTGAAAGCCCCACTTCTCCCTCTCTATATCCCTCACCAGTCTGAAAAGTGACCACTTAGCTCACTAACAGTTTATTAATAAGTCATTCCACTCAGAGGACTGAGTTGCTTCCTCAAGGATGTTGTCCAATAGGGGCAAGATGAAAAAAAGGCATTGAAGTGAAATGTGGAATTTTATTTCTGTGAAGCCAAAATCTGTCACCTCTCGGGTTGTACTCAGTCAAGTTCTCCTTGATTTCTATTCCCCAGGAATCCCTACCTCTATCCTGACATGCAGAATTAGCACCTAAATGTGTCTCAAACTCTTTTAAGAAGTGTAGTACTCACCACTCACTTAACAATTTTCTTCCGAGGGTTAAAATCCTTGTGGTTACGAAGTGTGCCTGATTTCTCATTCAGCTCAATATGTTCTCCTCTGCCCATCACTGTCCATCTGTGTGTCTTGCACTGAAGTTTTAGTACCCCCTTGGCACCCTTTATTTTCTCACCACACATTTACTTACACACATCATCAAATCACTTCTCAGTTTTCTTTCTGACAAGTTACAGAGGCTGACCTCCAGAAGTCTCTCCTTGTAAGTGGTTTTCTTCAGCTCTCAAACCATTTTTTATGGCTCTTTTCTTCATCTGCTCCAATTTTTTGATGTCCTCTTTAAAATACGTCACCTCAGCAGGATGCAGTATTCTAGTGTCAATCTGACCGAGGATGTACACAGAGATAAAATCGCCTTCTATTCCACTTCACAGTCCTGTTGCTTATACACAGAAGGACCAAATTAGCTCTTTTTACTACAGCAGACAGAAAAATAGGTCCCACATTTAAGAACCAGGAGGCTGGATAGCAGTATTAAAACGAGAAAAATGAAGTCAACATGAAAGCAGAATTACAAACCGGGGCGGCATTAATAGCACAGTGTGATACCAGCCTGAGCACATTAGTTGAAATGAAATGCTGAGAAAACTGTTTCTTGCTGTTCTTGCTGTTTCTTGCTCTTCGGAGCCTGTGGCCAGCCTGAGCTGCTGCAGTGTCTCCTCTGGGGTGGGCAGCTCTGCACCCAGAACCTGCAGCTGGGCCAGTGGCTAGGGGAGTGTGTCAGGGAGGGTGGGTTACTCCTGTGGTGCTTGGCTGAGTTTGGGAGATGCCTGCTAAATGGTCCCATCACAGCCCCTGGAGGTGTGAGAAAACCTTTGGTCTTTGCCAAGGTCAGCCCCCAGATGGGTGATGCTGATCAGCCCTGCAAACTGTGTGGTTCCACCAGGGCTCTGTTTACATGAAGACAGCCCCAGCATTTGATGCCTCTCTGTCTTCTGTGTGCAAAATCTTTCACAGGCAGGAGGGTTTTTCCTAAATTCCTTAATTCCCCTGCCTGCTGATGCTCACTGAATGCAGAGTCACTGTGTCATTTGCAGCTACATTTTCAATACACATCCTCAGCATAAGCCTCATCTTCCTGTACTAGAGAAAGAGACCTGACCCAAATTGCTCTCAAGTCTCTAAGACTTTCCCTAAAGATGCTCAAGGGTAGCATGTCCTGTGCCCAGTGGTCAATTTCCTGGTCTTTGAGGGCTTTCTGTGGCTCAGTTTCCTTAGTCTCCTTCTTAATTTCAGTATTTGTAAAACAGGCATAACAGCTTCAAGGGGCCACCGAGATGCTCAGATCCCATCCTAAGTTATCTTCTCTGGGTGGCACCTTGTGCTATTGCAAGCTCTGTAATGCTGCTTCTGCTCTTAGCACCAGGGTGACAAGGTGTCTCCTCCCTCCCTGCTAACCTGCTGGCTCAGTGCTGGCTCTTGACCCCCAGTGCCTGGATGCTCTGGGAACCTGGACACCGAGGGCACTCTCAGTCCTGTGCTTGCTGTGCGTTCTTCTCACTGGAGCCATGCAGAAGGGTGTCTTTTCTTCAGGGGAGGAATGGAAGCCAGGGAGAGGAGCACTGGTGGAGACAGACAAGTGCTGGAGGGGCTGATGGACTGGAGAGAGCCTGGTGGGAGGTCACCAGGATGGATGGGACACATGAAGGATAAGGAGATGGTGAGAGAGCTGAGGGGAGGAGGAGAAGGGAAAGGAGAGATCTGATTTTTGCCTACCACCTTATGGGTGGTACTAGGGCTTATGAAGCCAGATCCTTCTGGGTGGTACATTGTGAAAGGATGGGAGGCAGTGCAGAGAACTCCATTAAGATATAAGGCATCAGGTTGGCACCATGAGAATGGTCAAACACTGCGACAGGTTGCCCAGAGAGGTGGTAGTGTCTCTGTCCTTGGATGTGTTCAAAGTCATGATGGCCCTGATCAGCTTGCTGTCACTGTTACTTAGAGCTGGACTGGGACCTGATGACCTCTAGAGGTCCCTTTGAATCATTCATTCATTCATTCATTCATTCTCTGATGCATTTGAAGTAACCCATAGTACAGAGGCAGCAAGGTGACAACAACCATGATCTCTTGAAATCCAGGCTATGAAGATGGCTCATTGGCATAGCAATAGGATAAAATACCATTCTCCAGCAGCACTGCTTTTATTAAAGAAAGCAGTTGTGACCTCAGCCCATCAAGCAGTATTTCACCCTGGGAGAGGTCAGTGCACAAAGGAGCTGGAGGAAAAGCTGTGCTGCTGATGTCTTTTTGTCCAGAGATGCCCCGTCTGCCCTCCATGCACTATTTGGAGTGCACAGAGGCCCTGGCAGTCAGACCTGGACACTGATGCTCCACCCTTGTGGCATCCTGCCCTGTGATTTTAATTAGTGCTCAGGTCACTGGCAGTGATGAGGAGACTAGCAAGCATCATTAAGCAAGACTGTAGTGATGTGAGAGGGTGTATAAGGTAGTAGTCATCTCACCTAGTGCCCAGCTGGCTGACTGCACTCTCACTGTCATCAGTAGAAGTGTATTCCCCTGGGGAGATTCAGCTCATCCTGAAGTGTGTGTCTAAGGTTGGCAAGTTGAGAGTGTTGATGATGGTATTTGGAGTTTACTGTCTTGTTACTGTCTACTCTAATCAAAGGGGCAACCTTTGTAGGCTTGGCCAGTGGGAACAACCCATTTTGTTGCTTGATTCCAGGTGTTTCTTAAGAAGCCACATGGCTCCACATTACTGGGAAGGAACCATGTCCTTGTGAGTGCCAGGCTCACCACTGAGCCAATGTTTTGCCCTCATGGGATCAGGGATCAGAGCTTTACGTGGCTAAAGCCAGGGTGGAAAGTCCCATTCCTGATATAATGTGCCATTCTCCTGAACTTCTCTTTCAGAATCCTTTTTTTCTGTAGAGGGGAGATGAATAGTTTCACTCCCTGATGCAAAAAAGCAGTTGCCTTTGATGGAAAAGCAACCGTGCAGCTTGAATGGCTCTGGCCAGGCTACTGCAGACAGTCACACTCTTCATTGTGTCCCCGTTTTCTTTGTCCATTCCTCAGTTTCAGACACCCCCCAGTGCCCTCACATCTCTCCAAAATGGCATTAATTTCGTTTGCTGACCCTACCTCCTGTGCTGGCAGAGCCTCCTTCTCTCCAAGCACAGCTGTCATGCTACATACTCCAGGAAAACCTCCTGAGACTTCAGAAAGCATTTTCCTACTATTCAAAGAGAGAAGACAATATCACTGCTTGATTCTCCAAAGCAGCCTTTGTGTGGGTCAAGAAAACAATTATTCTGACCTCTCAGTGCAATAGGACTGAGAATAAAACCAAGAATATTGGCCTGCATCTAAAAAGATGTGCACTGTCAGCACAAACCATAAGAGATACACTTTATATCTGTGGAAATCTCAAAACAAGGTTTTGAAGGATACCTACCAGTGTACAGGCAAACCAGTGTGCAGGAGGACGCTGTGTCAAGGGAAGGCTCTGTCTTCCTCAGCAATCCTGGTGACCCTGGCACTCAACACACTTTATTTTGCTGTAAAATGTCATTGACAGAAAAGCAGACTTGAGATTGTCCACAGGGTACATGAAATTAAATGTCACATGCAGAAATGACTCCAGCACTGCAAAGCTCTACCTTGTTTTAAAATTTGTGATTCTGCACTTCCAGCCCTGTGTGATGTCATGGAGGTGTCATCTCATGATGTTTCTTGTATTTTCATGAAAAGGTGATCTGATTTTAGGTCACAGGGATGGAGCCAGTGTCCCTTATCCACAGGGCTGCTGGAAGGAGGACAGATGTTAGTACATTTAGTTCAGCTTCTAGGATGTCTTCACTATGGTTTCCTGTTCCTTGATGTGTTTCTCCTAAGCTGATACTCCATAGCACTTCAGCCCCAGGGCTTCTGCTCCTTCTAACTGAGGTGCAAGACTGGAGAGCTGCAAATATTGTACAAACTGCCAGCCAGCTCCATCAGCACCGTGTCTGTGGGTCTGGAAGGTCCTGAAGCCACAGGCCACACGGGGACCGTTCATTGCCAGAGCCTGGAAACTGCTCTGGAGGAGATGTCTCAAAAGTGGAGCCTGATGGAAAAAACTCTTTTCCTGCTACCATAGAAACTGAACAGACTTAACAACAACTTGTTACTTCTCTCGTCTCCAACAGCTCAGCATCTGAAGTGTCTTGACCTATGAAGATATTTGCATTATGTATCACCCGATAGCTAGAGAAATGGGATTGAAGGAAAAAAAGAAGAGGAAAGTGCCAAAGCTCTTGTGAAGCTGCTGGACAATGGGGAGACTATTGGGAATTGGAGGTATTTCTCTGGAATTATAAGCAAGGGAACAGAGAATCCAAGAAGAAATTGTTGGCCAAGAGGAGATGACTGTGGGTGTGGAAGAAACCCAGTGTGTGGCTCTGAGCTTAAGTGATGAGCATAAGCTGCAGAACCAGCAGAGATGCAGGTTTCAAGGATATGTTGTTCTTGGACAGCATTTTCCCTCCAGCACTCCATTTCTTTCTGATAACCACACTAATGTGAAGCTGCATTTCCTGGGGAGCATCAGCTGTTACTGGAGTCCCATCTCATGAAGTACCTGTGGGAAATGAGGGCCCTTGGCCCCCTTGCTCCAGCCAGCCCCATCATTCCCAACACCTGCAAGAAAATCAGGCCAGCCACAGTGAGGGTGGGATGTTGCAGTGAGTCAGCAGCTTTGTGAGCTGAAATGTCCTCTGACATTCACCTCAATCCTTCTGCTGATGCTTTCGGGAAAAAAAAATATTAATTGCATTTTTAAATGACTATTTGCCTCTTAGCAAAGCACCCAATACAAAAAAATCCTGTCTGCTATTGTTTTTAAAGCTCCAAGACCTGCAAATGATCTGCAGAGTTCCCAGACTGCCCAGGGGCTACAGCAAATTTTACAGATTTGCAGAGATGGAAGCAGCAGAACCAGGGTTTGCCAAGCTCCTTGCTCTGCAGGCAGTGAGAGCTGCCACACTGCAATTTAATTCTTGAAGACAAAACCATTGTTCAGAACAACCCAACATGACACCTAGACACAGCTCTGTAGATGCCATTCAGATATTTTTTACAGCTTCTGACATCTTCCTGAGAACATCTACCACTTTGGGTACCACAGGTGGTAGTTTTAGAGCATTTTTACATGTATTTCTCCCATTCTAACTAGCTTTGGTCAACCTATGTACTGAGTGAAGACAAGCAGGTTGTGAAAAACTAACAGTATGAGGTAAAAACAACCCCTGAAACCTAGAAAATCATGGCAATACCAGAGATTTACCACACAGCATCTGCCAATCACAAGCATCAGATGACACTTGTGTCTGAAGGATTTCCTTCTCCCATCAAACAGCTGCACCATCACCCCAGAGTGACTCTCATTTAGGGGCTGGCATCTCAAGAGCTGCTGAACATGTCCTGAAAATCTGTGAACTTGTGCATTATTTGTGCTGTGCTCTCACAGGCATGGTGCAAAGCTGCTGCTGTGGTGGTTGTATGATCCAGCTTCCCAGAAAAAAGCCAGAGGATTCATGGAGGAAAGGGGAGGAAGCATGGTCTCCAGAACCAAAAGGAACAATGACATTTCAATGCCCTTATTGTCATCTACCCTGGCAAATATGAAATTTCTTTCACTGAAACCAGATGAAATTTTTAGTATACAAAACCTTCCAGCCAAACTCTGCTGATGTTGGCCTTGCTAGCTTCAAGGGCACGGAGCAGGAGTGAGGAGCATCCCTCCTGGATGTCACTGTCCCATATGGCAACTCAAAGGCGTTCAGGTTTTATCAACAAGGAGATCCTGTACATGGACACAGAGCCACAGGCAACTTTCCGAGCCATCCCTACTGGGCATGGTGATGGTTCCTTGCTGTGCTGGTGGTATCTGTAGCTTAGTGCCTGGAGCTTCTGCAATTCAGCAGCTGAGGCTGCTGCAGCTGGTGGCTGTGGAGCAGGGAGTAGAGCTTCATGTTTCTGGCAGCAATGGTCACACACGTGTGACAGAAGAGGGACATTGCCTGCAGACCCCATCCAACATCTTGCACTCACTGCTGTCCATACCAGACTGCAGTCCTCTCCATATCTACTTCAATTTAAATTCAGGGCCACACACAAGAAGGTGGCATAAAAATGAGTGATTCGGCAGCAGCTGCTCCAGCACAATTTGTTTTTTTTCTTGTTACCTGCTTTTCCTTTGCTGTCTCAGTGCAGCTACAAGGTACAAAGGGATGCCATGGACAGCTCTGACCACTCCTACCAAACCCAGAGATAAGGTGGTCCCATGGGCAGTGCTTGGGTTGCCCCTCCCTGCATGCTGATGGGTGGGGAGCACCAGGAAGGCCAGTGCACTGATGAGGGTTGAGCTCTGTGGTGGCCAACAGGAAGCAGGGACATGTCCTGGTTTACTGGTGACATGCCACACACCCCCAAGCCACCAGTGACACCCCCCCTCTTCCAGCCTTTGGACTGGATGCTTTGAGGAGCAGGGGTCAGGCACAGTTGGCATGGGGCCACAGTCAGTGTCCCACCACCCCTGTGTTACAGGATGTGCCAAAAAAGTCATCGTGCCACCACACCAGGAATATCACATTGGTGCTGCCAGGGAGTGTGTGTGTGCCCACAGCCTGTGCTGCAGCTGGGAAGGAGGTGCTGGTAGTTGGGTGGTGGGAAAAGAAAAGATGGTGGGAAAAGAAGATGGAAGGAAGTGTCAGGCAGCAGGGCACTCCGGGTCAATGCTGCACAGCACCAGCAGTTGCTTTTGTGTGCTGCTGGGGATCCTGGGGCTTGGTGGGGACCCTGCACCAGTGGGAGCCTGCCTGGTGTCACGGTCTGAGCGAGTGCCTGTCCCACCAAGGATGGCTGAGAGAAGGACAGAGACATGGCTGCCCTGTTGCCAGCATGAGCCTTGTGTTTGTGATTGTGGGTGCCACTGTGTTTTTGGCTGGACAAGCTTTCTGAGTGCAATGGCTGGCAGTGCTCGAGTAACCTCCAGCATTCATTGCAGCTCTTGCAGTGTGCTGCAGAAGCTTAACTTCCCCTGGGAGAGATTATGAAACAATAAGTTGATGGTTTATATGTTTAATGTGGTAGTAAATTAGATGAGGAGCTCAGCATTTAATTGTGAAGCTCAAAAAGTCAGATACTATCCACAAGCCCTTACATCTTCCCAATGATATTTTGCAAGCCCATGGCACAGACTGGTCAGAGCTGATTACTTTCCTCTCCACACATTTTTTTCATAACCAGGGATGATGCTCAGTGCCTGCAGCAAAGCCTCCAGGAGCAAACTTTTCCATCATGCCCTGCTGACACCAGTGGGATGCACAATCCCTCTGGCAGGCAGCATTCCTGAGCACTGTGACAACTCAGTGCACTGATGGGGGCTTGTAGAGCAGTCTGGAGTCCACAGCTCTGTATGGACAGGGCTCTGAGCATCCTCACTTGTCCCCTTTAGTTTTCCTGTTTACCCCAGCTGCATTTGCCTACCCAAGCCCTGAATGAACCTGGCCAGGTGGGAAGGGGCCAGACCCAAGGGCTGTTGCCTGTTGAAGCAATGCCATTTATTTGGCTGAAGAAGTTGCTCCACTTGCTCAGCTGGGTACCTCCTGCCAACACAATGGCATCACTGCATGCAAGCCCTGGATTTTTTGCCAAAAGCCAAAGACAACCAAGCAGAGCAGGGCAGTCACAACTCAGGCAGGTGAGAATTAATGGATACAGAGCTTCTTTGGCAGTCACTATTTACTGTGGACATTATGCTTCCCCCTTGCAGATCTCCTCTTGCCTCTTTGCAATTATGGGGTCAGAAGCAGAAAACCCTATGAATGTCTCTGCATGTAACCATCATCTTCACCTCTTTTTCCCCTTGGGCTGTCACATCAATTTGGGCAGCATCCCTGCTACAGCAGGTGCTGGGGGGGGCTCAGCTCTGATACCATCATTCAGACTTACAGCCCCTGGAGCTGCTCCAGGAGTCTGTGCATTTGGAGCATTTTTTTTTTTTTATGTTGTGCTTTTTTTACCTTATTTTTCTTTCCTCAGCCTTAATATGCATCTTAAGCTCATGTTAAACTTGTTTACACCCATCAAGGAGATGGCTGGGCTTACCTCTGACAGAAAAGCTTGCTCCTGAGCAGCTCCCACACTGACTCTCTGTGTTGCAGCAAAAGTATTTAATTCTGAAGAAATAAGTTTTGGACTAAATCTTCTTTTATTCTACCTATTCAGCCAGCTGCTCTGGAATGATTTCTTCTGTGGTGGTTGTTTTGGTCTGCTTTTCCATAAAGATACTGCATGCATGTGCATTTTACTGAATAATGATGCTGGCACCATGAACTGATCTCCTCTGGAAGGTTTCTTCTCGCATGGGACATTACTCACATACATGGGGTCTCCCAAGACTCTGCTTGGGCAACCCTGTCTTCTGGCTGGACTCAGCTAGCAGCATAACCATAAGTGATTTTATTATTGCTGGACGGTGTCTTTGTCTTGGATCAAACATGAGGGCTTTGGGGTGTGTTTTCAGCATAGTAGTAGCACCTCATAAAGAGGAAAGAGATGACAGGTCTTTTCCTGTGTTAGCTTTGGCATGGGTCACCCTTCCTCACAAAATAACCTCTTCAATGAAGCTAACAAGGTTTCAATCTAGGCAGGCTACCACAGCTTGGAGAGGAGGGGAGGAAGAAGGTGTGATCCCTTGGCTTGGTGGTGGAGTGGGGTGTGTTTTTGCTCGTTTTTGTGAAAACCATGATGAGTGCTAATGTGTATTTGCAGAAGAGGTGCAAAGAGGGGAGCTGGATGTTGGATTTACCCTGGCATCTAGCCTGCTGAGAGGGGTTGCTGGAGGGTGCAGAGCTCTGGCCCTATGCTAGATAAGAAGTTCTGCTTGCCTCAGACTGGGCAGACTCAGACCCCAGCAGACTGTCATTACGTGACAGAGATAGTGCCATCTGAGCAAATCATCCCATGAAGCACATGAGCTTTCCAGTAACTTTTAAAGGCACTTGAGTCAGCCCATGCCATCAAGTGGATGGTGCCTGAATCCACAGACATCACACACACTGGCCTGGGACCTTCATTCCACATGTGATTTTTTTTTTCTTGGGAAGCACTATTGACTGCTGCCTCCCTGGTTCAGATGATGGCAGGAGGTGGACACTGGCAGGGGCTGAAGGACCTCAAGAACATTCATTAATTTGTGGGAAATTAATTAGGGAAAAGATGGTGACCGCAAGGGGCAACCAGCAGTGCCAGCTTACTAACCATCCCTGTCTTACCTCCCTGGCAGATCTCTGAGTGCCTGGGAATGGCTGAACTCAGTCTGCCCTGTTTGAGGCATCCCCACAGCACCAGCCTGTGCCTTGTGCTTATTTAAAAGCAAACCAGACAGGCAGCAGAATGCTCAAAGAAAAACCCACAGTGTGCATAACAAAGCTCAGAAGCTGCTGTGTTCCACACAGCACCAGTTGCATACACCAAGTAAATAGCCCCAGGGAGCCAGTGAGTCCAACACCGCTTTTTTGTGGCTGAAAAATGATTCTATTTATTGAACATTCATTTTACAGTTGAGAGCTAAAAACTTCCCTTTCCCACCTTTTGTTGGAGACACATGTACCTGTGGCACACAACTGGCAGCAAGCTGCTTCTTGGGGGAAAGGAGCTCAATGGCTCATGAAGATTCACTCTTTGCTCAGCCTGTGGGTTGTGATGTCCATGCAGAAGCAGCTTGGTTCTTCAGGAGTGGAACCCTTCCGGTACTCCAAAGGTCTCTGACTTGAGGCCTTCTGGCAATACCATAGGCAGAATAGCTCAAGGACAGTGAAGTAAAAACACGTGTGAGATGACAGCAGCGGGCAGGCACTCAGGCAAGGAAGTCAGTGGGTGCACGGTGGCCAAGAGCATCACTGGGGACTTTGCTTTGGGTTCCAGGATACTTACGAAGTATGTGAAAATGATGGGTTTATAACATTTCAGTCAGCCTCTGCATCCCCCCTCGGATTTGTCTGGTAAGTGCCTAATGATGTTTTTTGGTCCTTCTCCAACAATATGCTGGTGTTTGGGATACGTGGTTGCCTCAGCTGCCCCAGAGGTCACTTCAGTTGGGTGGTGCCTGCCTTGGGAATTCATGACCCCCCAGGGTCAGGTACACCAAAGAGGGGTGAATTGGGTTGAGTGCATCGCCCTGGGGTAAAATGAGCTGCACAAACATCTGTTAATGGACCTGGGGCAGCAACTGTGGGAAATGGAGTCAGGCAAAGCAGCCCCTTAGGGATGGGGTATGTCTTCTCACTAGACAAGGGAAAGGGCATCTGCCACGGAGGGCTCTTGCTTCCATTTCTGTTTTGGTTTCTGAGTAACTACAGTGTGTGCAATACCAGGTGTGAGACATCCTGACAGCACCACTCAGCAGAAGCCAGCCCATGCAACAGTCCCCAGAGATCCTTGTCCTGGAACAGGAGATGAAGGACACAAAGGGGAACAGGAGGCTCCATGTGAACATCAGGAAACACTTGTGCACTGTAAAGGTGACCAGGCACTGACATAGATTGTCCTGAGGGGTTGTGGAGTCTTCATCCTTGGATATACCAGGGTTTGGAGCAGATGACCATATGGGTTTGGACCAGATGACCTCCAGAGGTCACCTCTGTGACTCCAAAATATGCTGTCTTGTGTTTATCAGAGACTGAGGTGTCCCAGGGGGACAATGGGCTGACATTGCCCATGCCCAGCTGCACCATCACCACAAGGGCTGCCAACAGCCATGTTGCCACAATACCCTTGTCCAAGCTAGGTCGGAGCTCATCATTACCTGAGGCTAACAGGTAATGTTGATGCTTACTCCCCCTGAAGCAGAAGCCTCCCCGTTTTTGTGTCAGCTGTCTGGGGTGGGCAGAGGGCAGTGGGATGCAGAAGGCCAGGGATCCCAACCAGCAGTCTGGGCAGCCCTTGGCACTGGAGGTCTGCCAAGATCTCCTGCAGAAGTGAAACCAAGATCCTCAGTTTTCAGCTTTCTCAAATATTGTCTGTCAGATGTGTATTGCTGCAGAAATACATGTCCTGGATTTTAAACATCGTGCCAGTCTATGTTAGGAAAAATCATGTTGCATCTACCAGGTGCCTGTGGCACCAGAGGTGACCCAACATTGTTGAAGCTGAGTGAGCTCCACACCCTATGCTGCACCTGGGCTTGCCCATGGCCACACGGCTCTTTTATATTGGACCAGGACCATTTGTGTGACATGCCTTTGGTCCCACAGGTGTGCACAACACCTCTAGGACAAGCAACATCTCCTTCCCCCATGTTTTCCTAGGAACACTGGGGAACCAATGCAATGAACTGCAGGTGTTTTTCTGTCCTGGAGGTGCAAGATAAGTTGCCAAATTAATTGTCTTAGTTAATTATTTTTCTCAGTTTATTTATGCTTCAAGGGACCTTCTCCCTGCTGAATTTTCAGAGTGGAAATGGGGGCTGTCTGCATCAGCCTTTGCCAGTGCTGGGGGAGTCAGACTGTATTGCAGATGGAAGCGTGATGGTCATGGTTGCTGTTTGCTGCCCTATTGATCTAGGGTCAAACCCTGCCAGGAAGTATCACATATGCTGTGGTGAAAGCCAGGATTTACATTCTGAAATGGACCTCAGGAGAGAGAAGAAAGAAAATACCTGCAGGAGAAGATGGACCTTGGACGTACATGCCTACCTTTGTCTTTGAGAAGGTAACAAAATGACTGCTGTAGCCAGCAGGAGCTTCCAGGCTGAGTTTGTTTGCCACATGCAGACACTTAACAACTATCAAATTGTCCAGGTCCTGGTACTGGGAAAGAAAAGCTATAAATCATTTATGGGATAAAATATCTGCCACTGACCCTCTCCAGTGATGTTTCTGTAAGAGCCAGGGCTCCTCTGACCTATTTACTGAAGAATGATTTGCTGAAAATAAATCTCTAACAAGGTTGTGCCCTTTCTTGTAGCTCTGCGATGCATGAGATGATCCTGTCCCAGCTCACCACGTCACCTCCATGTGGCAGTGGGTGTTTGGGTGGGTGTGGGGAGGGAGGACAGGGCAGCCTGGGGGTATGGGCCCAGCACACAAGGGGAGGTGAAATGTCTTCACTCAATTTTTGTCACGGCCTTTTCTCAGGAAGAGTTCAAACCACACCCATCAGTGCCAGGATGAGACCAGCATCCCTGCTGCCCTGTCACTCACCCCTGGGTCTGGGGCCCTACATAGGCAGGGGGGTGACATCTGTCCACCCATCCTTCCCTGCAGAAAGGCAGTAGCCTCAGCAGGGGCATCCCAAGGGCCCTCGCCAGGCAGCTGTACCGTGCTGAGTCTCCAGCAGCCCCTGAAGACGTGGTGGATCCCAGCATTTCTGTCACCAGAGCACCAGCTACCCTGCAGAGGGGACAGGCGGGCTCCTGAGGATGGGGAGCAAGGGCAGAGGACTGTGTAAGACAGTGTCTATCACCATCTTCCCTGCTCATTTCGTGATCCCGTAGTGCAAAGCTCTCAGGCTGGGCACGCAGCAGGCGCTTGCGAACACTTCTCCGCGTAGAGCAGGGCGGAGCTGCCCTCTGCTGTCTCCCTGCCGCATCACTGCCCAATTCCTGAGGAGTCAGAAGGTAAAGGGCCAGCAGGGACACGCTGCTCCGTCTGCAGCCAGCAGGGATCCTTGGGAATGCGCCAGGCTTTCCTGCGATGCCACTTCAGCTCCTGGAAGCGTTCGGATATGGTATTTCTGCCGCCTGGCATCTTCCCCGGGCCCCTTCATCTATTTAGACAATGGGAGAGAAAGCAAAACCTGAGCAGTAAGCACCGGGGCACCCGTGCTGCACGGGGAAGGGGAGAGGACAGAGGTGAGAGGAGGTGATTCTCAGGTGCTTTGGTGTCCCTGGAGGCCTCTTATGTATCAGAGTTTTCTGATGTTCCTATGCCATGCCCAGCCATTTCTGCTCCTGGGAGAGGAGATCTGACAGAGGGCTGGTTTAGTCAGATATAAATCCAAGGTCCCTTGAATGGAATTTAAAAATCACATCTAAATACCCATTTTTAAAGCAAATCTCCTCTTTTGTCCCAGAGGAGAATTGGGGGTGTCACGTAGGTGCTTTCAGCAGTCAGTGTTGCATTGCAGGTGAATCACAGAATCATTGTAGTTGGAAAAGACCTTTAAGATCATTGACTCCAATCATTAACCTAACACTACCAAGTCCAGTGCTGAAGGATGTGCCTAAGCACCACATCTACAAGATGATGGCGAACAGCAAACCAGAAAACATGAATTCCATTACACTTACCCTGCATCCCTGTTAACATTTCAGGGTCTGGAGGCTCACTGCAGCAGAACAACTGCAGGCATGTGGTCAGCAGAGCATCCAACTCCAGTGTCTCCACATGGTGACCACAATGCTGCTGTCTCCTGTGGTCTGCATTCAAAACAACTGACTGAGCTTGCAGAGCTGGTCCTGATAACTCACATACATTTCTTGGGTGGTGGTGGTGGGTTTCCAGAACTTGAGTTTATTTATTCCTGATGACCAAGAAACAGTTCAACAAAGTTCCAGCTCCACCTGTTTCTTCCTGGCCTCCTGAAGATTCCTAGGAAACCTTCCTCAAAGGTGCTATAAGATACTGATGTGCAGAAACAAACTTCACAACCCACAAAGGGTTCTACAGCAGGTACGTCTTATTACAGCACTGGGAGCAAGGGGAATCTCTCCTCCTAACTTGCACACCTCAGCTGAATTCAGACATCTATTTATCACACAAAATCAAATATGTATGCATTACAGGAACATGCAGAAGCACTGATGTAGTGGAGGTTATTCAAATCAGATATTAACATAAGTTTCCATACATCTTCACATAGGCACTGTCCCCTGGTGGTCGTGGGCAGGGGTTTTTTGGAGGAAGGCTCCAAGTGTTCCTCAGGGTGTCCTTTTCACCTTTGCTGAGCTGGCAGGGCTCCAGACAGCAAACTGGCTCCTGCTGGTTCCTTTTTAGGGAGTTTTCCTTACAGACAATGCAGGTCAGGCTTAATGCTTACCTAGACAAAGTTAGTTCCTCTTATCTATGACACAGACAAATGAATTTTCTCTCTATCCTGGTTTTCTACATTTTAACCCTTTATTTTCTAAATCTGAATCAGGATGCTCTATCCATCCATGCCAAAACAGGAACACAGATGTGACTATAAGCCGAGTGTTTATATTGCATTGCCATTTAGCTTCACCTGACACAAGGATGCAGTGTTACCCCAGATTTTCTGTGAAGCCTCTTTGCATACAAATGAGAGCGGCTGAAATGAGATAACAGGTGACAAAATAACAAGCTCAGGTGGGTGTGGTCTCCAGCTGTGCATAATGCCAGGCAGAGCTCTAGAAATGTGGGTTTAGCTTATCGTAAAATGGTGAGTCAAACCAGGAGGGCTGGGCACAGAAAAAGGCAGCCCTTGCCATGTGGGCTGTGCAGAAGTGGAGGGGTAGGAGCATCCCTGAGCCAGGGAGAATGAGGATGCCCAGGTGAGGTGTTCAACAGCAGCATCTCACAGAGATCTCAGGGCCACTGCATGCCACAGTGGACCTGAGATCTCTGTGGGATGCTGCTGTTGAATCCCAAAGAGATCTCAGGTCCACTGTGGCATGCAGTGGCATCTCTACATGGGCAACTTCACTACAACTTCTTCTCCAAACTCTTGTCATACTCAAAGGGAAGACACCACACCTGGAGGTACCTGCAGAGGATCAGCAGCAGGAATGGAGGAAACTGGGGTTGCAGTCTGGAGGTGCTAATGAGGAGAAATAGAAACTTTATTTCTTTTGCTCAGCTTGGAACAAAAATGGTGATTTGAAACTGAACCACCCCCTCATGCTTTCTAATTTAATGTGATTGATGATAATTTAGTTGGACAGCTGCAATTCTCACGGATACCTTGGTGTCATTTGGGGGAATGGAAAAAGCATTATGTTGATTTGAGCTGCAAAATTACCAGTAGCCACTGAAGTGTACAAATAAGAATAACACTTCCAGGACTGCCTGGGATTGGAATATTAAAGGCAGCAGTTGTTGCTGCTTTCAGGAAATTGCAGATGGAGTTATTCAGTGTTAAGTGTTTTAAACATAACTAGCAATACAGCAGTGTTTAATTAAAAATGCCCAGAAGTAATTAATTATTTTAACAATTCATGCAGGAGATAAAAATGAGGTTCTCATTCTTTTGTAAATCTCTGTACTACATTGTGTTAGGAGGGTGCTGTTAAGGGATGGGATTTTTTTCTCAAGAATTTAACTATTATTCTGGGTCTACAGTGACAAAAGACATGGAAGAGATTATTATTTTGCCAAAGATCAGACAGCAAGTGAGCAAAGAGCCAGGAAGAGAACAAGGTCATGGCTTCAGCTTCTGGGCTTTGAGGCCAGGGTGTCCCAGTCTAGCAGTTTTGTGACATGCTGCAGGACCAGAACCTCCATGGCCCCAGTGTTTTGCAAGCATTTTGCCCTTGCTGTGTGTTTGAGGAGCTACAGGACAACCCTGGTAAGGGAGAGACCATGGGTGGCCTCAAGGCTCAGTTTTGGTCAGAAGAGGCATTGTATCAGCATCCTTCACTGCTGAAAAGAGGTCTTCAGGACAAAATCCTTTTGAGAAGAAAGAATTACTGCCACCTCCTGCCCAGAGAGCCACCATTAATCCTGACAGCCTCTGGGGCTGGTGGCTGGCAGCAGCCTGCATGGAGTCTTGCCATGATTGTAAAACACAGGCTCCATGTTTTTGCTGTTGCTGGAAACTGAGCCCATGACTGAAGCTGAGCATCTGCTTAAAAGCTTGAATGCTGGGCTGTCCACATGAGAGATGGAGATTTATTCCCCTCTTCAGACCTCACAGAGACTCAGCCTTTGCTGGCCTAGAGTTATCCAGAAATTAACACTGCGTGGGACTGTATATCCACCTAAACCTGGCAGGGGCTGCTGCTGTGAGCATGGATTTCAGAATAGAGTCCTCATCCTAGCTGCACTTCCATCCCAGAGATAACCATAACTCTCTGACAGCACTTCTGCCTGGATGGCAACGCTGCAATAACAGAAAGAATGGAATTCTGAACAAAGGTGCTATTATTTATGCACTTATTATCCAACTCTTGTTTAAAAAAGTGGCTATCTGTAGGCATTTCCCACCAGCCCTCCACAGGGAGGCACCAATATGCATTACACGGCTTTTTCTGCACGTGCCAAATTTCTCACTCGGCTGCACTCTTGCAGAGCCTTGCTCTTTTGGCTCTTTGCTCCTGCTAGAGGCTATGTGTAATGCTGTGGATCCCACTATGTGCATAATTACCAACCCGGGTGCCTGTGCCAATGTAGCAAATTACAGGACAGATAGCACATGACAGCCTCTAATTGCATTGCCAGCCTGGGCACCAGCTCCAAGGGTTTCGTGCACTCTGTGCAGGTATCGCTGCTGGACAGGACAGCAGTGGGGATAGGAGAGCAGGGAAGGCCTTGCTGTCCATTAGCAGGGCTTTGCACCCAGCTTTTTAAAATTTTCTAATTAGTTTCTTTGTTTTTGAAGAGGGACAGGAGAAGAGTTGGGTGAGAGATGGTAAACTGCTGGCCAGGCAAGCACATCCTCGAGTCTTTCTGCTACAACATGGCCTCTCCTCTGTGAGCCTCGGTTCTTCTGGGTGCTGTGGCAGCAGCTGAAGGGCTACAGCAGCAAATAAAAGTGATCCAAGTTCACCCCTTTGTTCATGGAATTGTCAGCTATTGCTCATCCTCTGCAAGGCAGTGGGATGCAGGGCAGAGGAAGTGTTCCCTGCTGCCTGTGGAAAGCCCAACCCCAGCAAGGGCTAGTGACAAGTAATGAACTGGTCCAGCCTGGAGCATCCATGCCAAGAGGATTCTCTGGGGCTACCATGCACCCCTGCTCTCCACCGCCCGCCGAGTATTAGGATCCTGGAAGTGCCCAGCAGGGAGAGAAGCATCTCCCATGGTGTTTCAGTCAGGGCTGGAAGAGGTGCTGCTACAGGACTGCCCCTGCTCCTGCTCCTGCTCCATCTCAGATGGCTGATGGTGCTGGCAAAAACCTCTGCGGACATGATCAGCTCATCCTGCTGTGTCAGGGAGATTTTCAGCCTACATTTCTACATTCTTAATTTCATTCTTAATGTTCTTTACTTAAGCCCTCGGGGCAGTAAATAGGAGGGAGGTTAGCAGGAATAGCTAAGTAGCTGTAATGAGATTTCTGCTCAGGATGATCTTGGCTCCCCATTCCTCTGCATCATGCCACTTCTGCCTGAGTCAGTGTCCTCTGGAGACATGCTGCTTGCTGAGGTCTTCCCCCAGGATTTATTTTTAGTTCTTTCGAATCAGAACCAATTAGCTCTATATGCCTCTCCCTCTGTTCCCGTGTTTCACCTGAGGCTGGCTGTAGCTTCTTCAGCTCCTAGGATAAACTGGAGACTGTTGGTTCTTCCTAGCTTGAGTCCGTCCATCCTCAGTTAAAGCTATTCCTCACAGTGAGGCAGTTTTCTGCAGCTTTTCTAAGTGCATGAGTAGGAGCAGTGAGGTATTCTCTTTGGCATTGTCTTCTCATAGACACAAAAGAGTTTTTGTAGGTTGTGGGCTTCCTTTCTGCTGTAAGAGACTCTGTCCTCTCTCCTTCTAGGGTTTACAAGATTTCTGTAAGAGTCCTGAAGTTACTGCTTTCCAGAGACTATGTATTTTTCACTTTCATCCTGTCTCATTCTTTCTTACTCTGCATTTAACTTCCCTGAACTCCTGCCCATCTTCTCCCTCTCCCCCTTTCACACCTCCTTTTTCCTCCCAGGAATGAGATGCTCATGGAAATGTGACAGCTGCTGCAAAGGTCCACAGAGACTGGAAGTTGCTCTGGGCCCTATAATGCAACCCTGAATGAGGGCTTACATCCTGGTGGTCCTGGTTTCATCCAGGTAATGGAAAATTTGTCTCATAAGCCTGCTCCAAACAGCTGTCACTTAGCTATGCCGTGTCAGGCCTCATGGTCCTCCAGTGCTGTGTTCCTCCAACCCTTCTGCCCTTGGATGCCTTCAAAAGCTCTTTTGCTGCACCCCAAGGCATGAAAAACACACTCTTGGCACCCACTGGTATGAGGAGGCACCACTCTGGCAGGCTATGATGCAGCCTTATTGTTTCAGACCTTGGACCTGGAAAACCACAGAAGAACAACAATTACACCTAATGGCCATGGGGCCATGGTGCAGGACTCCAAGCACAGGCCAGCTCTAGGAGGCCAGGCCACCTCCCCATGGGCTGTGCATGAGCCACCCCATGCCCACAGGGATGGGGATGCTTTCCCTGGCACAGGGAGGAGATTGAGGTGGCTGCCATCACATGGAGAGGTGCCTGCCTTGTACATCCATGAGTGCTCAGTCTTCCTATGCAGCACAAGCACATGGGTTTGAGCAGCAAGAGCACAAAGTCTTGTGAGACCATAGGATGCTGAGATGTGCTGCTTTACTTGGCTGAGCTCACCTGGATCAGCTTCTGCAGCTTGCAGAGCAGTCCCCAGGTAGACACTGCTCCTGATCTGCAGAGGGGCTGTTGTGGCAGGCTGGCAGCAGCGAGGTATGCTCTGTAAGAGGCAATGCCTAGTAATGGATGCAGTGTCATCCACTTCTCTGGCACTGTGTGGCCTCCTGCTGACCTGCTAAATAACTGGAGGGACCCTGCTGTCACCTGAGCACCAAGCATTCCCCCAGAGACCAAGATGGATTTGTTGATGAGGGCTATCCAGGAGAAGGCTTTGTAGGTTCTTGAGCTTTTTTTATTTAACATACTCCCTACTTCTGCAGGAGGCTTTGACACAGCAGTTCACTGTAGCACAGTCTAGTTTTGAATTTATTTTCACCAGGGGTCTGAAGTTTGTTAGAAGATGCTGGAAGCTTGTGGTGTGCGGGGAGATGTGAACAGCCCATCCTGGGCTCTCTTGCTGCCCTTGACCATAAGGTCTCTGGTGGATGTTGTCGGTTACAGGTCCATACTTCTGCCAGTATTTTCAGCCTCAGCTCCAGCCTCCTCCCATAATGTTTATCACCTTGGAGAACGCCCACAGAACTTGAATCAGTCTGTTTGCCAGGTAATTGATGTTATCAGAGGTATGTGTCAGAAGGAATTTGTCCCTAGAGCAATTAGGTTGGTTGGTTGTCTTTCATGGGATCTCTCATGATTTATATAAATTGCAGTAAATATAGGCTTGGCCTCCTGTTAGTCAGGCTGTGACTGGTCTGACCGGGGTGATGAGAAGCTCCCGGGGTTAATGCCTCTGCATATTTTCTCATAGGTGAGTTCCTATATTTGCTGCCTGCACGTGTGTGGAGATGATCCCAAATGGCCAGCCCTCCTGGCCAGCCCTCCTTGGGTCCCACAAGCAATGGCTGCATGCTGGGACGAGGAGCACGTTTCCCCTGAGCCATCACATAAGTGCCAAACGGGCAGGTTTGGCTCAAATTCCTCCTTGGTGCTGCCAGCTTGAGGTGCCCCTCTTTGGCTCTTCCTGCTGTGCTGCAAATTGGTGCTTGAACAATTAGTGATGCAAAATGATGCCCTTCCTGTGACAGCCACTGAAGAAGACTGATCCTGGCACAGCAGGGTTTGAGTAAGCCCTATTGATGTGCTTCAAATTCAGCATGTGTGTTAAATGCTCAGGTGGGTCAAACCCTGAGGAAATGCCTGGGGATTCGGGGACACAAAACAGCTGCAGGATGGGCTAGGACATCGACCAGGGGAGAAACCTGCCCCAGGATGAGAGCCTACTGTGGCCCCTTTTTAACTGACCAAATAGCTCCTGGAAAGCTTGGGACTTGAGACCCTTCCCTTGCAAAGCTTCTGCTGGCAGTGTGCAGGGAAGTCATGTCTCCTGTCACAGAGCAGAGCAAGACATCTCTTCCCCAGGGAGTGGTTCTGGAGAACTGAAATTGTGCCAGGTCAGAGACACCACCTGGCAAAGCAAGTTTGCCCTCGCTGTCCATACCTCAGACCTATCCAGTCCTTTCATAAGCACTTTCAAACCCTGCAGTAGCTCCTGATGATCACAGTCCCCTGCTGCTTGGGTTTAGGTGTCCCTTATGGATGACCCCTCTCACAGGTGCTTTAAGAGGTGAGCTGAGGTCTTGATGCCTGATTTGGCTATCTCAATGGTTTGGAAAAATAGGAACTGACCAAAAAGTTCCCATGTACCAGTGCCCTGGCTGACAAGGGTGGGACAGCCCATGGGTGTGCCCATCTCCCAGAATGACTTCCAGCCTGGCAGCAACCAGGAATAGATGCCTCCTCCATCTTTAATTACTTCCTTCCGTTGTGGCTTCATTAACCCCTGCCCACCCTGACCTATGAAGATGACTGCAGGAGTGAGTGGGTGCACTGGCCAGGGGCTTTTGCACGGCCTGTGTGCCCTGTGGAGGGGGCCTCAGCATTTCCACCCTTGTGTAAGGGAAGCATGTTCTATCCTTCCTCCTCCTCTCCCTGCTGTTGCTTGATAAGCACCCACCACCAAAACCCATGTCATCACCACCAACTTAAACCCAGTGACACAAACCTATGCACATGCCCATGGCTTGCTTGTTTGCACCAGAAAATATTTCCACTTAAACTGATCTGGCAAATGTGATCACAGTGAGTTGCTGCAGCACAGCTGACAGGAACAAATAACTTTCTGAATCCAAGTGCCACTATGTGAAACTTCCTGCATCCGTTACCCAGGATGAAAAATTATTTGCTCCACATGAGAAATCTTGGCCATTGTCAAGGGATGCTGCAAGTCATAAGGTGAACATTGCTGATGGTGGTCCTCATGTATCTTATGGCACCTGAAGATAATTTTAAGCACCCTAAAATACCTAAGAGGTTGCACAAATAAATATTCTAATCAATATTCATACCTCACATGTTAACACAACTGCTAATCAACAAACAGCAGGTGCATAAAGAGAGGAAGATACCTGATTGCTGTAGGGACCTAAAGGACACCAGAGCCAGGGAACAAACTGGTTTTTTTCTGGCCCTGCCCAGAGGCACTTCTCTGATTTTAATTTCCAGATTTCATGCATCCCTCTAAGATGAAGGTCCTGGTTTGGGTGCTCCAGCTCTGGGGACAGCTACAGACTGGGGAACAAATCCCTGGATTTCTTCTTGGTGTGACTACTGCATGTGGGTATTTTCTAGGTTGATGCTTAATCAAATAGAAACATGCATAAATGTAATTACAGTAATAATGATAAAAACCAAGCCCAAATGACAGAACACAAGAAAACATCAAATTAGTCTGAAATTAGTCAGACTGTCAAAAATGAGAAAAATGCTAGATGTCAGTGGAGCTTAATTCCCACTCACCTAGGGCTGACGTGGGCTGACAGTCTGTAATTGCACTGTGACACACCAGTGTGCTCGCAGGGCTGGGGTGAGGGTTTTGGGGAGGATGGAGGTGGCAGGAGAGGAGAAAGGCACTTCCCAACATGGTACTGCCATGTATGGCCAGCAGTGACTGACACCCCAGGTTGCAGCCCCAGCCTGGGTGTCCTCTTCTGCACCAGACTTGGGTCCATGTTTGGGTCCTTCCTTTCCTTCACTCACCTCTTTTCTGCCTTTACCAGTCACCTCCAGTGCATGGCTTGTTGTGCTCCCAGGTAATCCCTGTGCAGACTTCCCAGGTGGTTCTGCAATGCTGTCACTGTGGCAGGAATCAGCAGCCATTAGTGATGATGTCTTTTCTGTCCCCTTGCAGGGGTAGCCAAGCCTCCCCTCTCAGTTTTGTGGTGCAGGAGCTCGGGGAGTCTGCCTGTCTCATCTGTGACGTTCAGGACAGTGTATTTGCTGTGTTCAGTGAGGGTATCAGTGCAGCAGTATGTGCCTAGCCCTCCTCAAAATTACACCTCCCTGTCACTGAGTGGCTGGGAGGTGGGGAGGTCAGGTCACCTCTGGGTGATGAAATGGTGATATTGCTTAAAAACATCACAAGCTCAGCAGGGACAGAGCCCCATGCTTTGACAGGGACATCAGCTCCTTTAACTGGTCACTTTAGCAAGTCACTGTCTCTCTTCCCATCTCAGTACCCTTCTTTCCATCCCAATTGCATCCTGTAAGCAGGGATCCTGCAGGCAGGAGCCTTTGCTGTCCACAGCCCAGGCACGCTCCCAGAACATCCTCTCTCCTGTCATGGCTGGGAGCAAGGGTCCCAGCTGATCTCTATGTCACCATGTAATTAATTTTCCTCATGCACAGGTTAAGTGAAAGCTGCACAAGCAACTTTACTTGGAATTTGCTGAAGTACAGCTAAGCAAGAATGATAATACACTGCATTTTTGTACCTCAGAACAGCTATTTGTCATATCATATCCCATGCTGGCAGAAACATGTTCTGAAGGATGAAACCAGTGGTTTAAAATGCTGGCTTATCAGTTTTTCTGAGTACTTTGATTACTTTTTATTTTCTGTTCACACAGCACTATCTAAATCCAACTTTCCCCAAGGTCTTAAACTGCAAATACTGCAAGCAAGCCCCACTTCAAGGGAGACTGAACCCTTCAAAATGTTCTTCAGAAGCAAGGCTGCTATGGGGAAAGTCTACAGGTGACCCTCACTGTCTGAGCAACAGTGCTGACCATCAGTCCTCTCAAAGCAAGGAGAAACTGCAGCATCTTTCCCATCTCCAGCTCTTCTTGGTGTTGATCCTGTGGTGCACCTCAGCAAACCATCAATTTAGCAGGAGAATTATCCACTGTGTAATGACACCTTCCAGCCTGGTGACTGCAGTTCTTCTGCACTTTCCTGTAGTGGTATAGAAGCCACAGACAGGTCACTGGGATGTAGCTTTTTGAAAACTAATGGGTAAGCTCCTGCTGAAAGACAGGAGACATAGTCAACCTGAGCCTTTGTGGATGCCTGGGAGGGAACGCTGGAATGAGCCTGGGTGGAGATGGGCATTTTGTAGGTATAGAAATAGAATCATTGAGTCATAGAATGGCTTGGGTTGGAAGGGACCTTAAAGATCATTAAAAGTTCTAACCCCCTGCCATGGGCAAGGACACCTTCCACTAGGCTTGGGTGTTCAACTCCCATCCAACCTGGCCTTCAAGTTGCTTCCAGTTAAGTGTATATATAGGGGCAAATATGAAATTACTTTGTAGCAGGCACAGGTCTGTAGAATTTAAAGAAAATTATGTTGAAATCTGTGTACCCTTGGATCAGACCCAAACATTTTAATATAAAGAAAGTTGGGATCAAAATGAAAAATGAAATTTGGGAGGAGAGGTGGGTGAGGACAGAAGTGTGAGGCAGTGGTTCCCTGCAGTGGCAGCACTTTGCCATACAGCAAAGGCCATGGCAAGGGTGTCACAGGGAGACCTGGCATTCTCCACACATACACTTCCTTTCTTGAAGTTAGAAGCTACAAATAGCTTTGCTGTCATGGTAGAAGGCCTTGGTGGCCCCATAGGTACAGCACCATGCCTGGAGCAGTGGTCCAGTACTTGTGGTAGACACAGCTCTTCTTCTTCTGTAGTGAAGCACACCAGTGGGAACCCACTTCATCCTTCCAGGGCTTCTGTTTAAGGAGATGGACAAAGTCCAAGAAAAAGAGTGTGGTGGTGAGCCCATAGGTAGACAGACACAAACCTCAAAGTTAAAGCAGCTGTCACTGTTGCTGCTCACCACACTGCTGCCATCCCACCATGTAAGGCTGGACTGAACCAGAGCTGGAAGCTAACTCCAAAGACACCCAAGCATCATTTCCACTGAGCAGCTTTCCTTACAGCTCCCTGCAGCATGGATCAGCTGCCAGCAGGGTGAGGATGCCCACACAGTGCAAGGACCAGGGCACCATGGCTGGTTCCAGGTTCAGCAGGGAGCTGTGGGCAGTTCTGGGCTTGCAGAGAGCAGGGAGGCCAGAACCTGGTGCCACATACAGCACAACCACAGGTCTCTGCTGGATCTCTTTCCACTGCCACAGCCATTTAGTTTCTTCCCAAGAGAGCCAGGAAAGCTTTTGCAATGCCCAGTGCATTCTCCCTGGGCTCCATGTTTCCTGGAAAAAGGATGGGTGTGCTTACCCCACCACTCTCTGTGCAGTGCTGAGCTGCCCAGGGACCCACTGTTGCCCTGAACATCTCATTTCTGATGTGATCAATGAGTAAATTGTAAAATATGGGCAGCGTGGGTGGGTTTTATTTGTTTTTCCAGGGTTGACCACCTTGCACTGTGTGCTGCTCAGTGCAGACACACTGGGTGCTATTCAGGGCAGCAGGGCTGCCAGGTAGGGAGCACCCTGGGGTTGGCTCCACAGCTGTCTGTCCAGTCACCTGTGGAGTTGCCTACAGGCATCTGCAGCATGGGAAACCTGTGCCACAGCTTGGTTGGACCTGCAAGACCCCATCGTAGCTGGAGAATAATGGGGAGGAGTGGAGGCCCTGCCCAGACTGGATGAGAAATAGTCCTTCTGACATGATTTCTGCATCTTACCCTGCCTGGGTACATGCTATGTCCTGGCTCCATGCTGGGCAGGGAGTCATGCCAGCAACCACAGAGGATATGTGCACCTTGGCCATGAGCACTTTAATGAAAGAGGAGCAGGATGCCCCCTATTGCCAAGCTGCCTTTGCAGCTTCAGGGGTGTGTATGACAGCCCCAAAATATTAATTTCTGTAGATACTGCCATCCCCTTAACACAGTCCACAGCTCTGTCACCTGGTGAAATGATGCCACCTCCAATGGATGATGGTTGTGGCAATGGTGGGGCAATGAGCCCTCCCTTCTGTCATGTGCCACAGAGGCTCTAGTTAATCCATTTAGCAGGGACAGTCTTACTTCAGATCAGATAAGCAGAAAATTTGGCTTCTAGGCAGGTGTGGCAGGTTGAGTGCAGGGGTAGAGCTGATGTGATTGATCATCCCTCCCCTCAGCCACACATGCACACACTTAAAACTGGGCAATCATGAATTCTTGGTGTAGCCCCTAGGCATTTCTTATTTGCTTTGCGGTAGTGAACACTCATGTCTGACAAGAAAATCTCTCTTTTGATAGATTTCCCTTTTTTAGCAGCTTCAGCTCTTCCCAGGGGCCTCAGAAGAGCCAGTCCTAATAACCTAGGTTACAGCTACCACCCACCACATATAAGTGGTGGAAATGTTGGATCATCGGATATGGCTCAAAGCCTTGTCCTTCCACTTTTTGTCTGCCAGGAGAAACACTCAGACCCAGGAAGTGAGCAGTGTTAGATGCTAAGGATTCAGAAATCATCAATCTTCCCCTAAAAGAGAGAAGCTTAAGGCTGTGCCTGGGAAATGCACTGCTCCATGCAGCCTGAGAGGGGGACATGGGACTGTGGGGCACTTTGTGCAAGGACATCTCAGTGGTCCAGTGCAAAGGCCAGGATAATTATCAACCTGCCACAAGGCCAAGAAACCAAAATATTTACCCTGCTTTCTATTTTGGTTTCTCTCACACTTGGAACATCTGGAACTCTTGCAGATGCTGATTTGTTTTTGTCAGGCCCCCGTAGCTGGTACCCTGGTGACAAATGGATTCATCAGTAACTGTGTAATTTGGTGTGAGACATTGCAGAGTGGTGTGTGGTGGGACCAGGGTGACTGCCTTGCTGAGGCTGTGGAGATGGACCAAGGCCTGCAGCACCTTCCTCCTGGGCAGAGGAGCACCGTGGAAGGATAAAATTCATGAAAGGACAAAAAGCACCCAAGGAAAACAATGAGAGACCCTTCAGTATCTGTCCTTGCCCCTGGCATCACTCTGTTAATATAGCAAGAGTCAAAATTATTCTCAGCAGCAGAGCAAGCTGATAGAGCTGACAGCAGAGCTGGAGCTCAGGGATGGTCTCCCCTGTCCTGCCTGGCTGATGCCTGGCTCCAAAACAAACCCTGATGTGTCTGGAAAGCCAGTGCTGGATTTATTGGAGGGAGAGGAAGCACTCTGGGGGCTGTCCCTGTACAGCCTGGTGCAGCTGCTCCCACGAGGTTCCTCCTCTTTCCTCACCCAGCCTGGAGCCATCACCCCCAACACTTTCCTGACTCACCTGCCCCAGCCACCCCCTCCCGCCCCACTCCCGCAGCGCCGCAGTGCGAGGATGCACGTTTAGCAGAGGTGTGATGCTAATAACCAGGTGTAGGGCAATGTAAACAGGAAATCCTGCCACGAGACACCTCCAGCACTTAATCAAGCTTTCAGAGCCAACCATCACCTCAAAGAGATGGAGCAGCCCTATATCCTCTCGTAATGCTGGGCGGGAATGCTGCCATCAGGGTGATGGAGGACGGTGCCTGGCCCAGCTGCTCTGCCTTTGGCATCCCAACAGTGAATGTGAGCAGGAGTCAGATGCCTGGCAAATCCAAAGGTGCAAAGTTGACTTGCCAAAACTATTTAGTCTGTTCAAGGCAGAGTAAGAGATGCTTGCCCGAGTTGTGTTTACTATTAGTGGACCTGTTCCAGAGTGGCAGGAGATGTGATGGGAAAAAAAAAAGAAGTGCTTCCATTTTAATAACTAATTAAACAGGCAAACTCAGCCAGAGACCTCTGCAGTGGAACTGAATCCAAAACCTAAAAAAAATAGCAGTAGCTATTGCCTGAAGCCTTAGCAGTGAATGAGCGATACAGCAAAAACATCTGTCCCTTGGAAGAAGTTCAGAAAAGCCTGATAGATCTCTTCCAAATGGAGAAAAAACTGTCCAGACTGGGAAATAAAACTGGTCCATTTGGACCTTTGCCTCCCAGCCCTCGACAAGTGTGGTGGCAGATGCTCTGTCTGCTACTGTGGTTCAGGCATATGGCTGCATGTGGGCTATGGTGTTCTGGGGTTAGTATGAAATTGGGGGCATGCCATGAGAGTGCCCCAGCCCAATCCTGTCCCTTCTTGTGGTGTTACTGGTTTATTAAATGATAGGTTGGGCTGACAAAAATTAAGCTGGCCAAGCTGGCTTAATTCCTGGCTTTGAAACAAGCTGGAAGCTGTGCATGCACAGGGATTTGCAGTTCCCAGCACATTTTTTGGGGAAAAACAGGTTTTTTCCATCAATATCTGGGCCATCACCATCTCCCCCATCATATTATGCCTGTGCTTTTGACCACGTTCATCGTGGTTTGCTGATGTCCCACCAGCTTCTTGTGCATCTTTCCCCAGCACAGAGGACACCCTGAGTTATCTGGGGGGCTGCTTTTACCAAACTTGTGCAAATCTGCTTAGGAGGGTTGCAGCTGCCACCAATGGCACAGGCAGAGAGCTCATCCCACCTGTTACTGCATCCAGGACTGTGCAGTCAATTCAGGTGGGAAAAAATTGCCTCAGCAGGTGTGTTTGACATCAAAATTTTGGGGGTTTTACCTCTGAAAAGTTCATCAGGCAAATCTGGAATAGCTCAGAATGGATGAACTGGGTGTATCTTATGCTTGAAGTGGGCAGGCATCTCTCTGGTAACAGAGTCCATTTCTCTCTGAAGGCACAGCTGCCGGGCAGAGCAAGAAATCTTTCTTATGGAAGTACTTGATGTGAACCTAAATCTACCTTCCCTTCTGCAGCCCTCTCAATTGCACAGCAGCAGTTTCTAACACGAATCCCAGCCTGCTCATCTGAGCTCAGAGCCTCTTCAGTCTCCTAAAACCCAGCTGTTTTGGGTCCTAATTACTCCTGTTAGTTTGGAGGAAGCAGAGATAAAACAACTCTTCCTGGTGGAGGCTCTGAGGGTTTATTCCTTAGAGAAGGCCATTCTGCCTGCCACGGTGGCTCAGCAGTGCTCATCTCCATGAGGATGCACAGGGAGCAGCCCCAGCACAGCCTCTCTGTCTGAGCTGTCCCAGTGCAGCACTAGAAAGGATGTTGGAAAGCAGTTCAGCTCTGGGAGTGGCACATGCATATTTATTTCAAAATATTCCATGGCATGCCATTTGTGGTTCCTTGGGATCTTGGAGCTCAGATGCCTCTTCTCCTCACCTCCAGGATAACGGCTTTTCTCCTTTCATCTCAGCTGATGTTATCATTTGTTCCTCCCATGCCCACAGACACGTCATGTGGTAGGTAAAAGCTCCCTCCAGGGGAAGCTGCCTTCCCAGCCTGTCTGCCAGCAAGCCTGGCGTGATCCTTCTTCTCAGAGTGAGGGAGTCAGAAATAGATACTTTTCTTCCTTTTAAAGCATCTTTGATCCAAATAAGTCTGCAAGGGATCCTGCCCTTTGATCTGTATGTGAGACCTGGCAAAGGAATATTTCAGTTTAAAACTTTCCTAGGGTGAAGCACACCATTGGACTCTGTAAATCTGAATTGTTCCTGTCACCAGCTCCAGTGTGAGCCCAGGCAAGCCCCTAGCCCTGACATCACTTTGGGGCATGGGGACAAGAGCAGTTGTGGCCCTGCAAGTAGGGGTTTATCTTTTTCCCCATCTTTGAATCTTGCTGAGTGGAAAAACTGATCCTGTGAAAGCCCCGTGCTCAGCAGGCTGGTCTCTGGATGGAGATGGATAGCCAGGTTTTGCCACAGAAAGAACTCCCTGGTTGTTGTACACATGTGCCTACTTGCACACAAACACAACCTCTCGTGTGCACTCCTTGTCTGCCAGCACTTAGGATTTTTCCTTACATTGAGCTCCAATGGCCCTGGCAGAGGGACCTTAGCAGCATCGTGTCCAAAGGAACCAGCAGCTGGAGCTGGGGAGGGAGGAATAGCAGCACAGCTTTCTGCTGGCCAACAAGATGAGTCACTTGGGCTCTTCCACTCTCTTTACCTTTCAAAATAAGGTAGTGAGTAAGCCTTGTAATACCCATCTTAAAAGACAGTTCTGAAGTTAAAAAAAAAAAAAAAAAAGTTATAGAAGTTTTGCTGTCTCTATTTCATGTTGCTCTTTCCCTGTGTGCTATAATCACTCAGTGCATGTGTCCAAGACAAGGAGGTAAAAAATGGAAATTCAACATTGGCTTCCTAAGCATATTGTGTTCAAGGCATGCATGGGCTGGGAGGAAAAGATGGGCAGATTCACTCTTCATTACCAGCCTAGTGATCAGTAAAGTCTCCTAAGATGCTGAGGTGATATTCAAAAGTCCCCAGCAGATGGGCTAAGAGTGACTTTTCTGTGCAATAGGATTCTGGAGAGCTGACGACCAACTGCACTCAATATCCTTCCTGTAACATGGAGCTGAGACCCAGGGCCAAGGCCTTGTTTAGGCCCCTTGGCTATAAAGGATATGGCATCCCAGAGGTGAAGGTCTGATAATGGCAGGGCTGAGCCTGGAGCAAAGGCACATCTTGTTGTGTTGTGTTGTGCTGTGTTGTGTTTTGTGTTGTGGAACCAGCTCTCCTGGCCCTGCTGAAGCAGCCCAGGCTGTGGCAGGTGGGAGCAGGACCACTACAGAAAGTCACCTTGTTCTGGGAACTGACAGCCACCTATAGAGAAACCTCGCTCTCTCTCACTCTAGATATATATATATCCTATGAAATGCATGGATCCATCTCGGGTTTCTCCCAGCATATCACTTCAGAGAGAGTGGGTTGTGTTCCCTTGGTGCTGGCTTTGTTCTCAGTTTGACAGAGGTAAAAATAGCAAAAGAGAAAGAAAGAAAGAGAGTGTGTGGGAATGGTCCCCTTTTCATGGTACATCCCCCTCAACACAGAGTCTGGAGTCAAACTCCAGAGGTCTGGAGCTGACCAGGGGTTGGCTCTGAGGTGACCTCCTTGCAATAAGACACTGGTAGAGAGGAGCTGCCAGGAACTCAAAGCTGGAGGTGGCAGCACCCTGTGAGCCTCCCTCCCACCTGTGCCAGCCAGGGCTGTCGGGTGAGGAGCTGAACCCTTTCCCTCCCCACCCCTATGTGACTCACGGGGTGCCCACTCTGCCTGAGCTGCTGCAACCATTTCTACATACCCTGTCATCCAACCTGTGCCTTGGACAGGTGTCTCCTCAACAGGTTCCTGGTGCTCCAGTGTCCCTTGGCATAGGACAGCAGCCCACAGACCACCGTGGTGCTCCTCCTAATGTCCTGTGCCAGCCACTGAGCTGGAGCTCCGTGGGGATGCTGTGTGAACAGCTATGGAGCAGGCACCACCTGTACAGCACAGGAACAGGATACAGGTGTTGCAGAGATAACTCTTTAATTGCCCTTAAAACTACCCCTCCAAATTCATTATCATCCTCTGACCAGTCCAGACAATCATGATGCTATTTTTGCCTTGTTGAGACAGCAGCCTTATCTGGGTCTCTGCTGTAGTACATCACATGGTCATGGCTTGTCACTCTGATAGCTCTCTTCCTTCCTAATCTTTTGTCACCATTGATGATGGTGTGCAAGAGAATGACTTCTTTCCTGTGATAAAGAAATGCCATACCTATGAGATTAGGCAACCCACGGGACATGGACCCTGGTACCTGTGCATTACCCACTTTTACACTCCAGTCCTTAAACCCACGCTTTTAGTTCTCCAGTGTCACTCAGGAGACCTTCAGGCTCCTCTTTAGCTTTCTCTTCTACCCTTCCAGAGGTCTGGCACATAAAATTACACAGAAGTTTGTAGGAACTGAGCACTGCTTTGGAGGGCCAGGAGGGGAAAGCTGCTGACAGTGGAGATCAGCCAAGGGGAACCACCACCAGAGCTGTTCAGGTTTTTGCAGGAGCTGTAGAGGCCAAGAGGAGTGCATCTTAGTGTCCCTGCCTCCAGCTGCTGCCTCAGATGGTCTCTGGGCTGTTTGGCCATGACTGCCTTCCCAGATGCTTTGTGCAAAGTGCCCGTGGCATGGGGCAGCTGAGATCACCAGGCCATCTTGCTGACTAAAATATTTGCAGATATCCACCTGGCAGGATCTGTTGAAAATTATGTTGGGGTACAGTCACTCCAGATTCCTTACCACTTCAAATAGCTGGTAAGTCCCAGGCCTGCCTCATTCACAAGACAGGGATCCAAGCCATGCCTATGCAGAAATGCATTCATGTATGTACCCATCTCTAACTTGGGCCAGATGTGCCCAAATGGGTGATTTTGCTGGATATAATAGTGGTAGTAGAGCTGCAGACTGGTATTGCCCACAGAGAATGAGAGCATCGTATCCCTCCTGCTCAGGTAACCCTTGGGCTTCCAAAGAGATTAGAGCAGACACAAACATTACCTCCTGGAGAAATGAGGGGGCAGTAACCTTTTGGGAGAGGGAGACTCGAATCTGAATGGCATTCATAGGGGATTTCAAGAAAGGAAAGGAGTATTAAGACTGCTGTGATGGGAGCTTCCATCCTGTAAAGGCAGCCCAAGGACCTGGGGCATGCAAAAGCACCAAGGGACTTTGTAGCAAAGCAATAAGAATAAAAGATCTTTGCAGGGGACAGCGCCCTCAGCTCTTGGCAAAGCCTCACTTGGCAAAAAGACCCTCACAGAAGGTGAGTGCCATGCCTTTTATCTGCAGTGATAAAAGTGATGGTTCCTGAAAATACCCAAGATCAAGTGTGAAAATCAGAAGAAGGCTTTATTCCTGTTCCAGAGCAGAAACAGATAACATGGCCACCCTGTCTTATAATGAATGAGGATTATCAGCCTTAAACAGGATAGTTTACATCTCTCTGCTTTCACACAGCAGAGGGAAACACATGTTTGCTATGTGTGTGGCTAGGCAAAAAAAAAAAACCATTATAAAAAAATCTTGTGTTTGGTTTAGGATAAACAATGCTGAGATATATTTTGCAGTTTGTGTTATTCTCAGGCTCAACCAGCAGCAGACTCATCAGACTGAGTCATTTCAGAACTGTGCATAAGATTACTGCTTTATTTTTTATTGCCATCAGAATTTAAACAGAAACAACACATTTATTCTTCTTTTTACTTTTCTTATGTTTTTCTTTTTGTGAGAATTAGAATTGCAGAATCACAAAATAATTTCAGTTGGAAGTAACTCAAGGCAGAGCCAGCTCTAAAGCCAGACCAAGTCCTCAGACCCTTGGTTCTGAGTTTTTCTAGGGATAGAGAACCCACCTCCTCTCTGGACAACCAGTGCCAGTGTTTGGACACTCTCATGGTGAAATATTTTCCTCATACCAAACCAGAATCACCCTTGCTGCAACTTGTGATCTTTGTCCCAGTCGTTTCAGCATGCACCTCTGGGAAGAGCTTGCCTCTCTCTTCCCTGTAAGAGACCACATTAAAACCTTCCCCTCAGAACCCCCTTCCCAGTGTGTTCACATCTCTCTCATGCTGCAGAGCCCAAGACAGCACACAGAACCCCAGATGCAGCCTCATGTAGAGATAGAGGGGAATTATCATTTATCTCAACATGCTGAGTGTGTTCTTGCTGATGTGGCCCCCTGGATGTCCAGCCCTCACCCTCCCCTTAGCAGAGCTCTAAACAAGCAATGATGTATTAGTCGCAGACTTTGAAGGGAAAAAGCCACCCCGATAGAGTTCCTTAAATATTTGACTTCCCAAGAAGCCTAAAATCTCTGTTTGGTTAGAATAAGACAAAGAGGATGATGTGAGAGACAAGAAAGAAGGGGGGGGGGGGGGGGGGGCATAATCTAGTAAAGCTGTACAGCCTCAGTGAAAGGTGTGGACAAATACACATTAGAGGTATTGAAAATTTAGCTCCCATCCAAGTCATGGATCTCCTAAGGCTTAAATGGGTAAAAAAATAAGTCTAGCCATTAGGACAAGCATTGTTAGACCTGTGTCCTTTTGTCCCAAGTTCCAGGCTGCTACTCCCAGAGCACCAGAGGAGTCAGTCTGGGAAGTGGTGAAGCTCAGGTTCCTTTCCCTTCCATTCCTGACCCTCAAACTATAACCAACAGGATCACCCTTCATTTCTGCAGGCTCTCCAAGCATGCAAATATCTCAGAACCCACAGGAAAACTTCACCTGATGCCTGGGCTCTTGCATTGTCATCACTGCGTACAGTGTTTGGGGCACAAGGCCTTGGGCTGCATCAGTCTTCCCAGCAATTCCTCCCTGAAAAAATATCTCTCCTCCTTGTGCTGTCTCTTAGTTTTAATTTGTACCCCAAACATCTTTTACCAGCTAGGCTTTTCATACTGTGGCCAGCTGATGGTGGTAGGGCTGCCACATAGAGAAGTTCAGAAGTTCATGACGTGCAGTGGGCTCTCTCCTAGGATCCTCAGCATTCTGAGAGGAACAGATGTGGGAGGAGATGGGGGGCACTTCAAGCCCAGGGTGACATTTTGCTGCTGGGAATAGGAGTCTCTTGTAGAACTTCATCCAAGTTCATTTTGGGAGCTAAAAGCTCTGTCATGCAAAATACCTCTTGCTCCAGACTACTCCATGGCGATCACCTTCACTGCCCTGACAGTGCTAGAAGTCTGTCTGGGCTACTGTAACCATGGCTTGTGCTGGCTGGGAGGGCATAGCCTTTACAAGCAGTTGGTGGGCATCCCAACCCACCAGTTCACAAACACACACCTTTTTTGTCCTCTGCTTTTTCTTCAAGCAACAGCAACCCCATGCCCACTGACATGGCTTCTTGCTGCTAGGTGATCTCCCACACCCACACCCACTCCTCTCCCATCACGGAGTGAACCAAATGTGTGGATAACACATTGTCACGGTTTAACACTGGCCCGGCGATTAAACCGAATAACAGACGCTCTCTATTAATCTCTCTCTCTCCTTGATAGAGAAAGGAGAGAGAATAAGGGAGAGAGACTTATGGGTTGGAAACTAAACTACACAACTTTAATGAAACAGTAATGATAAATAGGAAAAATTACTAAATATATACAAATATACAGGAAAATGGAAACCACATTCCTCCCCCTTTCCCCCAATAACTCTCACGTCACCACTGAGGCTGTAGGGCAGCCCTGGGAAAGTCCAGGCTGGACTCCTGGAGTCGGCAGCAGTCGGGAACTGGAGGCAGGAACACACAGATATGGGCTGGCATGGATCAGGAGCACAGGCAGATGAACAGACAGGATCCTTCCAGGATGCCGAGTGAAGGAAGGGAAGCAGGAAATCAGGAAAAAATCTGGCTCGGCCCTCGTGATGCCTCAAATTTATACTGAGTGTGACGTATATGGGATGGAATACTCTGTTTGGTCAATTCTGGCATCTATCTTGTCCGTTCCTCCCTAAAGGAGGGTTCAGGTGGGACCTCTTTACTCCTTCTGGAGGGTAAAATGTTTTCCTCAGAGCTAAGCAGTGTCCTTGGCTCTGCATACCAGTCTCTGGCAGTAACTATAAACATCAAGTGTTATCAATCCTAGGAACACACACTGCCTGAGAAACTTACTGTTAATTTAGCAAGTGCAACTACTTACAAGAGACTTAGCTAAAAGCAAAAGTACAGAAACAGAAAACCACCTTTATCCTGGCCCAAACCAGGACACACATTTTGATACCTGCGATGCATTTTGGTTACATGGAGGCAGGAGTACAGCAAAGCCACACCTTTCATCACCACCTTCCCTTCCTTACTGGATCCCTCACATTACCCCTGAAGTCTCCCTGCACTGCTCTCTGGGTCACCTGAAAACCTTCTGACATGTGTGTTCATTCATCTAATGGGGGATGTGGCTGCCCAGCTGTCATGTGCTGTGCACTGCACTTTGTGACTCATGCCTGACCACCCTCTAGTAAAGACATCAAAATTGCTCCAGGGAGGTTCTGTTCTGGCCCTCTAATTCCCATGCCTTGCTCCCTGGGTGTCTGGACAGATTTCCAGCACTGCTTGCAGGTTGCTGGGTTGAGGTGGATGCTGTTACGAGTGTGCCTGTGTGTACCAGTGTCACTGCTGAGCTGCCTAGGGTTGCCATAGAAATCTAGGACATGTAAATCTGACTGATAATCGTATTTTCCCCACCATTTATTTCTTTTTGCATGGAGCAAATGCAACTGCAGAGCTAGACTGGCTTTTCTGAGAAGCTGTACTGGGAAATCTTGGCTGTCACGTGGTGGTTTCAGATGTTGATGCTGCTGATAGCCATGTGTGTGCTGACAGATGAGGGTAACACTCAGCAAGCAAACCTGCTCCAGAATGGGTGATGGACTGAAACTGGAGAAGGCTTCTGCTCAGCTGGGACCTTACACTGCTGCTGGTGACACAAGGTGGAAGTGAGATCAGATCCTGGCTTTGCTATGCTCCATCTCTCCACCCTGAAAATGGATACTTTTGTAATGGCAGAAATATTCTTTCCTAATTAATTCATCTAATTAATTTCCTAATTAATACATCCTTGTGCCCACAAAGCTCTGGCAAATTTTTCACAGCAAATGCTGTTCACTCTTTACAGCATGCTATGATCTGCTCTTATGATCTTGTGATCTGCTATGATCTCCCATAGATCCTGGACAAAAGCAACATAAGACCTCACTCACCTTCAGCAATACCAACTGCATAGCTCCCGGTACATGCCCCAGTGCTCCTGATTTTTAAGCAATCATGCTAGTATTACCCTTCCTGCAGTTGTGTTTATAACATCCCTGCTCCTTTTGCATTGAAAGACCAAGATCTGGGCATAAATCCTTACACGGCAAAAAAATACCCTTTCAAATATTTTACCAAAGTCTATAATAGAAGGGTTTAGGAAAGTGTTGAAGTGTTAGGAGTTTAAATAAGCAGGGCTTTCTTCTACAACCAGAATTATCTCCTGCTTTGATTTTTGTAGTGTCCTGACCAGTGGAGCCTTGACTAAACCTGGTGGTTGTTGCAATGTGAATCATAGACGAAGCCTCTGAGACAAGGAGTCCCTCTGCTTTCTGAAAGCTCTGGGTTTTCTCACACAAGCCCAGAAGCCACCCTCTGCTCACCTTACTGAGTCTTCCCTCATGTGAGTGCTGCCATTAAATGTCAGAGGAAATGAGTACATGCCCAGCAGCATGGGAAAGCCTTGCACAACCAGGTGTAAATATAAACCGGACGTGAAAGATAAAGTCTCCAATAAATATAATTGCCATAGCTTGAGGGCCCAGCCAGCTTGGGTTAATGTCAGGGGGCATTGGTTCCCTGGTGGTCTCCTGGCTTCCCCATAAATCAAACAGCATCATCAAATCCAGCCCAAGGCTGAAAACTAGGTTTTGGGGTTTTTTTTCCTGAATTAAAAGAATAGTTTAGATAGCCCAGAAGTGCTGTGGTGTAAGGTGATGAGCAGTGTGGCTCCTCCTCCTACTTTGCAGCCAGGGCTGCCTTCCTTTGTAGTGGTCAGGACTTTTATTGGGACATTCTAATGTCTGCCAGCTGGTAGGATGCTTGTGGGCACCAGGGACTGTACCTGACAGTGTGCTGGGGAGGTGGAGCCTTGTCATGGGGCAGAAATTCTGGTAATTACCTCCCAGAGAGCCAGACTTCCAGAGTATATAATTGAGCTTGAATTAAATTGCTCATCAACAGGTAATCAGCTGGGACACTTCATTTGCTAATAGTCATAGCTGATGCTTTCCTGTGCCTGTGTTTTGTTCTTTGACATGTTCCAGAATTTAAAGTCAGGGTGGAAAGGAAAGATCAGTCCATCCTGCATGCCAAGGGCTGGCTTCAACCCCCTGCCTCATAATATCCTGAAATGAACTTGGGTTGGAGGGTTTAAGTATGCTCCAGGGGTAAGATTGCTCTGGTGCATCCTTTTTCTGACACGCCTCTGGTAGAAGACATTGCTTCCCAGACAGCTGATGATCTGGCACAGTGTGGTCATTTTTGAAACACACAAAAATGTTTGTAGAGATGATACTCAAGCTTTCTTGCATGACACTTGAAGGATGTAAACCTACAGCCGTAAAAGATGGATCTCATCCTGTGGGACCCTGTGGGCCTCTGAGGATGTGTTGATGCTCTTACCTGCTGCTGGTGACTTCAGGAGATGGCCTAAAATTCCCTTGTGAGACACAGGCAGCTAGCCAGGCTCTTAAAACAAAGCCTCAAACATTATAATGAGGTATCAGTTTGTGACCTGAGTTTCATAGGATATGTAGGACCTTTTGAACTGGTTTCAACAAGAGAAAGCTCATCCTGAGGGGTGGTGGTTTGCAGGGAAGGCAGTGTGGCTTGCCAGCACAGCCAGGCAGACTTTCAAAGGCAAAGGAGATCAAAGGGAAAAGCTTCAGACAAAGCCACAACACCGGGTGCTAGGCACCTCAATAATTTAGAAACAGTCAAATGTAAGAACAGTCAAATGCAGGCACTGAAGCAGTAACAGGGCTTTCAAGGTGACTGCAGCCCAAGGCAAGAGAGGGGCAGCAGTGCAGGGTGATGAGCTCTCCCTGCCTGGCTTTCCCTGCCTGCTCAGCAAGGCAGATGAAGGATGGTTCTCCCTCTCCCCAGGGCCTGGAGGCTTGAGGCAAATGAGTGAGTGTGTCTTTGGAAATACAAACCTCTGATTTTTGCTGGATGTGTATGCAGAGCCTTTGGAAAGCTGTGAGTGTATAGAGACTGTGGCCTGCTGCCATTCACTTTGTGGGTGTGTGCGGCCAAACCTGGAGTATGCTGAGCATGCCCAGCTGATAAAGAATGTTTTTGGGGTGGTGGTTGAAGATTGTTAATAAATATTGCTAGGGGGATGAAATGTTTCTTGGGAAATAAAGGAATTTTAATGAAGCTTTAATCACCATACATCACAGATCTTCCTTAAACTGAAAATAATAATGCTGGTGTGAATTGTGTTCTTAGGTGACTAATGGGATATTGGAAAACTCACTCAGGGATTTTTAGGGATGAGTGAGAGACGGTGTAAAGAAGGATTTTGTCAGAGAAGTGCTTGTAATCATTCAGCTCTGGCTGAATTCATGAAGAGATGAAAATGGGAATCTAAAAAGAAGCAAAAAGAAGCTTCTTCACAAACCATCTCACAATATTAAGGTTTACATTTTAGAGGCAGCCCACATAACGGGTTTAAGTTTCAAGTCACATGTATGATCCATTTTTAATGGTACTATTTTTGCTGTGGCACTTCTGACAAATGGTCAGAAAAACATCAGCCTTGACAGTCTATAAAATTAGCACAATCCCTCTTACAAAGCTAAAAGCAGGAGCAAATTTCCAAAGCCACAGGGGCCAGAGCAGCCTTACTTGGCTGTGTGGGAATGGGTACCCATGCCAGAGGAGAGCCTCTCCCTATACCCCATGTCACAGCCCTTGCCCTTACTGAGTCTCTGCATCCACAGCTTCTCTGGGCAACCTGTCCCAGTGCCTCACCACTGTGACAGTAAAATTTTTTTTCCTTATTTTTAATCTAACCTACACTCCTTCAATTTAAATCCATTGCCCTTTGTCATGACACTACAGGCTCTGGTAAAAAGTCTCTCTCCATCTTTGTCTGCCTTTAAGTAAGAAGAAGCCATGATAAGGTCTCTCCAAAGCCTTCTCTTCTCCAGGCTGAACAATTCCACCTTCCTCAGTCTGCCTTCACAGGGGAGTTGCATTAAGGAGCTCTGTGTCTTTCTTATGTTGGGGACTCTGGAATTTGACACAATATTAGAGGTGGGGTCTCACCAGAGCAAAGTAGAGAGTGAAAATTTTCTCCCTTGACCTGCTGACCATGTTTCTTTTGATTCAGACCAGGATATGGTTGCCTTTTGGGGCTGTGAGTGCATATTGCCAGCTTATGTCCAGTTTTTCATCCACCAGCAACCCCAAGTCCTTCCCCAAAGGGCTGCTCTACATCCCTTCATCTTCCAGCCTCTAATTGACACCATGGGTTTTTCCAACCCATATACAGGACCTTGCACTTGGTCTTGTAGAACCTCATGAGGTTTGTTGGCCTTCTCCTCAAGCCTGTCAAGGTCCCTCCAGATGGCATCCTTTCATTGTAGAGTGTCAGCTGCACTGTTCAGCTTGGGGTTATCTGCAGACTTGCTGAGTGTGCACTCAATCCCACTGCCTGTGTCATTGATGAGGATATCAGAGTGTTGGTCCCAGTACAGACCCTTGAGGGACACCGCTCATTCCTGGTTTCCATTTAGACATTCAGCCCTTGGCTATAACTCTTTGGATGTGGTTGCCCATCCAATTTGTTACCCACCTAACAACCCATCCATCAGAACTCTGTATCTCCAATTTAGCACTAAGAATGTTTCAGGAGACCTTGTAAAAGGCCTTCCAGAAGTTCAGATAGATGGCATCAGATCCCTTGACTACTGATGCAGTCACTCCACTGTAGAAGACCACAAGGTAAGTCAGGCATGCTTTGCTATTGATGAAACCACAGAGGATGCTTGTGAAGCCACAGAGGGTACCTGTGCCTGTCGTGCCAGCTTTTTGGGGGTGAGTGTTTCCCTTAGCCTAGCTGCAGAAGGGCAGGATGCACAATGCCTGGAGGTGAGGTGTTGAAGAGGCCCAGAGCTGGTGGATCTCTGAGGTGGTGAATGTTGCAGCTTCCTGAGCTAACTGGCTGCTCCAGGTCACACAGAAGTTCCTTGTGGCCTCTCTGGCCCCAACTAGGGGCTTGCTATGTCCATGCAGATTTGTGACACTGTGGCTCCGGGGTTGCTATTTTTACCCTCAAACATCCTCAAGAGAGGACACCCACCAGCATCTCTGAATTGACCCTGCTCTAGCTGCAAGTCATGCACAGTGGAAATGTGCCATCAGTGCTGGGCTGAGCCCCAGGGTCAGCAGCCTGCACAGGGAGCTGTGTGTTGCTATTCCAGGTGCAGGATGAGCCCTCAGGGATGTACCCTTCAGGCCAGGCTATGGAGGGAAGCACTTACTCAGCACATAATATTGATGAGCCTTTTTGTTTAGGAGTTCCTTAAGGTACATGCCTACACCCACGCATACTTTATATATATATACACATGATTATATAGATCTCAAATCTAAAACTGAAGTGCAAAGACTTTTAAAACTTTAAAGGATTTAAAAACTCCTATTAGGAGTGATACTGACCTGGGAGGAGAGGGAGACCAAAGGCTTGCCCTGGATGGGAAAGCAAAACTGCAAGAGTGGTCATGGGAAGCCTGATGTCAGCTTCTTGTCCTTTTCCAGACCTTTTGTCTGCACACAAATCATGGTTAGTATCTGTGAAATGGGTCACACAGCACCTTTGTCACTGTGGCTCCTAATGTCCTCTGCTCATGGGCTGCCTGTCAGCACACAGCACAGTGGCAACTCTGCCACCTCATTCATTGAAATAGAAATAATATTAAATATCTGAAAATAAAGTTTGAGTCAATAGGTACTGATTGGAACTGAATTGAAGGGGACCAGCTTCAGAAAGGGATGGTATTGGGTAACACAGCCAAGAGCTGATGCTTCAACAAGGGACACGGGATTTTTCTCGTCTTCTCCTTTTCTCTGCATCTTTTTATTGATCTGCGAGAGGAGAGGAGAGAGTCCTGTGACTGTAACATCTGAGAGCTGGTGGTATCTCACACCTTCATCTACAGCTCCTGTCTCCACAATTGTTTCTGGCTTCCTCTTTACTACATCACAGGCTTCCTTTGGTAGACCTTTCATCATCATCAGAAATTACAGGTTCTTCTTCATCAGCCTGTCATCCAAGCTCCTTGCTTCCACTACTACCCAGCATTTTTCTCTGCATTCTGAATCTTCAGTATTTCCCCTGGAGGTCAGATGTTTCAGCTGGAAAAAGCTGCCCATAGTGAAGCCATCCACTTCTCTGCTCAGCCCCAGCCCCCCTCCTCTTCCCTCAGCAAACACATTCAATTCTCCCACATCCTCCTCCAGTATGAAGAGCTGTAGTGATGCTGCAATCCTGCATTTACCCCATTTCGATGGCGGTTTAGATCCAAGAAAAGAGTTCAGACCCCTTTCTATTGTCACTTTTCCAGGGATGTGGACAGGTGCTTCTGTACCAGTGTCTGTGTGCTCAGAGGCAAAGGAGGGGAAAGTGTTACCCTGCACTGGGCACCTTCTCTCCTTCTCTCCGACCTTCTATGTACAGCCAGTGTGGTCCCTCATCAGACAGCTGCTCAGTTTGAGTCAGCTTTCAAGCCCAGAGTCACAAGCATTTCCCAGGCAGAGTGGTAACTGGATGCAGATTAGCTCTGGTACCTCTCCATGTTTAAATGAACTTCCTCTAATTAGGGAGACTGCCTGCAATGACACTTCAGACAAGATCCTCCCTGGGATTATATTCAGAAACTTCTCAGGCACTGCATTACAAATCGAGCCACAAGCTCAGTGTGAGGCAGTGCTCATCTTCAATCCCCTGGAGCCCCTGCTTGCTCCCACCTCTCCTGCAGTGGCCACATCATTGTCTGGGGTTTAAGCCCTTTTGCCTGCCCTTTGCTCAGCTGATGATGCTCTCCTTTTTGGCTACAGATGTGCAGGTTCCCCAACCTCTCAATAGTTACCCTAAAGCCACCAAAACCATGACCCCACCTCTAAACTTTCATTATCTATCACCCCCTGCTCCAGTCCAAAAGAAATTTCTACCAGGCCAACTCATGGTGAAACTATAACTACCTCTCCTTGCTAAACCCCTACAGAATTTAGGAGACCTTGTGAAAGAAGGGGGTTGTGTGTGTCTGTATTATATTGCTGCATTTTTGCTCAGAACAAACTCTTCTGGGATACGGTGTAGACCTTGTGCTCTGAGAAAAAATGAACCTGGGAAAAAAAGAAAGAAACCCAACCACATTAAGCTTGTTAAGTCTTACAGTAAACTGCTACAAGTCTGAGGTATGACATAAAAGCTGGGGTTTTCAAAGGACCCTAAGGGAAGCAGACTTGGGGCTGACACTGAATTTAATTTGCTCTGTGCCAAAGGAGGCAGCTTTGGAGAAATGTCCATATGCATATTGATTCCTTAAACAGACATTTTACCAGGTTTAGCAAAAATTAGGTACTCCAGAGCAGTAAAGGTGTCCTCGTCCTGGGTGAAGAGCAGTATTCAGAGAAGGGGTTCCTCCTCCTGGTACGCAGTGGGGACTCCATAAGGACCGTTTAATAGAGATACCACTTAATAGAGATATTACTTTTTCTCTGGAGCTGTAATGGGAATTTCTAAATGTACACAGGCAAGAGAAATCGTTTTCAGAACAGAAACAACAAACAAACAAACAACAATCTTCAACAAATAGCAGATTAAGCCTCTGTATGAACAGGAAATGAATTTTCTGTTAATAACCCATAGGGTTAAAAAACTCCTAAGAGCCAGAGAATGCTGGCCAGCTCAAACATCTGCCCTGCAAAGCACTTCTCATTTTATGTAATTTTTAATTTAATGGATTTCTCTTTTTCTGTTCTTTGAATTGCAGGTAATGCTTGGATGGCATAAAGAGGACTGAGCCAAAATGAACTGGAATTGAAAGAGAACTGAGGGGAAAACAGAGCTTTCCTGGATTGAGAATATTTCTTTCTAATGTGAGAAGAGACAAACTAAACAGGCGGAGTTCCCTCCAGAGGTAAAAACCAAAACCTAATTCAAGTCCTGGCTTCAAATCCTGGTTCCTTATCTAAGCAGCAGGATTTGTCATCACAAGTAAGGTCACACAGAGAATAATACAATAATAAGAGTGAAAATTTATTTAGTGCTTTTAATACCATGTTGTCAATCTGAATTATTTCATCTTGAATTCTAACACCTGGAGCTTTTGTTAAGGACTGAGACACTGCAGTCATGCAGCTTTAGCAGCATCCTAACTTTTTGTTCTAGCTTCTTCTTTTTCTCCTAGGCGTGGGGGAAGAAAGCTTGAAACCTCAGATGCTGAAGGTCAGGCTCCAAAAAGCCTGCAAAAGATGTCAAACTGCTGTGGTTTAAAAGCCCCAGTTTTTATGGGTAGGATGAAGATTTTGGGGCAGCCAGCATTGTACACTAAGCAGTGTACAGGGAAAGTGAAGCATCTTCATTTCCCCTTAGCATGGAGGAGCCACAGAATGACCATGTGGCCAAGCTCCAGTCCAAAAAGCAGGATGGTAAGAGTGTGCTGCAGGGGACTATGAAGACTGGGGATAAAATTTTGGCACTGTCTGGGAAGGCATAGGGTGTCTGCCCTGCCTTGGACAGACCTTTGTGTCTGCACCAGCACCCAGATGCTGTTTTGGGGGCTGCTCACCAACTGTGATGTCTCTCCCGTGCAATGCCTGTGATGTCTCTCAGGCAGGCAGGGCTTGAGAGGTGTCACACAAGGTCCTTCCTCTTACCCCTGAGCACTTTTACCTGGGTTTGCTTTGCGATTGGATCTTTGATTTGTCACAGAGCTTAACTTCATTCTAAATTTACCTGGACATTAATCCAGTTCATCCGAGTGCCATCTATTTGCAAAGGAAAAACAACATGGTGATCAGATCTCCAGCCCTCCCTCTTGCTTCTCACTGCACACGATGAACACGGTGCTATAAAGTCAATATCCTCAGTACACTTTGCAAACCCACTGAGTAAACACGTGCTGAGAGAGTGTTGCGCATCAGTCCTCTTGCCAGGGGCTGCTGCCTCTTCCTTAGCTGAGTTTGGTGAGTACATGGTTTTGTTTAAACAAGAAAACACACTGAGAGGCACTTCATCTTCAGGTGTTCCTGTCAATGCTGCCTGCATTCCTGTCTGGGGTGTCAAATATACATTAAAGTGCAATGTGCTTGTGGGACCCTCTGACTGGAACACCAGAAGTGTTGTGAGGGAATAATGGGAGTGAGTACTTGACTGAGAAAAGGCCATTTATGAAGAAGAGAAGAGAGGAGAGGAGAGGAGAGGAGAGGAGAGGAGAGGAGAGGAGAGGAGAGGAGAGGAGAGGAGAGGAGAGGAGAGGAGAGGAGAGGAGAGGAGAGGAGAGGAGAGGAGAGGAGAGGAGAGGAGAGGAGAGGAGAGGAGAGGAGAGGAGAGGAGAGGAGAGGAGAGGAGAGAAGAGAAGAGAAGAGAAGAGAAGAGAAGAGAAGAGAAGAGAAGAGAAGAGAAGAGAAGAGAAGAGAAGAGAAGAGAAGAGAAGAGAAGAGAAGAGAAGAGAAGAGAAGAGAAGAGAAGAGAGAAGAGAAGAGAAGAGAAGAGAAGAGAAGAGAAGAGAAGAGAAGAGAAGAGAAGAGAAGAGAAGAGAAGAGAAGAGAAGAGAAGAGGAGAAGAGAGAAGAGAAGAGAAGAGAAGAGAAGAGAAGAGAAGAGAAGAGAAGAGAAGAGAAGAGAAGAGAAGAGAAGAGAAGAGAAGAGAAGAGAAGAGAAGAGAAGAGAAGAGAAGAACATAGCTACTGATTCTTTCAGACATCCCTTCCCTCTTCTTAGGAGCCTATTTTGGGATAATTCTCTCAAACTATCAGGTTTTCCCACCTGCATGCAAAGTCTTTCCACTCAGCCTCAAATACTTCTCACCTGCAATAATGTTTTTTTCTACTAGAGAACAAAAACACCTGTGTTACAAAAAGGAGGTTATTTTGTCTCTTGAAGTTGTTCATGTGGGTTTCCATTACCAGCACTAAAGTTACCAACTGCTTCTCTTGGTCCCATAACTTCCCAGTAGGCTGAGTTGCAGGGGCCATAGACTTCCTCCCTCAGTCCAATCTGGTTCCTTGAGGGATATCAGGGCAACACAGATTTAAGAGACTTGTTAGAAACCTAAGTAGTGCCTTCATACTCTCTCCAAATGGTCACAACATACAAGGCAGATTGAACTAAACGAGGAGAAAAGGACACCAAACCTGGACAAAAACATGCTCATATTTATGCCAAAATAAATACTTGGAAAAAAATTACAATCTTTTCCTGGAGAAAATGTAGGACAGTTTTCTAGATACATTTCCAAGAGGAGACAAGTCAGGCCAACAAAATCCTTTTTCATGTATTTTTTAGGAGATGTGTAGGGAAAGACTTGGGAAATGAGGAAGGATCTGCTTGCTTGCCCTGCAAAGATAAATATTTTACTGCTAGTGGTTCTGGTTGTCAGCACTTCACCTGAAAGACTGCAAAGGGGCCCATTTGCCAATAATAATGATCAAGTTACAGGATTATGAGTCCCTGCCCATGAGAAAACCAAGCAAGGAAGGCAATACTGCTCAGTACTTCTCTGTATACTTACACAGATCCAGGCAGTGCTCTAGGACTACACAAACACTGTTGTTAGTTACCAAAGCAAAGTGCCCCACAAAGAACAAGTACTGGGCAAACCAGTTGACCAAGGAAATGGAGATTGTTGTAAGGAGAAACCTGAAGTTTGTGGTGTATCCAAAGAAAAGCCAAGAGGTGCTGTCACTGCCCTCTGCAAATGCCTGAGAAAGAAAAAGCTATTTAAGGTAAGCACTAGCACCAGGAAAAAAAAAAAAAAATTATAACCTGTCTCCACAACAAGTAAGGCTGCAGAGGGAAGATCTCTCATCATCAGAATGTGATGTCCTGTAAGATCCCTGAGATCCCCAGGGCAGTCGTGGAGGATGGGAATCCTTCAGAGAGCTTCTGCCTGGAGCTGGCAGTACATGGCAGTGGCTGCCAGAAGGGGCTGTGTGTTATCCCAGTGCTGCCTCCAGGGAGGAGGCTGTGGAGCAGAGCAATGTCTGGTTACTACACCAAACAACCATCCATTGTCCTGGGGCTGGCAGCCTGGAGGGATCCCCGAGATAAGCTGCTGGCTGAAACCAGATCCTGGACACTGATGATGCCTACAGCATCCATCAAACAACAAATCCAATTGATCTTCTTATCACAGAGGGGAAAAAACCCAGAAGGATTAGGCCTGGAAATTGCTCCCCACTCACATCTCTACTCCAAGACAGAAATGAGTCTTGTGGGTGAAAATAATGTAGCACAGTCAGAGCTGGGCAGTTTGCAATACTGGAAGCCCTGATGGTCTCATTAACAGGGAGGTGACCAAGTGGTGACCAGGGCCAGAAGCAGCAGTGAGAAGAGGCATTGCTTATGGCAAACCCCTGTGGGTTGTGCAGTGCCTGGAGGTGCTGAAGGAGTGAGAAGAGGAATGGCAGCAGGCAAGGCAGCAAGGGTTACCCCCCAGAGAGCACTCCATGCCCTGGGACAGCCTCTGGCTGGGGCTGGTGAGCACCTCCAGGCCAGCAGCCTCCCAGGGAGAGGGGCCTCCTGCCCACCCACAGGATCTTTCCTCTGACTTTCCTCAGTTTAAATTTGATTTTATAGTGGCAACTGGTATAAACAGGTCCAGTAGCCTGCAGTCAAATCTTGGCCCTAGGATTTCTGGTGTCCCAGATAGAGCTGTCAGAGGAGATTTCAGTGACCCTATTTGTTCCCAGTTAGGAGTAACAAGAGTGGTATGTCCACGTCAATTCAGCTATATCCATGTCTGAAGAAAAATTTTCTCTCCGGAGTAATATAAATATTCGTTTCCCTTTCCCTCTCATGAGGGACTGCTCAGAGCTGAGATAATCTCCCCGATGTCCATGGAGTGGAATTAGAAAAAAGAATCCCAGAGAAGTGACCCACACCAGGGTTTTTTACATCCTCCATCTGGTTTACATGGTTGGATTATTTTTTTTTTTTTTTTTACTGTATGGATGTGTTGGCATGTGCAGACCTTCAAGGGCTGCTCTGTCCTGCAGCAAGCATGGCAGCACCTGTGAGGAAATAGGCAAGGAAAGACCCCATTGAAGCTGAGGGAGCTCATACACTAGTGCCCACCAGGCACTGCCCTGCTGGAAGAAGCCTTCAGGTCCCAGGACAGCCAATGCCTCCTCCACACACAGCACATTGTACACCAGGACCTGGGTTAGGCCAGGAAACACCTTTTACAGGGTATAAGAAGGAATTCTTCACCAGGCCACAACACCCCCAATGCATTTTTTGTCCATGTACATTCCCATAACTCTTGTATAGCCTAAGAGTGACAGAGGTGGGATCATTTTTTTCAGTCACAGTCTGTTTCTGAAACAGGGATTGAACACATTAAAAAAAGTGATGTAGAAGTCATTATTTGCATCCAGAGTGGTTATATGCAGTACATAGTAGAACTAACAAGGTATATTTAAAAACTGAGTAAAATACCTTGTTTTCTTTTAAATGGACTCAGAACTGTACAGCAAATGGGACAGAAGAGGGCAAATAATAAGCAGAAGGAAATAACACTGATCACAAGGGAGTAGAAGTCCTTTCAAACAAACCTATTTAGTCAAACTGAAGGGGAGGATGACAAAGGAGAAAGTAACTGATAAAACACTGAGGAATTGCATTAGTGGCAATGAAATAATAACTGAGATCTGACTTTTTTTCAACAGGCAACCTTCCTATGGCAAAGGAACATGGCCTGGCCTCCAGGACATGGTGAAGTAGATTGTCAGGATTTGAGGGATTGCTTTTCTGGAGCTCCTGAGAGGGAGTCAGATTTTCCAGGTCTCTGATGGCACGATGAGGAGTTATTTGACAGCAAGAGCTGTACAAAATGAAGCATTTCAAAGAGAGAGATGTTATAAGGAGCTTGCCTCACCTGGAGGTACTGGACGTTGCAAAAGACCTTGCCACCAGTTTATTATTTGTAGGACTGCAGCAGCCCTAGACACTGTGTGAAATGCACGGTTGGAACCTAGAGTTTTTAAAATCTGAGCAGACCACCAAAGAGCACAGAGATGAAGGGGCTTGCCCAGGGTCAGAGTGCAAGTCAGAGGGGAACCAGGCAAAGGGCTCAGGTCTTGACACCACATGTTCCTGCTGTGTATACACAGGAGGGTTAGGCAGGGCTACTTTACATACTGTGTACCTTTTTGGCCTGTTTACTGCAGACTTAAGCTTTGATGACTTCTAGCAGAGCCCAGCTTTTCTCTGGTACCCAAGCAGGAAGTTCTTTCTTTCAGTTCTTCCTTTCCCAGCTGCACAGAAATGGGGCAAATGGCCAAGAACAGCAAGTTCTTCTTTGCAGCTTCCTCATCTGAGTTATGCAAGTGATTAAATGGTTTATGTCCCCCCTCCATTTTCTATCTCGTGACTTCATGCAGAGTGCCTTTCCATCAAAATTAACAGCCATCTAGATGGATGGAGGTCTCCAAAGCTGGCTGACCTGCCCTTCTAGCTCCCATTCTGTATATACTGTGCTGGGGCAGTCTGGTTCTCACCACCTTCTAGACCCCAGTCACAGCTCTTTGATGAAGTCACAGCTGAGATGACAGTGGTTCATGGGAAGCTGAAGCAGTTTCCTTCACTGAATGCCCAGGCCATGGCCTGCCTGCCCTGGAGGAAGCTGTCTCTGCTGGACACACTCCCTCTCACTGTTTTGAGCAGCTTTTTCAGCTGCCAGGCAGGAGCCTGTTATCATTAATCAAAGCCATACCCACAAGAAAGGGCAGCAAGAAATAGTCTGAGGATATTTTAAACCAGTAACTATTTTTTATGCTTCCTCTTGAGATCAACCAGTCTCTGCCCAGGAATGAAGCAGCTCTTTTCCCTTTCCCCTGTGCCACTCTGGTCCTGGGATGATGCTGGAAAGGTTCAGCTCACAGGGCTCCAGGAGCTCAGGATGCTCTGCTCTCCCAGCACCCTTCAGAAGAGTAGAAGGGTGGTGGGCAGGGGCACCCACTTACCCTGCTGTGAGTGATCAGTCCTCTGGCCTGCCCTCCATCCAATGCTGCAGTCCTGTGAGCCACCTTCTGCTCCAGACCTCCAGCATTACACGCATGTGATTTATTGTCCACCGAGAGAGCATGGTGGCACTGTGGCCACCAGCTTCTCTGGGCCACCTCCTTCCTATGGCAGCCTGGCTCTGCACCCTTCCCTGACTCTTATTCAGCTCAGTGGGGTTCAGCCCAAAGAAGTTCTTCAAGGTAAAGGCAACTTCCAAAAAGCCTGGAAGAGTGAACCAGAATTGTCCCAGCACAGGGGTCCTCTATAACCCTCTTGAGAGTTCCCAGTCTTGCCAGAGGGTCAGGAGCTTGATTACTGGGAATTTTCTGTATGCAGTTTACCCTCTAGTATTTCTTTCAGAATGGTTTGGTCTGAACTAAGAAGCTGAAAAACGTTTTCTGTGCCAGAGTGTGCCTCCCCCACCAGATAGAGCAAACAGTTGCTTACAGTCTTTGGGAAGACTGTGAGGGTTAAGGGGCATGCAAACAGAAGAGGATCAAACCTTCTCTAATTTTGGAATTACTGTATCTGCCTCCCTAAGCCCACCTCTTCCACCTGTATTTAGCAACTTAGTCTCTGGGAGAGCCGCTGGGAGAGAGGTGCAACCAAGCCCTCTGAGGGCAAGACAAGACAACAGGCAGTCCCTATGTTCAGTCCCAGCTCTGACCCTGCCTCTGTGATTTGGGTTTGAGCATGTCATACACAGGTAGATACAGATGAAGTCTCAGGCAGCACTGACTTCTGGCCAAAACAGTCTGGTGGCCAGAGGGTACATTGCATGGTTCCTGTGGTCTTTGGGGGTCTGGAGGAGAAGGTGTACCCATCATGGCAATGGGATAGGAGTGAGCCCTGCATGGATGTGGTGCCCACACCAGCATGGCTGGTGAAGCTACAGAAGCTACATAAGAATAAGAGGGCTTACAGCTCCTGGTAGCATCTCAAATACACTCCTCATCTGCTTGAATATACCTGGTGGGGTGCAAGTGAGCCTGGAAGGGACCGTGTGACTGTTGAAATTGCTCCCTTTTGCTGAGAGAGACAGACACAGGAGGAGGAGGAGAGGAGCCTGACTGCACTGCTGAGCAGGCAGCAGAGCCGGGGGGATGGGGAATCGTGATTTCTACTTCTTGCTCTGGGCTTGCTTCTGAGTTTCTCCTTGTATCATTCCTTGCGTGCACCTGCATTGCTAAAGAGGAACTCCGGAACTACAGATGTAAAGCAGGACCTGAAGGGCTCACAGAGAGCCCATGGCAGGAGGAGAAATGAGAAACAAGTCCCCGTGGAGCTCTCAGAGCAGGGAGAGCCTCCTCCTGCCCAGCATTCTCCACTTTCCACCCCAAACCCAGCCACACAGTTTATACTTCCTCACGGTCTAGTTGGGACATCACCTGTAAGGACCTCTGCTTCCCAAGAGGTAATTCTCACCGGGAGGACCTGCAGCTCAGATGGCTGTGCTTTGGCTCCCACCCATGCTTCCCCCCACACCCGCAGCCTGGCACCGGCACAGCCACCCAGTGCCCACCCCGCTATTAAAAATCAAATCACAACGGGGCCACCCAAGGCTGCGCAGTGCAAGATGCGCTGGGGCAGGGGCAGGTGCCGAGCCTGGTGCTGGGCAGGAGGCGGGACACACACAGACACCCACCCCCCCCCCCCCCCCGGGCTTTCTGTCTCCAGCAGATGGCATCGCCACTCTCATAGCCCTGGCCAGTGAAATCAAGCAAAACTCCACCTTTTTTTTTTTTTTTTTTTTTTTTTTTTTTTTTTTTTTTTAAGTACAGGTGAGCTCAGAGCTGTAAAGAAAGCACTTGCTGGGCAAATTTATACAGTGTGATTTTCTCTAAAAGATCTGTTCATACAAAACCTAATGAAGGAATGCTGCCCTGTTTATCCCTGGATAATAAAAGGCTTGGGTGCACGGTATGACAAGCATCCTTACATCCTCTTAACCCGAGGAGCTAAATGTACTCGGTGCCTTGGCTCAGCCCCCGATAGGACCCAGCAACACATCTCTTGCTCAGCATCTCTGAGTGCCCTTGAGGTGACGGAGGACCACGCTGGATGCTCGCCTGCCAGCACCCGCGTTTCACCCTGCCCGAGCAAACCCTGCCCAGGGGAGCCGAGCAATGCCTCCGGAAAAGCAGTGCCAGTGAGTCAGCAAAATACAGCGGACTAAGCACCTCCCCGTTAGATTCTGGGCATCAAGAACTAAGTATCCCTGACTTCGCATTTATTTGGCTGGATTACTGAAGTGGCTACAAGCTAGCAGCCTTAAAGTACCCGATTACTCTCATCCAAATGCAACATCCTTGCTAAGCTCAGGTGATAAAAGATTTCCATTCCTCCCTCCCCACAGCCAGGCAGATTTGTCTGGGAGAAGCCTAAGCCAATATATCCTGTCATCTCTATTTACATGCTTCTTCCACCACGTCAAGGGGTCAGGTATGTTGTTTTGCACATACCATTAATGATTAACTGTTGTCTGTGGAAGAACGAGTTTTTCTTTTGGCTTAAAAAAAAAAATAAAAACCAACAAACCTTGAAAGAATAAATTGAAAATCAGCTTTGGGTTGGCTTCAAGTGGGTATTTATGACTACAGAATAGATGGCACAGAAGATCAGAAGGCATTTGGAATCTCAGAGTTTTTTGTCTGGGTTTTTGTTTGGTTGGTTTGGTTTGGTTTTTGTTTTGGGTTTTTTGTTTGTTTTTTGTTTTTTCTGATCTGTTCCTGGTAGGCTTGCAAATGGCTAGAAAAACATGAGAGGGAAAGAAAAAAAAACAAAAAATAAACCACCCAGGTGTATTGTCTGGGCCCATAATTTCCTGGTATGGTTGCCAACTCTATGTGACCTTCTACAGGTCACTCAAAGAGGAAAGTGAGAATGGAGTATCCAACACTCCTGTTTCTAAGCTTCTACAAGTTCAGGTTCAACTCCCAGCAAGAGCAAACCCTGAGTCAGAGTCATTCCCTGAGCTCTGGGGTCAGACCCCCACAAATACAACAGGCTTCACTGAAAGTGGTTCTGTAGGTTCTCATTAGAGATGGTGGAGGGTGAATGATCCCACATATTTTGGGATGGGATGATGAGCTCTCTGGAAGAATCTTCTAAAAAGGAAGATTTTTAGAAAAGAGGTTCTTGCCTTGGCTTAGCTGCTAAGTTTGAGAAGGCCAAAGGTGCCTAAGAGGAGTCTTAGTGTTAACCTCCTCAGGATACTACCTTTGAATTGGGAAGAACTATTCCTTCTGCTGTCTTGTTCCTTTGTATGTTATGATATTCATAGAAAAGACTAATTCCTAACATATAGTAGCAGGTGACTTTTTTCCAGCCAGATGGCAGGTCAGGGAGGGCCAGCCTGACCCAGGGGGCTGGAGGAGGTCCTGATACCCATGTTCGGGGACTCTCTAGAACATCTGTGTGTCCACTCATGCACACACAAGCAGAGCTCTCCAGATATCTCTGCTGACTTTTGGCTGCATGAAGCCTTTGGTATGTACCTTGTGGGATTCCAAGGGTTTGGCCAGCCCTGCTCCAGGCACTGCACGAATGCAGGAATAAGTGGTTATATCAGTGATAGGAGATCAGCTACACTGGCTTGTAGGCATTTGCCTCAGTTGAATGAGATCAGATAGCTTATCATTGATTCCCATCTCGGTGGCAAGGGTTGGGCATGTTCACCAGCAGCCCTGGAGCTCACTGTGCTGGGGCTGAAGGTGCCTGTGCAGGAGGCTGGATGCTGAGCACAGCTCTGCTGTGGCAAACCCTTCCCAACAGACATCAAATGGACCACAGAAATAACCAGGTCCCAAGCATTCTCACCTCTGCACAGCTTGGCATTCACATAGTAAGTATGACCTGAAGATAAAAGAAAGCAAAACTAGCTCTGAACAAATTATTCTTTCAAGTACCCTCTGGTCATTGTAGGGAGAGACAGAAGCATGAACACAGAGTCATGGATCAGTCAGTTGCAGTGCACAGAGACTGTATTGATGGACACGTTAAAAATATCCAGATGGCCGTGAGCCAGAAACCATTTTGTGTCTATATTGGGATTTCATTTCCTTTTGGTTTTGCTCCATTTTTTCTGAAGAACTCTTTCCATGATCCACTACATTGGAACTTTACACTTGAGTTGTTCTGAGGCAGGGAGGTGTTTTATCTGCTAAGGTGCTTACAACAAGGTTTTAATGGTACGATATGGGCAGAGGGACAGGTACAGTTCTGGTTCACTGCTGCAAAGAGCTGCACTGAAGAGCACAAAGCTTGGCGCATTGCCTCTCTCTCCAGCTCTGCAGGGAGCTGGTTTGTCCTGGGGAAAAACAAAGGGTTAAAAATTATATCATCATAGGTCAGGTTGGAAGGACCTTCTGCAGATTCCCTCATGTGACCTTTGCTTGATAGCAGAGACTTAGATTGGATTTTCCAGCTTGCTAAGCCCTTGCTAAGCCCTCCACTGCACCTTCTCCCATATTCCAACATGTCTCTAGAACAGGGAACACCAAGACTGGAGGAGGCCCATGAACTGTGGAGAAGAGTACAAAAATCCCATTCCCTGCTCTGCCATCTATGCTGTCACTGGTCCAGGTCAGGGGAGGGCTTGCTTTTGCTGTACTGACTCAAAATTGGGAAGCTGTATTTTTGCTTCTAAGAAATGTTTTGGGAGGATGACTTCAGGGACAGGTTCATAGTAAATAAACATAGATCTGTCTGGGAGCAAACGTGCTGAATAATTGATACATACTAAGTACAGCACTGTACATAATTTCTATTGGATGTAACAAGAATGTTGGAAAAGAAGCAGTGAAATTTAAAGGCCTTTTGTCCAGGAGCTTCAAGTATTTTCAATCAATATCCTGTGAGTTAAGCCTTTCCTTCCAAGCAGCTGATTGTATTTCTGCATATAAATATAATGCATTCCTCAAAATTAATATAGTAATCACAAAGCATTTACCAAAGGTCCACAATTAGCTTTTGGATATAATTTCACATTGCAAAACTTCAAGTTATTGTCTGCAGAGAGCAGGTAGATCTTCTCTGGCATAATGGTGGTCCTTTGTGAGATGTGACAGCTAACTCCCTAATTAATCTTCGAAATGTCAAAGCCTGCTGGAAGTAATTGGGCCTGACAGTTCAAGGGCTAATTAACTTCAAACCTTGCATTTTATCTTGATTCCTCCACAATTCTAGGTCACTTACTTACTTTCTTTTCACATGATTTTCAATGTTCTGGAGCGTGTCTGTTCCTATCTGCTTTTTTGGACATGAAGGTCAAGACTGAAGGTATTAAGTTGGGTGTGTTGCACTTCACAAATCCTCCTGGGGTATTTTGACTTCACAGAAGAAAACTGGTGCAAGCAGAGGGCTGGTCCCTAAAGAGCAGCTTGCTGCAGGAGATGCTGGCTGCAGGCCCCGGGGGCCTCCTCTTTGCTGGGAGGTATCAGCAGTACCCAGGAGCAGGGGTGTTCCTGAGGTTTGGCATCGTGTGGAGAGGAGCCAGTGTCGTTCATCATCATCGGCATCCCAGCGAGGCAGAAGGCAGCAGTTTTACAGCCCCCATAGTGCTGCAGTTTCACTGCTCAGCTTTATGTGGGCAGGGTTATGTGTGCTACAACCTGCTGTTCTGGTAAGCCTCCATTGGCCTCCTCCATCAGATCTCCTGGGGCTGGGGTCTCATTTGTCTTCCCTCTCTGCAGTCTTGCTTGACCCTTGGCTGAAAAAAAGAGGAAGGACTTTTGCAGCACAGGCTCCAAATACCCTCCCCCTGCTGCCCGTGCCCATGTTGAATGACCTTGTGGCTATTACTAGAAATGCACGAAAGGCCTTTTCTCTGGTTGACAGGCTCAGTCTCTAGTCATGCGTGGATATAGAGTGTATCTCTGTGAGAGCGGCATCTGCGTAGGTGCCTGAGCTGACCCCTGCATCTCTTTGTTTTCCACATGGCCAATTCACAAGGGTAACTGAAGCAAAGAGCTATTAGGCAGGCATTCCCTGTAGGTACACCTGCACCAGGAGTTGCAGGGCTCCCTCCAGGCTCTCCAGCAGCAGGAGCCCAGTCGCGGGAGCTGGATCCTGCACCAGCCCCTGACCAGGTCCCCCCCTCAGACACAGGGCAGCAGCATCCTTCCACTACCTCCTGCTGCTGGCAGTGGAAGCCACAAGTGCTGAATTATTTCAGTCTTGTTCTGCCTCAGGTATAGCTGTGCTGATTACATTCCCCCTCAGTGTAACAGAGTACTAAGAATGGGAAGGAAAGTCTATTATGTTGCAAACGATTGTGGGGGGAAGAGAGGGTTTCTATCTGCCCAGATACAACAAAGCTGCAATTCCGGGTGACTCAAGTTAAATCACAAGAGCAGACATCTCCCATTCAGCCATTAGCTTCAGACACACACAGCTCATACTTGAGCAGAAGGATCATCTGCTCCAGAGAACAGGGGATGAAAAAGATGTATCTGGTTTCCTTGCTCTTTTTTAAATCCTCATTTCCTCTAAGATAGAGCTTTCTTACAGCTGCTGCACAACCCTCTCCAGACAATATCTAATCTGTCTGTCACAGCCGTATCAAGATGTCCCTTGAGTGTAGCACCTAGTGATGACTGACAACTGTCATTAAGTGCTACTCCTCAAACTACAAGGCTCATTTCGTTAACAGGATTGCATAGACTCAGCCTGCAATCTTGGAAGGGAAAAAGAATTGCCATATGTTCACACAGGATTTATATAATGTCTCCTTTTAAAATCCCTTTCATTTAGTAGCCCAACAAAATTAAGAACAGATGAAAATACTAACCACATATTACATCTATATATTTGTTGGTTTACTTTTAAGGTTTTTGCTAAATAAATGAATGTTTGATCTTATTCAGGCTGTTTTCTTTGACTAAATGTTATACAAGTCACTGTAGATTTTCTGAGCCAATGAAATAGAGATGAAATGTCAATGCAGAAGAGGTTTCTGAAAAGTTACTGTCTTACCCTAATGGGGCGGTGGTGGTGGAAAGCAAATATAATGAACCAGAGAGCAAATGGCACCATGAATCCTTTCCATACAGACAGTGCAATACTCCTGCTGCAGTTATGACTTTTTTTTATTCAACTTTATGACTTTTATTCATAGTCTTCTAGAAAGACTATACGAAAGCACTATTAATTTCAGGTTTCCCTGGTCACCATCCGATCCTGTGTTGAAGGATGCCATGATGACAACACTTCAACACCACCAGCTGAAATGAGCTCTGCTGTGAATTAAACTACTTATTCAAGTTTGAGAAGTCAGAGGTTCATCAGACACAGGAATCCAGTGTCAGAAGTAATAAGTCTTTTGTTCAGACTAGAAAGGTTCCAGAAGTGTAAGGAAATCACCTTGGCCACCTTATCTTCCTAAGCATTAAAAACAAGGCCCATAGTGATACAGCAAGAGCCAGTGATGCTGAAGGAGGGAGAAAGACTTTGACTGAAAAGTCTGGAGTTTCTTGACTGTGTTTGTATGGCTGAATCTTACAGCCTGAACATCCTTGCTTCAGTCTGAACATCCTGTACATCCTTGCCCTGGCTCTGGCAGCTAGGACAGCCCACAGTCTCCTCTGCATGGGCGATGGAGCAGTCCCACATTGCGTGTCCTGATGCAGCATCTCAGCACATTGATGTTTTTCTGCCTTGTGGCTGTATTCTTTGCCTCTCTGCACAAGCTGTACCACACGCAAAGATAAAAGTCAGTCAAGGGCCCTTTCTCTGTGAAGATGTTGCTATTGGGGCAGGATGAAATTTCTTTTCCTACTGAGGGCTGGGAGTCACTCTAAAACATGTTGGTGTTTCCAGCAGCTAAGATTACTGCCCCAGGAATTTGGTAGCCCTTTTAATTTTCCTGACTCCATGTGAAATGCTGCCCACATAAAACTAGCACACACTTTTAGGTTTAGCTCAGTTCTGAAAGCAATTATTTCTCCCCTTTTTGTCACTGATGTATTTATTGGGAGGGGCTAGGGGATGATCAGGGTATCTGGGCTTCCAGCTGCAAGTGTGAAGCCTGGCACACTAATAAGCACATCCAGATACAGATAAATGTGCTTTAAGCTGGTTATCAACAAACCAACCAACCAATGGTGTTTTCACATGAGAGACTTTCACATGCTTTGGAAATAACCAGGGAGACCAGCTACTTGTGATCACTTCTCAAGCAACCATTGTGCCTGCAGAGATCTGTATCTGGGTACTTCCGCTTTGCTTTCTTCACTTTTCATCAAATCTGTGACTTGTGTGGCATCCACAAGCAGAATCAAATTATTTTCATTGTGCTTTAAATGCTGGAGCAGAGCAGCAGCCTGCAGCAGAGAGGGACTGCTAATACTTACTTTGACCACTTCTGACTTCTCTGTTTTATAGAGCATCCCTGAAGGAGCATAGGAAAGGTAACAGACCTTATGCTACTGTCACCAGAGAGAGGAAGGGTTTTGCAAGCACTTATATTTTGGCAAATGGAACCCCCAGCCTCACCTGTAGTGCTGTGTGCTCTTTGCAGAAAGGGGCTCAGGCACTGGGCTTCCTCCTGATGACAGCACTGGTTTGTCCTTTCAGACTCCTCCTGCACTTCAGGGATAAGCCTAAAGGTAACCAGAGAAGGCTTTCTTCTCTCCAAGCCGGATGGCACTCAGGGATGGTGCTGGGAGCCAAAGTCAGCATGTGGCTTCTCTGGGTCCAAAATGTGGAGTTGAATACTGGGGAAAGAACCCTCATGAGTTCCTGCACCTGGATCTCATTACAAAATTAAGCAATTACATTGCATGCTTTGTGTGTGTTTGGATTTTTTAAAGGCACAAGCAGCTTCTGGTTTCAAAGTGAAAAGTGATAAATTTGCTGGTACCACAAGTGGCTCTTGAGTGTTTCTTATTGTCTTTATTTTTGAGCACAGTATTTTAGCTCCTATATAAAGAAACACTGCCAGTTTCCCTATACAGGATACACAAACTACCTGGGGCTGTGTCATTGCCTTATCTCTGACATTGCTGTGTATAGACAAGACCATTATTTCTATAATATACGTGTAAGTGCACATTGGTGGCTCAGATATTTCTAATGACTAAGACGGGAAAGGTTATAGGCATGGATCCCTTGTTGACACAGCACTGTGCTTTGCTACTGTGCACAAAGTGGTTTGTTGTTCTAATATTATGAAGGTTGTTTTATCCAGATATATTGGTCAAATTCACTAGAGCACCCTCTTGTTCTCAGCCTGAGGCTTCTCACTGCTCAGCATGCAGATGGAGGGGGTATTTTTTTTAATTTTTTTTTTTTGTCTATCAGCTGAGTAGAAATACTTTGGCAGCAGGAATACTACATCTCAGCTGAGAAGCAACCACTTCTTAAAATCAATGCTTGGTTTTTGGGAAAAGAAACAATAGAACCTGCTGGGAGCCACTCAGTTTGTCTTGAGATTAAAAATTCAAGGTTGGGGATCCTGTCACCTAAATTTAGCTTTTCAGGAGTCAGGCATCTAATCTAAGCTACCCACATTGGCTGCCTGTCTGGTCAGAGGAGAGATAAGTTGCCAAAATATGGTTTATCCCTCCAAAGAGAGCTACTAGTAGTGTAGATGGGATGACTTGCCCTGTGGTCTTGTCTTTCTTTGCAGTTCATTTGAATCTTAAGTTCAACACGAGCCTTACCAATGTCTTTGAGGGGAATCTACTTTTAAGTGTTCAAAGTCACTGCAGAAGACTTCTCTCTGTATTGGAGGACTGGTATTTTCTCCATGAGAGTATATGTTTAGGTTGGGTTTTTTGACCAGCATGCTTGAAACAAATGTGAAACCTGTTAAGAAATCAACAGATGGGGTTTTCTTCTGGCTTGGTTTGTTCTTTTCCAAATGTATGTCAGTATTTTCCGAGGAAGTTGTTTGATCTGAGAGAGGCTTGTATGTCTGAAGATGTTTCTATTGACCCTTCAGAAAACAGAATTCTGGTTCCTGCTTGGGGATGAGCTCCTGGTCACAGAACTGAGAGGAGAAGGGTAAAAGAATAGGGCTGTTGGCACCTCCTCTCCCATTTGCTAACGAAACAAGCCTACTCAATACTTAATTTGGTAGATTAACAAAAGAAGCTATCCCTGCAGAGTTGGAAACAAGCTTCATTATGCCATGTCTTTAAAATTGCCAACAAGTCTCTACAGGACCTAATTTACACATTAATTTGCTCTCAAAAGTGCTTGAGAATAACAAACCCGTCCTGTACAAGGACAAAGAAACTCTCTATTCACATACTTTTTCAAGCTGAACCGATCATAAAAGTAACTGTATCCTTCTCTGCTTTATTTTGCACTTTTATAACTGATTCTGTACAATGAAGGAGAGTACCCACAAAACTTCCCTGGGGCTCCAAATTGCTTTGGATTGTTAACTTGAACAGCTCAAATGCTCTTCACTAGAAGACCCCACCAAACATGCCAATTACTTCCACAAAACCCCAAAATGACCAGAGAGCAAAGCACTATAATGGTACTCACAGGCAGGGGATTTGGGGAAAAGGATAAAACCTGGCTTTATTCATGTACACACGCAAATATACTTTGCAAATTGTGTGTGTGTATATATATATATTTTCTAAATACATATTTGTATTTTTTTTTTATGTTCACCTATCAGTATTTTCCTTTGGCTCCCTCAAGAGATGCTGTTCCCCAGTAGGAAGAAGTGGACATCCAGATTCTCTCAGGAGGAATTATCTGATCAATACATGACAAGAGCATCCATCACACATTGCTCTACTTTACACAAACTCTCTGACAATAAGCCAAGGTCACAAGTGGGAAGGGACTGTTCCCGTGGGACTTCTGACAGATCTGGTCACTACTTTGTAAGAAGAGGGCAAGGAGTAATTCAGAGTCTCCGCTGTCCACAGCTGTGAAACCCAAACTTCATCTGGAAAGAAGAGCACACAAACACTACAGACCTTACAGAAACCATGCTGAGACATCCAAGAGAGACTTAGGTCAACTGCCTGAGCTTGGCATTTTGACCAGACTACCTGAACTGTTCACTGATCTTCTGAATTTATTTGCCTCAGCAGGTGCTTCAAGCCTGATCTCCAAGGTCACAGTGTACATAACCCAAGGGCTGCCTCATGCTCAGAAGGAGAGGATTTCTTCTCCCCACCCTTGGTCAGTGGAAGTCAGCCCCACACTGCAGCACACATGGTACAGACTTTCCCAGAAATGGGCAGATCTCCCCATAGCCTGAGCACAGGCCAACAAAACACTTGTAGACTGTGCTTGCTTTCCAGACATAACCAGCCAGAGATTAGTAATGTTCTTGAGGTTAAGGATGTGCAAAAATACTTTGCCAGAAGAAGGAAAGAAAGAGTATGAGAATGGAGGCTAGTGATGAAGAGACAGACGCGTGTTCTGCTAGCTGCTCAATTCAAACAAAATACTCAGGACAAGATTAAATACATGCTGCCCAAACTATTCACCTACTTGTTCATCAGCCTGTAAAACTTCACATCAAATCCTGTTAAGCTAATTGGAAAATATTTTTGCATTTGGAAAACCACTCTAAACATTTTCATTTTTTCTAATAATTTCTGTGTCTATAGAGATATTGCCTCTACCATAATTTTCAGTGCTTATTTGTATTTGCTAGCATAAAAAATACATTTTAAGAAATCACCTCTCTTTAGATTAGTGTTGAATGAGAGGCTTAAATGAAGAAGAAACCAGCACATTAATTTATTTGTCAACAGTCTCTAATACAACAATCCTTTGATGCATTACTCTGATGCTCATTACTGAGAAGGAATGGCATTGCAGTCAGTGAAATGAAACTGAATCTAACGATGCATGCCAGCAGACAAAAAAATTGCTTTGCAGAAGAATTTATAAGCAAACTGTTTAAATTATTTGTTTCCTCAAGCCAGCATAGCATACAGTCAGTGCCAGCCAGCTTTCCTCCTTGTTATTCTTGATACAATTGCTACAAGATGCTTTTTATTTAAGGGTCCAATAGTAGGAAAGGAAAAACAAATGTGGAAAGAAAAAATCTTCCCATTTCCATATAAAAATTCAAATTCTACAAAATATTGACAATGGCTTAGAAAATACAGAAACTGCAACTCGTGCTCTCGTGGGTTCTTGTGTAATTACAGGAGGGCACATGCTGCTGCCATGGCTCACCAGGCAGGGAAGCAACAGTTGGGTGAGACTGCAGCAAACACATGATGTGCAGCTCTGTGTTAACCCTTCAGCTCTGTTCCTGTATTAGTATTTGGGCAGTGCACAAGGAATAAGGCAAAGCCAGATGTAAGAATAGGCAAGCTAGTAATGGTAAGTGGCTGCATTTTAACAAGAATGCATTGCTTTAGTCTCTGAGTTTATTAATTTCTTAGCTACGTGTTTCTCTTCATTGCTCTTCTCCATCCTACAGGCGGCAAGCCACTCTAACTTAATCCTCTTGCACTTCCACACACACTGCTTTCCTCCTGTCTGTTTTAACCTGACTCATATTTGCAACAGTCTAGGCTTGGATGTGACTACAAGTCACCAGATGGTATTACTGGAGATGGTTTTGCTGATCTTATTTAAACTGACTTATTTAAGACCAATTCCTTCCTGAAGAAATGCTTATGGCCAGGCATGATCCATTGCCAGTTCCTGTCGTGGAGAGGCTGACGGGCAAAATCTATTTAGTTTAAATGAGGGTTTTTTTAAGACTGATGTGCAGATTCTGCCTGTTGGTTACATCTATGCAAGCAAGAAGCCAGGAGCCTTGTAAATCCAAAATCAATCTCAGGAGAAGTTTGCCTGTACTATTAAATTTGCTGGGATTCTAGAAAGAGCTGTAAAAGTTTGATACTCTTGGGAACTGGAAAAGTCAAAGCAGCATGACAGCTCTGCTGGATCACTGGCACTCTACAGAAATGTGTTGCTTTGAAAATCAGTTCTTTATCAAAAGGTTTATGGGCACATATTGCTTGCAACAGCTAAAATGGAAATTTTTTTTTTTTTTCATCATGCTACACAGAGTAATCAGGAACAGAACAATTCAGTCTGATGATAGTTTTCATTCCTTTTCTTTTAGGGAAAAAAACCCCCCAACTGAATAGCTTTTTGTTTTTCAGTACTTTCCTTGTTCTTGTACTCTAACATACAAATTTCACCCGCTTTTTCAACTGCCACTTATACACTTTCTAAAGCACAGGAAAATTAGTTTTTTGTACAAAAGGGAAGAGGTGTTTCATAAATAAAGAAAAATGGGAGTTCACTTTTGCTGCAGTCATTTGTCAGAGAAAGGGCAGTGAAAGTCAACAAGACCTTTGTTTGGTGGCATTTTTAATACTCATGAAAAAAAAATACTCCATAATACTCTGCACTCTTACTCTGTAACAAGTCTCTTCTCAAGAACTACCTCTTGCTGTATCTGCATTCTGCAGCAGTGAATTAGAAAGTGCCATGTTAAAGCTGGTAAGAAAGAGATCTATGCATCTTCTCTCCAAGCTTTCACATCCTTGTTCTCCTTCAACAACTCTTTAACCATCATCTCCCTCACTGTGTTCTCAGTGTCCTACATAAAATTCCCCCTGGGAAAATGAGAGGTTTTCAGACCTGATGTAACTCTCACCAGGGCAGTGGGACTCTGCCCATATAGTTTAATAGCAGCCAGGTTGTGCCCTGAGGACCTGACTTGGCAGACTCCAGAGCACATGCTGTGATCACTGAGTAGCCTCATTTAGCAGAGCAGCCCTACAGTAACCTTCTCACCTCTCTCAGGAGAGCACTGAGGTGTTTTAAGTGATGCCATGACTGTAAGGCTTCCAAAGTTACTTCATCATTCATCAGTTTAAAAACTAAGTTAATTAAGTGACAATAGCAAGTTTTGTGCTGCTAAGGAAACAAAAGAAGAACATTTTTCTTGCCTCGAGGTGATTATTATTTAAGCCTTGATCCTGCCAAAATATATATATATGCACCTGCTTAAGTACCTAACTAGTTCTGCTTGCTGTTAAGTAATTGATTCAGCCTGTGCCCACTGACTCCTGCCAAGGTGATACCACTTTCCTGGTGAAGGTCCTCCATAAATGTTTGCAGCATTCTTGGCATTGGAGCTCAGCCCTCTGGAGCATAAGCCATGCCAGGGGCTGGGTGGGTTGGTGCAGAACAACCCGTAGCCACAAATCATGGTTAGCTTTGTATCTAAGCAGTGTATGGAACTGAAAACACCATGCTGGTTGGAGAAAGTGGAAGGGATTCCACTTTCACTGTAGCTATCTTCAGTTGTATAAAAATTAATCATCTAGTCTAAACTTATTATGTAGGCTTTTTAAATAGTCAGTTAAGTGAAGTTAAATGTCTCACCTAAGAGGGTATGGTGGTGGATGTACCTTGCTTCACTGATGACAGGTAGAGTCCAGACAATTAGTGTAGATAAGATATCCAGTATTTTCAGACAACTAAATTTAGGTGAGTTGAAAGCCACCCTTAGCATCTGATAAAGAGAATCTGAAAATGTGGCATAAGTTTTTGCAAATAGAATCATAGAATCAGCTGGGTTGGAAGGGACCTCAGAGATCATCAAGTCCAACCCTTGAACCACCGTCGCAGTTGCTAGACCATGGCACTGAGTGCCACATCCTGTCTCTTTTTAAATATCTCCAGGGACGGAGAATCCACTACTTCCCTGGGCAGCCCATTCCAATGCCTGATCACCCTCTCAGTAAAGAAATTCTTTCTAATATCCAACCTAAACTTCCCTTGGCACAACTTAAGACCGTGTCCTCTTGTCTTGTTGAAAGTCGTCTGGTAAAAGAGACCAACCCCCACCTGGCTACAGCCTCCTTTCAGGGAGTTGTAGAGAGCAATGAGGTCTCCTCTGAGCCTCCTCTTCTCCAGGCTGAACAGCCCCAGCTCCCTCAGCCTCTCTTCATAGGATCTGTGCTCAAGTCCCTTCACCAGCCTGGTTGCCCTCCTTTGGACCTGCTCCAGGATCTCGATATCCTTCCTAAACTGAGGGGCCCAGAACTGGACACAGTACTCAAGGTGTGGCCTCACAGGGCTGAGTACAGGGGCAGAATCACTTCCTTGGACCTGCTGGCAACATGGACAAGCACTGACACTCCTGCTTCTCGTTCATTTACTGTGCCCACAGCTGGCACCCGAGACACCAGACCATTCCCAACGACAGACACAAGATGAATAGTGAGAGCGATGTCTGACAAATTCTCAGTTGTTTTAACTTTTAACTAAAATAACTCTAATAAATTAATAATCCAAAACTAATAAAACCAAATAGAGCTCTTTAACAGCAGCTACACATACGGAGAACAAACTCAAACATGGTAAACCTGTCTACTCAGTCTCTCAGACTGCTGCTCTCTTGTTGTCTCTAGCAAGATTCTCACTGACAGTAAACCAATTAGATGATTTTTAGTCCTGGCTATTTTTGGAGCAAATTGTCTATACTATACAAACACCTATTACTGTCCACACAGTCCTTGGGACTGGAATGAGAAAGGGAGGCTAGAATTAAATTGGGCCCCCTTGGGTTTTATGGTCATGATGAGAAAAAGGGAGCAGACTAAAAATCAATCTCAACACTGGTAACATTCAGGACTTAGGTGACTCTGAGCTTGGAAGTAGCATGTAATTCAGGCTCCTGTTGATTTGCCCAGTCCTTCTCTCACCTTATTGTAAATGAGGAATAATTCAGATTACGTCAGTGGAGTCAAACTCATATAAAATTCATGTAAGATCTCCATACAGCCATAAGTTTCTCTGTTATAAAAAGAAAAATAAAAATCCTATATGCAAGACTTCATTACCCAGAGCTTTTTTTTCTCCTTTAAATCTGAAAGAAAGGGGACCATTCAGCAAAACAAAAAGCAGTTATTCAGTGTTTCATATACTGACAGCATTCAGCCTCAGGAAGTCTTTCTAGGTTGTGCCTTGCATGTGTAGTAATAAAGTAAAAGAAACACAAAACTGTGGTATCTCCATAACCTGTAGATAACATGAGGCTGTTGTCCCCTTGTGCTTAAACAATGCACCATTGCTCGTGGAGAGACTCCTCAACAACAGTAACCAGCTACCAGAGGTAAAGCCAATTAAAAATAGCATTTCTGGACACTGGTTCATTCAGATATTATTCCTTGTTTGCAGACTAGAAGATGAGAGAAAATAAAGCAGATGAAATGCTATATAACACTGACATAGCACATGTAAACAACAATTATCTCCTTGGAGCATATTTTGAGATGAGTTTTTGTTTCAGTTCAAATAGCATACAATCAAATTTGAGTGTAATCTATCCGAGTGCCAGAGTTAATTTAAAAAATGTTTAGGGAATTAATATGCATGTGTTCATATGGATTTGGAGCTTATATAAACATGTGTTTATGTATAAACATGTGTTTATGTATATGCACACATGCATATGCATATAAGAAACCATCTTAAATCACAGACAGATGAAGATCCTTACCTGAAGAGTTCTAACATAGAGTAGGTAGCAGAAAAAAAGATCAAATGAGCAAGAATGATTTCTTACTTCAATGGAGTGTTTTTAGTACTCATTTTGTAATACTAAACATGTTTAGTTTGGGAGTTCACTAACATTTAGCTTCCCAGTGGGGACCCTTACATTTAAAAAAAAACAAAACAAACTAAAAAAAATAAATAAACAAAAGAACCTAGCCACCTGATAATTTAAAAAATAACCTCCTGTAGCCAGCAGGACAGAGGGATGATAAAATACAATCAGTACTCCAGAGTCTCTGCTGATTTTGCCTCTGTGCAGCTAATAGGTTTCACTCAGCCTTGGGCTGCAGCAGGTCCTGTAAAGCACAAATGAAGACTGGGATCCCAGTAGCACCACCAGCAATTTGAGCCTTAGCACTTGCCTTTAACAGTACTACAAGGCGGTTTTCTCTCTACATTCTTGCTCAGACTGACTTCTGGTGCTCTCTTATTTTCATCTCCTGGACATTAACTGCGGATTTTTCTTTTATTATTTTCTAAACAATTTGTTTTTCAACATAGAGTTTTGCAACAGCCATTCCCCCAGGTCACAGATTTTTTGTTCTTTTTTCTGCACTTCGTTGTTTAATTTGATAAGGCTTATCTGGGAATCTTCAACCTCCTTCTCTGGAAAGTTTTAATAATTTTTGCCAAAACAATCCTTATGACCAACTGTATCGGGCTTTTTAATGTCCACCTATTTGACTTCCTGATATTAAACAAAATTTTACTGCTATGTTTTGCAAATTTTTTGCTAAAGTGAAGTTTCAAGTTCAGAGCTTGAGAGTTATTTCAATGTTCCTGTTAGTTCCCCCTTGTTGTCAGGAAGCTAATCCAGGATGGATGCTTCTCTGCTAAAGCTTTTCCTTCCTATTTCCTATCTAGTATAAAATAAGGAACTTGTTGCAATTGTTTTCAGGGTTATTTTTCTGTATGGACTGGACAGGTGTATCTGTTAATCCCTTACAGATAGTTAAACCACCTCAAGAATGCTGGTGATTAGAGCACCCTCTAAAACAGGCCTAGAGATTTCTTGCTCTTATTCATATTATTCTTTCCTTCTCCTTACTCCACCTTTGTACCTTCCTCTGACAATCTTCATTCTTAGGAGTTCCCTGACATAATTTATTATGCCAGTAAGTGTAACACCACTATGCCATAATTTTGCTAAACCCATTACATTGGCAGAGCATGTTCCTGCCCAGTTCAGCTGTGTTGGGAAGGTCAGGAATAACCCTGGCACTGGGTACCACTTCATTGTTTCCTATCAACTTGTATTTGTACACAGGCACTACAAACGTGGGAGGAAGAAATCCTTGTATTGGGGCATTCAGGGGCATAATGCAAGTTTTTTTAAATAGCTACGCATTTTTTTCCCCAGCAAGATTTGTCTCTAAAGTACCTTAAAAAGTAAATAAACAAAATATTATTACGGTCAGTGTTGTGTATTAAAAACTCTATAAAACATCAGAGGTCCTTTTGATGCCCTCCTGCTGGTTTGTGGCAGGTGAGAACTGCTAAATGCTATTCCCAGAATTCTGCTTGCATCAGCACAGAGGCTGGTAGGACCCATGTGCTGTTTTCACCTGACAGAAGCAGGAAACAGGCAAAAATTAATGTTCTTCCAAAGGATAAGGAAGCGGTTGAGTATGAAAAAATATAAAAAACTAGAAAATCTGAGTTTTTTCTAGAAGCCAACAGAAGAAACTGACAGTGTGTGGGAGCAGACTGGGGATAGCAAGTGCTCTGCAGAGTTCAGCCCTTTCTTTGCAGAGCAGGTTTTTGCCTAAAGGCTCCCTTGTAAGGGAGGACCAAATCATACTGAGTTCAGTGCAAACTTGGCTACATAAGAGTTAAAAGATGGCCACGTGTTTCTACAAAGGTATTAAAAGTATCTTGTTGACTAGCCCAGTGTGTTCCTTGCTCAATATCTTGCCTTTGCGGCTGCCAGACAGGAAAAGAATTCTGATCTGTCCCACAGCCAAACCGTGGAGTATTAAATCCTTTGTCTCAGGAGCCTTTCACCTTCTCAGGCAGCTCTGGAAACCTGAAAGCAGAAGCAATGGATGTCCTTGCTTTAAAAGAAATTTGATGGTGGTGTGCTCCTGAACCACCATCAGGAAACCTGATGGTTTCCTGCTCCTGAAAATGTCTGCAGCCTGCCTCAAAGGCAAAGTGCTGGAGCACAGTACAGTGCTGAAAGCTTTTAATGTTGCTCTTGATGCGTAGGTTTGACGTGGTCTCCAACCCCAGCAATAATAACCATTGGGAGAGAGTGCAGCTCCTCTGAAAAATAGCAGTCTTACATATTATTGATGGATTATTCTGCCATTAAGGCTACAAAGGATGTGAAGTTTTGTGCTGCAGGGCATAAACCAGCCTCTCCAACAGCCTTGACAGCAGTGGAAACTTAGCAAATAAGAGGATTATAACATGATTGTCCAGCGTGGGGCTTTGTGTGTCTTTCTCTAAAGCATTTTATGCTGTCCACTGCTGGAGACAGGATATCACATTGGCTGGACTACTAATCTGATTTAGAATAACAGACCTTTTATTCCTATTAAGCACGTCTCAGTACAGCATCAGGTTTCAACAAGTACTAATGGCCACAAAACACTAGAAGTGCAGCTCAACCTACCCACAGGTACTTGGCACAAATCTTCTCAAAGGGACCACAGGATGCAAAATTCTGCTTATTTACTCATGCTACGTCATGTTTTTCAAGTGAGGTGCAAAATATTAGTTGCATACTCCATAATTTTCCTCCATACATTGCCAAAGTAATGATGATAAGTAATTTTGTACCTGGACAGCTACATTCACGTGACAGTTCTGCAAGGAAGACTTAATGGAAATAAGATTTGTGTATCTGAGTGCAGGATTAGGTCCCAAAAGCAGAATAGCTTTTTTAGCTTTCTAGGTTGCTAGCATTTTTTCTCAAGCAGCATTTCTCTTTTTGCTTGATCCTTGGATATGGGGAAGATTTGTTTTCAGATGTGCATGCATGTAGCACTTGCTCAGGGTTTAGCTGCAAGCCGATCCCAGACTCAGCTTACAGTGATGCTTTTGCAGGGTCCCTGGTTCCAGACGACTGTTGCTGACCACAACTCTCATTTCCTGTCTGTATGAGTGTGAAATTAATACTATCATAACATCCTTTCTTAATACATGCCGAAGAGAAAGGATCTTTTTCTGTTCTGCATTTGACCATGCAGCATTTCAAATATATGACTGCACCTCCATGAATCCTGCGGGAATTTATCCCTTTCATCATCCGTAGTAAAATGTCTAATAGCAACATCGTGCAGCACCTGTTTTTATCCATTTGCCCGGCACACAATCATCCTAAATGATCTCCAGCATGTACCAGCTGTCCTTGATTCTCCATTAGCTTGTGTTGTGTCATCCTGGCTGAAAGCTTTGGAAAAAAAAATGCAAATGTGATATGTCAACCTTAGAGCTAACCTGGTGCTATGAACTTTTCAAAACAGAAACTCTTGACAAGCACTTGCATGTACTGTGTCCAAGACAGTAGATTGGGGCCTGCATCATAATTGTAGATTCAAATATGTAATAATAATAATAATAATAAAAAAAAAAAGAATACTTCATGCCATCACTTGGACAGCACAGCTGCATGCCAAAAAGAGAATCTGAGCCTCATTTACAGAACACTCAGCAGGAAAGCTGACCAGCCAGAGTGCATAGCAAGAACAGTCGCTGGACTCCTTCTTTACCCCACTGCTTCAACACAAAATGCATGATCCTTCCTTTTACCAGATTGTTAATCAGAGGTCAGAAAGCAAAAAACATAGAATCATGTTGATTCAGGCTCAATGTCATCTGTGTTCTGTCCTATGTTTATATCCTATGGATCTCTTTATCCACCAGAGATGAGCTCATCCATCTAAATAATTTAAAGGAGCCATCTCCGGTGCAGTGAATGTGCCTTGCTGCTGTCTGCTTGCCTTACTGACCTCTCAGCCAGTTTGCCCATGCCTGTTGGTGTCCTTACTTGCCTGACTTGTTTGGGTACATGGATTTTTTTGGTGCTGAGTGGAAGGGTGTTTCCATATAACAGAATCATAGAATCACAGATCTGTTCTGGTTGAGGGAAAAAAAAAAAAAAAAAAAAATTAAGATAATTGAATCCAACTGTTAACCTAACTCTACCAAATCCAGTCCTAGACCATATTCCTAAGCATCCCATCAGAGCATCATAGAATCGGTCAGGTTGGAAAGGACCTCTAAGATCATCAAGTCCAAATACCACCTTGATCCACTACCACTGTGGTTACCAGACCATGACACTGAGTGCCACATTCAATCTCTCCTTAAAAACCTCCAGGGATGCAGAATCCACCACCTCCCTGGGCAGCCCCATTCCATTGCCTGATCACCCTCTCTGTAAAGAATTTCTTCCTAATATCCAACCTAAACCTCTCCTGGCAGAGCTTAAGTCCATTCCCTCTTGTCCTACTGATGGCTGCCTGGGAGAAGAGACCAACCCCCCTCTGGCTACACCCTTCTTCCAGGAGGTTGTAGATAGTGATGAGGTCTCCCCTCATCCTTCTTTTCTGCAGACTGAACAACCCCACCTCCCTTACAAGACTTGTGCTCCATATCCTTCACCAGCTTTGTTGCTCTTCTCAGGACTTGCTCTAGCACCTCGATGTCTTTCATGTAGTGGGGGACACAAAACTGAACACTGTCTTTGAGCTGCAGCCTCACCAGTGCCAAGCACAGGCAGACAGTCACTTCCCTGCTCCTGCTGGCCACACTGCTTCTGGCAGCAGCCAGGGTACAGCTGGCCTTCTTGGTCACCTGGACACACTGCTGCCTCACATTAAACCACAGCCTGTTGATCCTGTGAGCTGTAACCAGTTACAAAGGTCTTCTATCTGCCCTGCCTCCTTGTAGCAGAGGAGGTGGGAAGGACCATGCACCTCAGTTGTCACAGCACAGCCACAGACAACATTTTGAGCTGCCACCAATTTCTGTTGACATGAGGGGACAGTGGGTTGTAGTGCCTGTTCTCCCGACCTTATTACAAGAGTGCTAGCAGAGACAGCATGGCCAGGGAACCTCCTTAATTACCCTGAGATCACCTCAAGGCACCTTTACAGGGCTGCTGTCTGCATGGCATGAAGGGCTGGTCTGCAGGATGTCCTTGGAGCAGGTCTGAAGAGCCTACTTAAACTTAAGCTGCCCTGTTTAAGTTGGGTTTTCTTTATTTTTTTTTTCTGAGGGGAAAAGCCCACATTAAAAACATTCTAAGTATAAACTCTATCCATCAAGATCTTCTACAATCTTTCAGTCTGTCACTGATTTAACCAGAAAGTCATATGTGCCCGGGAATGCATATTCTTTGGAATGGAGATATCCTGCAGGGCTCATTCCTCGGCCTCTCATTTATGAGTATTATTATTTGGATGTTTTAGAAAACATAAAAGAAAAAAGAATGAGGAGCCCTTGCACTTTCTCTGTCTCTCAAGGATGCCCAGTTCAAGTCAAAGTAAGCAATTCTTTAACAGTATGCTATTACTCCCCCAGACATAAGCCTTTTTAACCAGTTGGTGGCTAGAAGATCTGCCTGAGATTGAGGATGTTGATATAGGGTACCATAAAAAACATTTATCTGGAGACAGTCACAGTCACAGCATCATTTGGGTTGTAAGGGACCTCCAGAGGTAATCTATTCCTACCTCCTTCTCAAGCAGGGTAAAGAGGAGCAGCCTGTCCATGATGATGTTCAGCTGGGTTTTGGGTATCTGCACAGACAGAGGCTCCACAACCTCTTTAGGTAACCTGTGTCAGTATTTGGTCACCCACACAGTAAAACAAGTCTTTTCTTATGTTCAGACTGAATTTACTGGTTTTTATTTTGGTCTCCATTGCCTCTAGTCCTGTTAGTGGGAATCATGGAGCCGGACCTGGCTCCATCTTCTTCGTTCCCTCCCACTCTGCACTTATATTAATGAGATCCCCCCAAGCCCTCTCTTCCCAGGGCCAAGTAGTCCCAGTTCTCATCCCCTCCTACTGGGACAGATGACCCAGTCACTGCCTCCCAAAAATGTACCATCTGAGCAAACTAGGCTGATGAGGGAGTAACATGTCCAAAGTTATGTATGTGCAAGCACAGTGCTTGGCATAGGCCACTTCTGCTGGCCCTCAGCTCTTCTCCTAAGTATCTGTCAGGGCTTCTTGCTGTCAAATCTTTCTTCTGAAGTCAACAGCTTTGTGCTCTTCATAGCAGAATATAAAGAAAAGAATTATAATCTCTCTGAGGGATGGTGTCTTGCCAGGGGTTGCCTTTGCTGCGTGGAGTCATAGAGCAGAAAGACAGCCTCCAATTTCTAGTAGTAAAAGGAACGACTCTTGTCTTAATTTCCCTTGGTTTAACCTGAGACCTGTCCTGAAGGAACCGCATTGCATCTGTCAAAGGCTCCATCTTCCTAATTTTCTCAATTACAGTTTTTCTTGGACAGTTTTACATTACTGTCATTTGAGCTTGTCTCTACCTCCACTTTCAAGAGGCCTACTTGTTAATTTCATAGAGCTGCACCTTGTGTAGGGTTTTTTTTTTGTGTCTTCGGGGTGGGATACATTTTTGATCAGGCACAGCCTTTTATGTTGAAAGAAACTGGTAGCCAGGAGCAGTCTGGAATAAGGAATAGAATACCTGCTGCAGACATCTTTTCAGATAAGGCACTGCCATAACTTAACGTGAAGTTCTTCAAGCTCTTCCAGCAGCAGATGGTTTCTGAAGGGGGCATTTTACATGCTATGTGCCCTTTGTCCAGCAGCTTCCAAGTTGGAAGTCATCACTTTCACCATGAACCTTACAGAAGCTTTTTCATTCACCTAAAAAACCCCAAACCACACATGGTATTCCAAACTCCAAAAATAATGCAAGAAATATGAAATACCAAGGAATGATGTACAGGCCCAGACTTGTGCATCTGGGGTGCAAAAGGCAAAATCACCAAAACAAGCCCAACACAGTCAAATTTCTTTTTTTTTTTTTTTTTTTTTCCTGTTGGAAGACTTCCAAGAGTACAGCACAGGCCCACACGGTGGGAACTACGTGCATGGAGAAAGGGCTGCAAAGAGAGGCCCAACCGCCCTGAGGAAGCTGCAGCCGCCCCGGGAAAAGGCGGGATGGGGGGAAGGGGCGCCAAGGCCCTGGTGATGTCCCGGGGACCTCACCGTGCCACCCCGCTCCCTGCCCTCCGCCACTGCCAGGCAAGAGCGGGACGGGGACAAGAGTCCCCCCGCGGCGTGGCATGACGAGGGTCCCTGGGGCCATGCGCGGCGGTTCGAGGGGCCCCGCCGGAGGGAGGCCTCGCACTGGGAACCCCGCATAGCTGCGGGCCGCTTCCCCGCCCTAGCAACGGTTGCTGGGGAGCAGGGGCGGGGCTGCGGAGCGGAGGGGCGGGGCGGGTCCCGCAGCCTACAAGCCCCATAGTGCCTTGCGGGCAGCGCGTGATGCTTGGGAGCGAGCCGGGGGGAGGAGGAAGAGGAGGAGGAGGGGGAAGAGGAGGGGGTCCGTCTCTCCCCTGCCGTGTCCCCTCTCTGGGCTCGGCAGACGCCATGTTGGTTTGAGCCGAAGATGACAGGGGGCGGCTACGGGCGAGGATCGCTCTGAGGAACCGGCAGCTCCGGCTCGCAGCGGGGCGAGGCAGCGCGGAGAGAGCGGGGGAGCGGGAGCGCCCCTGCCGCGCCGCCCAGGGCGCCCGGAGCCGCCGGACCGCAGGACGAGGCGGGGGAGGGAGGGCGGGCTGAGGAGGCGGCGGCGGCGGCGATGCCAGCGGAGACCTGAAGCTGCGGGAGGCCCCCGCCGTTGAACGCCCCCCGGCACCCGACGAGTGCCGTCGCCGCCGGAGTGTCGCGGGGGAGGGCTTTCCGCTCCGGCCGCCCCTCAGGCAGCCCTCCCCGGCCCGTCTCCCCGGCAGACCCTGTTGAATGTCGCACACCGCCTAGGGGGATCGGAAGCTCGGCGTCCTCCTCAGTGGCCCCGGGCCCACCCCGGCCCTCCCGCTTCCCTGCCCCGCCGCCGCCGAGGGCAGGAGCGAGGTCCTGCCCGCCCGCCCGCCTGCCTGCGCGCCCGGGTCGCCTGCGCTGACTGAGGAGGTGACTTGGACGCACCATTATCCTGTGAATCATCCCGTCGTCATTTGTCAAGGCTGGGAGAGAAGGAAGAGGGAGAGAGGGGGGAAAAAGCCCGCACGCAGCTCATGTGGCGGTGTAGTCCTGCCTGCTCTACCTGGCACCGCTGCTGACAGGGATCTGCTGCCATCTCTGGTCTCCCGCTGGCTCCTCCGCTACAGCCCCGGCACCGCTTGCCCCTGGATATTTCTCCTCCTCAGCCGGCCGCCTGGCCCGCTGCACATCGGGCACCTCTTTTTCGCAGGGGACGTGGAAGTTGCTGCCTCCGAAACTGACACCGATTTTGCTTCTTGAAGAACTCCAGCGGACTGTTCCTGGTGCTTTTTTTTTTTTAATTTTTAATTTTTTTTTTAATTTTTAATCTGATTTTAAGCTATTAGGGTAACATCAAAATGTCCAGCAGCGTTCCAGCTGATATGGTAAGTCTTATGAGTCTTATTCAACATTATTATGGAATATTGTTTATTTCGGCCTGTTTTGGTAGGGAAGATGGAAAGAAGAGGGGTGTATGAATAAATCAATAATAATTAAAAAAAAAAAAAAAAAGGATCTCGGTTATATATTTAAGGAACAAAAAGTTCCCAGTTAGTAAATCTGGGAACCCAGATGTTGGTTCTGCTTTGCCTTTTGGTAGCGGAGTGGGAAATCTGCAGAGTCGCTTTCTGTATAGCAAGGCGGGGGGGATGTCAGCCCTCTCACCCGTGGCAGGCAGTATCTGACTGCTCTTGGTTATTTCGTGGTAGCATTGCTGCTCAGCACTCCGAGAATTTTGTGGGGGAGGGAGGAGAAGGAGATAAAGAAGAGTATTCTGAATTATTTACTCCAGCCATTTATATTTTTGTCTTGCTATAGCAGATGAAATTTAGTCTCGTCCCCCTTTTAAAAATTTTAAATTTTTTTTTTTATTCTCGTCTTCTCTCAAACTTCACTTGTTTCTTATGGACGCTTTTGTCTCCCGATGCTGATGGGAAGTTAATCTCTTCGCTTGCTGCCTGGTCAAGAGCGAGAAAGAAATTCTCATGCACTTACTGACATGGCGAGGTCCTTTGTGCACTAGCTGCAATCTGGACATTTTTCAAGGGCACTCCTAGTACTTCTTATGGCGGATTGTACTTCAGCCTGCGTTGGATACTCGGCTCAGTACATTTGAAATAGGAAGGTGTAGCAAGGCATGAGGAGTGAGGGTGAATCAGGTCTGCTAGGTAATCTTGCCTTCAGCACGACTTTTCCTCATCTGTATATATTCCCATAAATCACTTAATCGGGGAAACAAACAAACAAAAAAAAAAGTTGTGGCTTCAGTTTTGTTATGTTAGTTCTTTATTCTTACGGCAGGGTGTTTTCAGCTATGTTGCCACGATTGTTCACCTTTAAAGGGATTTTATTCTAAAATCAGCAGGCTTGTCCATGATTTTTTTCTTTCGGGACAAAGTTCTGTTTTGCGAGTAAAACCTGCCCCGATAGTGATAACAATAAAACTGAGTAGCCCTTTTTTGAGCCGGTGCCATACAATTAATGGTGTATATGTCTGAAAGACGGGCTATGGAAATAATGGTATCTTTTAGTTGTTAACTTTTCAGTGTTTCCTTCGCAGCTTTTCTATTGCAATCAAAGTGAATGAATTCTGCCAAAAAGGCAGAAATAGTAAGATATAGAGGATGATCAAACAGTTTCAAGCTCACCATTTTTTTTTCTTTGTTTTCCTCCCTTCTTTGCTTTTCTCAAACACTAGAAGTATGTTTTGCCCTCTGGGACAAAAGGATGATACGGGGACTGTTGCCAGTGACTTGAAATCCTTTCAACTATTAATTGTAACGTATTTCTTCTTAGGGTCTCTCTGTCTGTTAGAGCTCACTGAACCCCTTCTCGCTCTCACGTGTCCATCTTGTATTATATCACAGAAATCCTCTCCTTAATCTCCGGGAGGGTTAGATGCAAATCTCTTAGTGCTACTTTTTAAATTGCCTGGAGGAGTCCCTTGACAGCGACTTGAAGCACTCCTCTTCCCTCTATCCCTGGGCTGAGCTCACTGCCACCTCCACGCTCCTTCTAGGTCCTACCTGCCTGCATGGGAATCGTGATGCTGCCACTAGGCTTGTCATGTTTGACGTTTGACATTTTATACAAAGTATATGGATTTTAAGATAAGTAGTTAAATACTACTTTGTTTCTATGAAAACTGTTTCCTTCTCTTGGCACAATGTACTGGGAATACCACTGACAGGGGTGGCTAGGCCTCCAATGTTCTGTTCCTTCAAATCAGGAAGAAGCTTGTTATATATAGTGATGTTTAAATACTGAGTCATTGCAAAAACATTTAATGAAGATGTTACCAATGCTGGTAGAATATAACTGAATTAATATGTTCTCATCCACTTTTGGATCGTTTTGATGAGTTTCTGTGTTATTCACTGCACCTTCTCTCTGAATATTTGGAGTGTGTTGTAGAAATTCAAGTTATTAAAAAACAGTTAGTTGTCAAAAGAACATTTGAAAAATCATTTTGGTTCTGCTTCTGTCACCATTCTCTTTAATTTGAAGGAACTTGTTCAGAAAAAATAAATTATTTGGTTGTTTTTTAAAGAGGAGTACTTACCAGGCTGTCACCTTGTCTATATATGTTTTTATTTAGTGTAGGATTTTCCCCTTTGCATTTCTCTTATCCACCCACTGTGTAATTTGCAATTACAAAAAAAATATTTCCCATTTCTGTAGGAGTTGCCATCAGTGTGATGGAGTGTCATAATACAAAGACTCTTCCACACTTAGTAAATCTGGTAGGAATTACTTAAGTATTATAATAATTAGGTTTCAAACTGTTTATGTCAGATTCATGAACTAACCGTCTCATAATAATAACACTTGTATAATTGGTGCTTCTTAAAAATGTGTTAATTTGTCTTCCTGTTCCACCTTTGAGGAGAATCTGCTCTACAAAAATTCATAGTAAATTATCAAATCTTCACTCAGCTTTGTACTTCTGTGTAGGCATAATTTGATCCAGCCTCCTTTTCTCTGGTGTTTAGTTGCTTTCTTTCTAGCACTACAGCAGATTTTACCAGCAAACTATTTCAACATCACTTCTTAAATAATTAAAACAATACTTTATCATTTGCATTCCACTAATAAATTGGGTAGTGACACACCACATTCTGGGTATTGTCAGTCTGTGGTGCATTATTCCTTAGCAATGTGTGCTACTTACAGGTTAAAACTCCACTCCCGGAATGAAACCTGCTAACATTGAGCTCTCTACTTGAGTATATTCATAGATTAACTTAATAAGTACTAAAAGTTTATGGGGCAGTGCTTGAAGACTATACCAGAGTTTAATTTTGTGTAATTTTTCACCTAAGTACCAGCCATTGTGATGGCAATAGGGCATCTCTGAATGTGTTCAATGATTTCATCAGGTAGTTTATCAGTTTTGTCATTTGGTAGCAGCTAGACTTTGTCTGTTGGTAACAACAGCAGGTCTATTTCCAAGTTATATTTCTTGTGTAAGAATAGAGTTCTATGGACTTGTGGAGTTAATGACACTGGGGTTTTTTTGAGTGGACCAGATGAAAATGGCTTGGTATTTGTTAAAACACTGTAGTAAGTGTTAAACATTGGCTATTTTAAAAGAAGCTATGAAAATTCTACACTCAGTCCAGAAGTTACTACTCAATTGAATAATCCCCTTTATTTCAGTGGAGTTAACACAAGAATCTAGGAAGCTGTGTCTCTGTTTTCTGTGTGCCTGTGATGCTTCTCCTTACAGATATAATTCCTCAGGGGTCTTCAGAAGTTCACAGTAAAGGGTCCATATGATTGAAAAGTATTTCAGTGTCCACTGTTCCCTGTGTCAGTGCATTTTATGTAGGTACAAGAAGGTTCTGCCAGTGCTTTCTTCCTGGTCAGTTCTTTGTGTGATATCCTCTAGGATATCAAATTCTTTCTTCCTCTGAGTAGTAATCAAGAGTGATGCTTTTGGCTCATGGTAGGTTGTTTGGGTTTTTTTGTTGTTGTGTTTTGTGGGGTTTTTTGGCATTTGGTAAACAGCAGAATACTGAAATCTGTCAAATAGATTTTGAACTTTACTATGTACAGCTGTTGTATCTCTGAGCTTATGTTTAAGAGATGTAGGTGGCATGAGAGAAATTATTTTTCATAAAACTGAATGTTTGGTGTGAGACATTTGCAGACATGAGAGGATGGAGTCAGTGGTCTAAAACACGTGAATACATGGATGATGTTAGAAGGGTGGAAGAAGAGTTACAAACAGAAACCCTGTTCAGTTTATGCCATGTTAGTATCAACATCTTGAGTGGAAATGTGTATGTGCATGTTCTTTTCTAGGAAATTTAGTATAGAATGGTGATTAATAACAGCATATATAATAGCTTCTTTTTTAAAGCATGGGGATAGGGGTGAATATGTAGCTGGTGCTATGTCAGGAGGGGAATCTTGGCATTCAGGAATGAGATTCAGACAGGAGGGACTCAAAAGGAATAACTGGTTGTATGGCAGCTGAGTATTTTTTGTCAATCATTCAGGCTAATCATCTCTTTCATTAAAGAGTAGTAAGTGCAGTATCCATTATAATATGCTTGGAACACAGAAAGAAAATACTTTGTTTGCCCATAACATTTTAATGTATCAGAACAAAATGTAAGAATTCAAGCATCTCTTTTATTCTATTTTAACTTATTTTGCCTTTGGTAAATCCTTTTTCCTGGTTTTGAAAATTAATGCATCCCTAGTAGCCTTTGTGTGTACAGTCCTAAGTTAGTCTCTTAAGTTTATTTTATAATGAATATAAAACATTTAAAATTAAGATAATATTTATCTCTCTGTATTTTTGCACCTCCCAAGTTGAAAGTTCTAACTTATTACATTCTAAGATAAAAATAGCTCATGGTTTTTTTCTATACAGATACCTTTTCCTTCTCTCTTTTTTATTGTCACTATTGTTTGCTAATTGTAACAGATAGGATTATCTTAACCTTTATTATCCTCAGTGTTCTGTTCTGGTTTTTTTGCTTCTTTTTGGAGAAGGAATTTGTGGACTCTGAGTTAGCAGGAGGAGCCTGAAAGAAGCTCCTTCCTGACTCCTGATACCTGGAGTCAGCCTTTGCAGCACGCTACAGTGTTTCTTGCAAGCAGCTGAAGAACCTCCTTCTCTGTTACCTGCGGCAGTGGCCGGAGATAAACTTGTCAAAGCTGATATTCATGTATATATTTGAGTGTACTTCAAAATTATCTCTATTTACCATTTCCACCACCCACTCACACCTTTTTTTTACACAAATTAAGAAATACCTTACCTGTTTGTTTAACACTCAAGAAGAAATATCTTGGTAATGACTGGCATTTTTATATGTGACACTGCAGCGGTAATTCCACAGCATCCTAACACATTAAACGTATTCAAAAATGATATTTGCATGTCCTTCATCTCATTTTCTTCAGGCATGAACAGCTGTAACCTGTGGGTAAAACAGAGATTGCTATTTCTGCTGGGCCTTGATGCAGCACTGTACTTCAGATGGCAGTGTAGGCTGGCACTATAAACTGTTCCTTCCTTGCTGCCATCCACCCCAGCTGTTGTTGCTACCTGAATTGGTTTCTCAGTACTTTTGCTGTCTAACTCTGTGAAACACAGGAGGGGATGTGTACTGAAGGACATTTAGCTCCTCCCTTGTTGGGAATGCTGGGAAGCCAGCAGTAGCTGCGAGCAGGTTCCTGCAGGGCTCAGAGACTGAAACAAACGCTGAGCATCCGAGCGTTGCAAAGTGATCACCTCTGCATCGGGAACCCTGAATGCTAAAAAGTTGCCAGATGTCATCCATGGGAACTGCAGAGCTCAGTCAGGACCTGAATAGGGACAACTTGCGTCTCTTAGATGTGGAATTAGGGACAACTTCAGGTACTGGTAATCTGTATTTTGCCTTGGTGCTTGTGACTGCTGTATGTGCATATCTAAACTTAGACTTTAGATCGTTCAAGCCCCACAGCTCTCTTCCTTGGTTTGTCTTAAGACTAGTAGGAAATGATCCTTTCTGAATGCTGTTCTTGCAGCAGACTTAGTAAAACTTGTATGATACTGTAAACAATGTCTAAGGGCATGCTTTTCTGTTTTTTAACAGAGTTCTTTCTAAGTACAGCTCCTGTGAATGGCGAAAGCCATGGTCATGGTATACCCAGTACATGGGGTTTACTTGTTACATATTTTGGGTCAGTCAGCTTTGTTTCTCGCTACAAGTCAGAATGTAAACTTTTGGTGATGTCCCTACATACGCTTATGCAATACTGAGCAGAATGGAGAGCTCAGTTCTGACTCAGCCTGTGAGTGCTACTCTAGCTTGCAGAAATCCCGAAATATCTGGAATGTGACTAATCATTCTTGTGGTTTTATGTAAAAGAGATAGTACAGCTTATTTTCAGTCTTTGTACAATATTGGATCCATTAACTTGGTTATTTCTCATTCTAACTACGGTGAAAGGCAGAGCTGCTGATCAATACTATTTTCCACAATGACTCTGGTTTTGCAGCAATTAATTGAGCCTACTGGAGTAGCAAGCCTTCCCTGCCACAATTTTGCATGTGTAAACTTTAGCTCACCAGAACTTTAATTAAAGGGATGTGTCTGAGTACAGCGCTGTCACTGTAGACAGCATTGTTGAAAATGAGCAGGATGTCAATGAGAAGTTTTTCTCATTGGTTGTTGTCATGTCAAATCTAAACTGGGACCCCAACTGTTCCTCAGTTTTAACATGATTTAGAGATCTGTCTTTTGAAATTCAGCTATTATTAAAAATTACTCGGTAAATTCTGGCAGAAGGACAGTCTGTCTTTAAATTTTGACAGCTTCTGTTATACGTCTGTTGCAGAACATCTTACAGAAATGACTGAAACATTTCTCACTTGGTGTACCTCCAGAGAAATTTAAATTCACAGATGCACCACTAAGTGTTGCAAGCAGTGATAGGGAGGAAATACTCAGGGAAGAGAAGAATGAATAATGAACACCCTGCAAGAATTGTTTTGGTTTTGTTTTTCTCTTGTTAAAAAAAACCAAAACAAAGCACCAAAAAAACGGTTGCTGAGGCATCACTTGAGATTCTGTAAATAGAGTTATGCACTTCAGTACTATACAGGTTTTTGTATCCAAAAAGAAACTTGAGGGGTGGAGAAAAGTTGCTGACAGGCTTTCTAAGAATGTAGAGAAAATTATTAAGGAGAAAATTATTTAGTCTGTTTATTTTTTGAGAGCAACGCTTGAAGTTTAGACCTTTTGTGTAGGTCTGTTGGGCCTCCAAAGTACATTCTGCAGAAATACTGTTGTTGCAGCTAAGTTCTCTTATGTATTTGTGGAAATTCTGGTGTATTTTGCAGTCAGTAACAGGCACTGTGTTTAGGTCCTTGATAGAGGATAGATTTTTTGCTGCTTTTAAACCATTCGCAGTGAAGGCAATCTTTTGATTTGTGCTAAGACTTTGCCAGTGTGTTGAAATCTGATTTTAGAATGTACTTTGTATTTTCCACAAATACAAACTTTGTGTTAAGTGAAGATTTGGTAGTTCACACAATTCTGTCACTGCTATCAGCATCTTGTAATTTTTTTCTTTTTGTAAAGTAGCTTGAAAATAGCTTGCCAGCAACAGGATTATATTTCTAAGTTTGGGTTGGTTTTTTGGTTAAAATTATTTGGGAGATTGAGTTTAGAGTTAAATGGAAAGTTTGCGACATAGTTTAGCTGAGACTTTATTCCACCATTGTTGTTATGGAGACAAAACCAAGCAGCTCCTTGAGTTTTATGTATCCCATAGAAATGAGCAAAGTAAAAATGGAGATTCTGCCTCGGAGTTTGATAGGTTTGTTGTACTACCAAAAATTAATTTGTTCATTAGTGGGATGTAGGTACTAAGATGATACTTCACTTTCAACATACTGGGATGCAGTCTGGAAATGTTTGTGTTGGTATCTGCCTACTGTCACATTTTGTGTCTCTTTAGAGCTGGGTTTATGTTCAGGGGAGTCTAATTTATGGCTTGGACCACTGCTGAGGAACAAAGATGGTTTATCCTGGAGTGCTTTTTAGCTGCAGCTGAGGATCTGGATTTTAATCTCTGAATCTATAGGCAGTTTTGGTGGGAATGAAGGTTTAGGTATCTCTCTCTCTCTTTTTTTTTTTTTCCCCCTCTTCCCTTTAGAGGTTGGTCCTGAGCTCTTCTGGAAGTTTTTCTGTTATCTTCATAATGCAATACACACTGTTTCATGTTGCATAAGAAATTCTCTCAAGCATTTAATAAAAGTGTAGTCCTAATTTCAAAATAAACACAAGGAAACTATATGTGGGTTTTTTCTTTCAGAGATTGAAAAGAATGATATGTTTCATCCAAAAAAAGAACAATACTTCAGAATCATATACTCTAGCATTAGTTGGTATCTCCTCAGTGAAATTATGATATGGAGATGCTTTATGGTTTGGCAGAGATCTACATCACCCTAATCTGTTTCTGGTACTTAACATACATTCTAGATGGTACTGTGGAATCTTACATATGTTTTTAATGTAGAGAAATAATGGAATATTCATAGAATGGTGAAATGCAGTGTTAGTCAGAAGTCTTTTGTAGCTAGGAGTATAGATTTAGGATTCTCTTAAAAGTAAATTAGTACCAGTACACATGAATATGTGCAGCATATACTAGTAAGCCTCAGGAAAGTTTTATTATGAATTATAATATTATAAAAATAATTATTCTAAAATAATAGTCCTTTTCAGTACTTCTTTTAAGATTAAGTACTGTCTGAACATTTTGCAGATATACTTATCTTTTTTATTCGATAAGGGACTGACTATAAGACTTGGTAGGCTTTTAAAGCCTGAAATACCTAATTGAGGTATTTTATACTTTAATTGTTGAATTCATATTTGTATGGGCAGTGACATGAACACGAAAATAAACTTAATCCTTGGAATAGTTTTCTGTGGTTATATCTGAAGCACAACATGTTCCTTAGGGCGTATTAAATCTGAATATTTATGTAATTTTGCCTGTGAATGAACATACTTCTAATCTGTGCAAACAAGTTGCACGTCATAACAGCTGTGAGGTGTAATAATGAAAGCCTCACTCTTGCTTCTCAGGCTGGATTACAGGTCTGTGATGGAAACAAAGTTTTACTAGACTTGCGTGTTTTAGTGATTGATATTTTGTATACTTGTAGAGCTATTTTTAGCAATAATCCCCAGACTTTCAGAAACCTTTATTAAAAGATTTTAAGTGGGGCAAATAAATCCCCATTCACTAATGCCATCTGATGCAGTAATAATGAAATTAACATGAAATCTCACAAAATTTTAACTTCCAATACGTATTAAAGAACGTAAATAGGGATGAGGATTTGTTATGGCATGTTTATAGGAAGAATTAAAAAGCTGTCTCTCTGAGCTGTATGCTTTCTCTTAATGTGGAATTTCCTAAGTTTTCCCTTGTAATAATTTTCTGGATTTTAACTGTTGGACTGTAGTGTCCTGTACTAGGCAGAACGAGCTGTGGCACAGCATCCTGTGCACACTGTAGCTGCTCCCAGTGGCTGCTCCGTGTGCTTTGTGCTGCAGGTAATTCCCTGCTGGAGCTCAGCCCTGCACTGTGGCTGGGAGCTGGAATCTGGTGGTTTAGCTGTTCCTCTGAACATCTAAGGAAGTGCACTGCTGTCCCTGTTACACAAAGGTCATGGTAATATTTTCTGGAGTCGTTCTAGTTTGACTGTATCTCCCTAATATCCAATCTAAACCATTTTCCTAATATCCTATCTAAACCATTTTCCTAATATCCAATCCAAACCTCCCCTGAGGCTGTTTCCTCTTTTCTGTTGCTTGTCACTTGGGAGAAGAGTGCTGGGAAGGCTGTGGGTGCAAGCCAGCTCCTGGAGCCAGATTTGCTTAAACCAGACAAATTCCCCAAAGTGCTCTTCCCAGGGTAGGCAATGGCAGAATCACCCCCTTTGGGATGAGGGCACCCTGTGAGGGTAGGGCTAATGCTTACATGGGTACCCCAAATTTCTGCTATCTCCATCCTAACAGGGTCCAAGGAGAGTGAGAAGAAGTGGGCAGAGATGTGGCCAGAGTTGCTTTTCCCAGCAGGAGTGGGTGTCACAGGAGCCCCTGGAGAAGGAGGGGACAGGAGCTGATGGGCACAGCCACTTGCACAACACAATGGTCACCCTAGAATTGTGTTTCTTCTTACTAAGAAGGGAGCCCTGTAGAAGGTGGCCTAGGGGAAGAGTGTAGGTGCTTGAATAGGGTAGCAAAGGAGTCCAATGAAGGGCTCAAATGATTTTTCACTAGCACGGATCTCAAAAATTTTAATTTTTCAAATTTACTGTAAAATGGATGGTTGAAGCATGGATGACTGGATGACATCACAGGACTGTTTTTAACTTTTTCCTAAATGCCACTTCTTAAGGGAATGAAAGTGGGCCCTGTGTGCCTACTTTTCCTGCTTTAGGGATAGCCAGGGAAATAGCTCTGTAGTGCTACAGTGCAAGTGCAGAATACTTCTTGTTCCAGCACTCTGATGCTGACACTTGATGAATCTACCATATGTGGTTCTTGCTCTTACTGCAGGAGGTAAGTAGGACTTGAAAAGTTTTATTAGGCAATATGTAAGATTTTGGTGGGGATGGACTCTAGAGCCAGGTTGTGTCTTTCCATGAATTGGCTATGAAGAGTATAAAATCTCTCTATAAAGAATATGGTACTTCTAAGCTGATGTTGTCTTTTTGAATAAAGATTTGGGGCTTGTAAGCAAGTACAATTTATCTTGTATTTTTTGTCACTGTGAGTATGTATGTACCACAGGGTTAATTATGTCATATGTGGAAAACTCGCATTAAGAGGAAACTATTCCACTTGTAAAATAAAGTACAAAGCTAGTCATTAATACCTGACTGTCCAACAAGATTTATCCATCCTGTGGTATAAATGCGTAACTGTATTTTTCAGAACTAAGTGTTTTCCCCCTTTCATTATTCAGCACCTCCTCATTGTTCAGAGGCTGAAATGGTGCCATTTCTTCCTGTACTGCTCCAACTTTTCCTGGAAGAGAAATCTTAATCTTGAGCCTTCCTGTGATACTAGTGGTAATGAGTACTTAATAAAAATCCCTTTATTTTTGGAAGATCTGTGAGAAAAGAGGTTGTTATTTATAAAAAATCGTGGATATTGTGTGATGGAATTTTACTTTAATATACTCTTCTACAAGATATCTCTGCATCAGGGTTGTAGGGAATGAAATCTTACAGTTTAAACTGCAGTCAGACAGAAACAAAGTTTAAACAAAACCAAGATTTTCTTGTTTGTTTGTTATGTTATTTTTAAAAAAATAACATTTATTTTAGTAAAATTTTGATGAAATTTCTCTGGCCAGCTCTGCTGTGTTGCATCTCCAGTGTCTGCCAGTCTTGGTGCTTCAGAGCAGTGGTATTGTGTGTATGTAGCAGTATTGCAGCTAGGCCAGTGTGCTCTGTGCTGATGTGAAGGTTTTATTCCAGAAAACTTGTTGTGGACGAGATAATTAAAGTGATGTAAAAGTCAGTTAACTATTATATATTGATAGATTCTCCCAAGAACGTTTGGAGAAGGGTTGTGAAATGCATCTGTTAACACACTGTAAAAAGCAAGCTCTGAGGTTAGTGTTTTAGGAGAAGCTGGTTTTCATACCAACTTTGTTGTAGGGCTGTGTAAGTCTTTCTTTCAACCCTTATAATTGATTGAGAATCACATGATTTTACTGAAATGCTTTCGTTGATCTTTCAACACTGAAATCCCAAGCACTTTATTATCAAATACTGCCTTAATTTAGCTGTCAGTTTTCATGTTCCTAGTTTTCAAATAGCATGCTTTCAATTTAAATCTGAAGCAATCTCCGAAGAAGAAAACAAATCAACAGGAATTACCAGTGTTTAAGGACATGGGTATTTTGCTTTAGTCTTAAATTATCTGCCTCAAATTCTGTAGGGCTTGTTGTTTGTTTTTTTTTTATTTGTTGAGAAATGAAATGTAGGAAAGACAACTTTCCCTATAGATAGAGCACAGAATGATTATCAGTCAGTGCCTTTATCTGCAGATGTGGTGTTTGGCAAGTTTTGAACTCTGCTTTTTTTTTTTTTAAATAAAAAAGGCAAGCACCAAAGTGCATGAATTCAAAGTGCTGAGTAATGGCTGATAAGGCAGAGAGAAGGTAAATACTTTCCTACCTTTTATAGTTGGTTCTTCAGCTGCATATCAGTCCTGATTTTGATGCTTAAATAAGTGTCCTAGGTTATGAAATTTATTTCTAATGGACATGTGTTTAGGTGGTGATTTTGTTCCGTTTTGTTGTTCTCTTCTGTAAAAAAGAAGAAACTTTTTCTATCATATATTTTTTAGCACAGAGATATGAAGACCAGAGGGAAATCAAATTGAAGTTAATGCCTCTCTTAGCACAGTTTGAAAGTATTTTTTTCTTACACTAGACATGGTTTTGCAGTAGATGAAGGAGAATTACACTTGAATAAAGACAGCAATTTCTGCAGTATTTTGTATCAAATAACAATTTTTTCTTGTAAAATCAGTTTGCAATGTATTCCAAAAAATGGGACACAGTTTTTTAGGAAAAACTATAGCTTTGTTGTGGGATTTTGAAATTTTCTATACGAAAACCACCTACTCAGAATCTTGAAGTACAGTAGTCTGGTATTTTTGTTCTGTCTTTAATGCTGGGGTAAAGCCCACAGTAGTTTTGTGGTGCTCTATTGGAAGCTACCACGGCTCACCCTTGATCTGTGGAGACAGGGAAGATAAATCTTTTGAATTGTTTCAAAATAGTTTGTGCTGGGTTGCTGGAAAAGATGACATTACTTTCTGTTGTATGAATTTTGGACTGTTGTAGTATTTTGTGGGATGGGTGGTGGTATCAGCTAAAAAGGAGTACAGAGGGAAGCTAAATCAAAATTACACGACCATCCAGTGACAAAGGTCTGGAATTAGCAGTGTCAGAGCTTCAGGCTTCTTTATAGACAGCAATGTACCATTCAAACACAACAGGCAGCAAGAAACAGCCAAGGAGTCATCATAATTTTCTCCAACCATGCACAGGTTTTATACTCTGAAGAAGTTCATCAAATGGAATTTAATCATTAACATGTCAGATGATAACAGATTTCTGATGGACAGCCTCATCCTTCCTCTGCCTGCCAGACACAATTCTATCCAAATCCATCCCTTAGTATTCATGCTTTCAGTGTTTGTGCTGAATGGAGATAGAAAAGAAGCAAGTGTTACTTTGCTGGGTGGAAAAATTATTGAGATGTGTCCATGTAAACATTATCTCACCTTCTGGCAAAAGTAAACCTTCCATTAGCAAATACAGACTCTAAAGCAATAAAGCTTCAAAGACTTGATTCAGTTGCCTAAACATGGTGTTTTGTGCCAGTTTGCACATGCCAGTGTGTCCAGGGTGCCAGAGAAAGCAGACTGCAATGACATTTGTCTCTGGAGATCTGTGCCCTTTGGGAGGAGCAGCAGCCACACTACTGGGAGGAGTACCTCACAATACCTAAAAGTAGTGCTAGATGTATATGTTTAGATAATTCTTGTGAGCTTCTGAGGCTTTGTAAAACCTCATCTGCAACACTTGCTTATTGGTTCTTGGTAGGTTGTCTTTTTGTAGCTTCAATTCATTAAGCAGTGCTTCAAAATCATTAAATGTTTTAATTTGCAGTAAAATCACAGTCTTACCAGCTTTGTAATTTCCAACAGAAGGTGTTCACATCTACAGTTGTGAACACTGCAATAGAGAGAGTATTTCCCTGCATTTAAAATAAATGTATTTCCTTTCAGCCTAGTGGATGTTGTCATACTTACAAGTATATAGAAATCTGAATAGTTGTAGGTGTACTACTGCTTGTTGTGATGAAGTAGTGTGATTGCAGATCTTTGCCTAGTGTGGTCCAGCCTAAGCTGTTGCACACAACCTGTTAAAAAGAAAATAGAGGTTTAGACATGCTCTCACTGTAAATTTTAAAAAGTACTTCAAGTTACCAGACAAATTAAAATTTCTACACAACTGGGATGATACTGTGTTTAAAGTCCCTGAAAGTGCATCATCCATCCTCCTTGTAATTCAATGTATGAAATTGGACTTGGTCTGTTCTAAACGTCACAGTGGAAATGCAGTGTGGTTTTGCTTAAGTGTGCAACCACACTTGTGGAGCAGGAGAGGAAGACTACTGTTTATAAAAATGTTACTTTGTCTTAATGATCCTGATTTTTTTTTTTATACTGGAGTCTTGCAAACAAAGTCAGATATGTTTGGGTATTTTTTTTTTTTAATTTTCGTTAGATTAAGAGAATGAAGCATACTACTTGAAGCTTGACAGGTCTCTCTTGACATTTGGCCTGAAATGTTTGCAAGATTTTATATGCTCAGAGAAGAAATAAATATGAGTGGGTTGAAATTTTCTGCTTACATAATTAAATAATGAAGATTCCCTGCATTATATAAGATGTGAATGCAGAGAAGCTTGTCCTCATTGCCCTAGCAAGGTTTCTGCTGTATATTAAAGTAAATTTCATCCTTGAAATCTGGTAAATACATGTTATATTTATATTTTGGAGGATAGCTTATGATACCTTTGTTTTGCTAAAGCTTGAGTTACAGATTAAATGAAGCTTTTATGCTGTGTTTTATAATAGCAGTTCAGTTTTGGCCCAGTATAATCTTAGAAACATTAGTTTTGTGTGTGGTGGTGGTGGTTTGGTTTGGTTTTGTTTCTTTTTAAGTTAAGGTAGAAATCTAATTATATAAATGAATCCCTTCCAGCACAAATTGTTGCAGTGTTTGTAAATGAACAAACAATGTTGAAGCTATTTCATGATTACTTTGAAACTAAACATATTTCGTCTCTGTATACTTAAAGGGTGCAGTTTCTTTTGCTTACACACTCCATGTTTTGAGGAATTTCATGTAGAGGACTCTTTATATGGTAACTGTATAAATAGATTTATATCTAAATTTAGTCTTCATTCCTTTGACAGGACTAATCTTTGCATTTATGCTTCTTGCAGACCTTTTTTGGATGGCTGGATTTCATTACTGAGCGATCGATCAAAATTTTTAAAGTGTGATTGATAAATCAGGAATGCTGGAAATAGAACTTGACCTGAAGAGACAGTTTATAAATATATAATTTCTAAGTATAAGGAGGCAAAGAACTAGCAGCCCAATTATATTCATTCAACTCCATCCATTTTCTGCTATGGATCCATGGGCTGTTACACTTTATAATACAGCTTCTATTTGTGTATGACTGTATCATGAGTGTTGAATGCAGGCAGTTTATTCAAAAGACTTATTGTTCAAAGTAAGCTGAAAATGATCTGTGGGATAAAGCTGTGACCTACTTCTGGATTTCCATTCTTTGGAAAGCATTATATTGCCAAATCTGCACACGTGTATGTCTTTGTTTAGTTCTTTTTCCTTCTCTTTGAAGATGGATGAGTAATCCATTATTTTTAGGTTAATAGTTACACATCGATGGACAGAATATACGAAGTACTCAATTCAGTGTTAAATTTTGGGATTTAATTATTGCAAGAAGAGAATTTTTCAATGTAATGTAATGTATTGGACAGAAGGTCAGCTTGCCCCTAACTCTTACATATTTGTAGCATCAGCACATTAGATCTGTGTGGGGAGAATTGACTGCCTGGTCTGTAATGGTAGGCATTTGGATTCTGTAAGTTTAATAATGCTCATATTTCTTTTTCAGAAGTACTCAAGTCTCTGTAAATGAGAAAAATTGATACTAAAACATGTAGAAATATTGCAGATTTTAAAAATTAGAACGAAGAGCTGCAATTATGCAGTTCTATTCAGTGTTCTGCTTTGCTTTTAAATTTGTGAAATATGAGACTGGGATACTCTTAATAGTTGCTTGACCCTACACTGAGCTTCACTGCTGTGGAATTAAACCTGCTGCTTAGGAGTTCATAGGACTTGCATAAGTTTACTTTCAAGTTTAAGAAAAATCCCTAAAATAAAACTTTTTCTGAAAAGGTGCCTTCATTTTTCCCTATACCATATCAAAAGGTTAAGACTTTGTTTTCTAAAGTGATAGAAGGGAATTATACTACCTATTTAAAACAAACAAATCTCTTCCCCCCCACCCCGTCCCAAGCCTGGAGTGTAAAACAAAGATGATGAGATTACATTTTACTCAGTGAAAATTTGGTATGGTGGCATGACATTACATGCCAAAGGAGTACATATGTAAGTCAGCTTTGTTGATATCTGAATGAGAGCAGGTTTTTTAAAATGGTGTTTTTATGTCTTGTTGGTTTTGTTTGTTGGTTTTGTTTTTCCTAATAAGCAATATAATGTTCAGGCATGCATCTAACTTCTTCATTTGATGTACAAGAAAGTAACCACAAAACTTATTTTCTAAGTATATTTTCTCTCAGACAGTAGAAATGTGGTATAGGATATAATCTATAGAAATATGTTGGGGTTTTTTTCTGATTGTGTATGTACTGCAATAAATACTTAGTTTTGTTTCACTTGGGAAACATTCTAAGCCTATTTAAATATTGTATCTCTGTTACATTAAAAAATTTTATTCAGAGACTGAAGCAAAGACCAATTTCATAACCTGTGCCACCATCTGTTAAATACAGCAGAAGCTTATTTTTTTTCTGGATGGTTTTAGCCAGCTGTCCATTTTGCCCTGTTGCCTGGATGGAGGCATGCATTTAAGAATAACACAGTAGGCTTTCTGTCAGTTGACATAAAAGCTTTTTTATTTTGATCTGAGATTCCTTCAGCTTGTCTGACACTTCCTTATATTTAGTCTCCGGCTGAGGAATGTATTTGAAACCTTTCCCCTGTTGAACTCCTCGAGTCTGTGCTTTCATCTTCTCCCACTTAGGTCTGGAGCTGCTCCGCAGGACAGGACATGTGCCTCTCACTGAGCCCTCTGGGAGCCAGGAGGATGCATTTGCTAGCAGCAACTCCAAGTCCATTCTAATCCTATTGACATCTAACCCAAGTGGCATTTAGTTAATCTGTCTGGCAGTCTGCTTCGTCTGACACTGCGAGATGAGAAAGCTTTTTGTAACTTTATTTGCTTTTAGGTGTTTTGGGATGGTACTACATACCAGTAGGTTTCACTAAAATTTTTCACTTTTTTAAGTGTTTGTGATAAAGAAGGACTCTTAAACAATGGTGTCAGGGTGACCTGACAGATTATAGTGGTACGTTGTTATAATGCTTAATTATAATTACATAAGGGCTGATGAGGCAAGAAAAAAAATTCTATATTTACTAAAGTCCAGAAAGAAAATTGTTGGAGGTCCGTTAGTCGTTCTGTTCTGTTCAGTTTGCTGAAAAACAATGTGTATTTAGGAAAAAAAAAATTGCAGAAAATTGTTTAGAATTGGAAACCACTTCCTTGCTGACTGCAACTTAGATCTGGCTTTCACTCTAAAATATAGTTTGAGAGATTAATTTTCTGACTTCCAGAGGAGTTTTGCATTTTTAAAATCATAAAATAAGGCCTGAGTAAAATCTGTCAGAAGTCAGTTGAAGAAGCTACCTGAGGCAATGCACTGTATCTTCTGATTTGGAGTTCCATTAAATACACTGTGTGGTGCATCTGATCAATCAAATTTAAAATGGCAGAAACCCCTCCTTTTGTTTCCTCATCCCTTTCCATCAGGTTGAGACTGCAGGGTTGGGAAAGGATTTGGCTTCACTTCATGTGGAAATCCTTGTTTACTCTTCATCACAGAATTAGCTAGAGATGTCTGCACCACTTAAAAGCATGAAACCTCTGAATTCCTTGTTGTTTATGAATACCCCAGTATATTCTCATCCTGTCCAGCTTCATTTTCTGATCATCTCAGAACAGCAGAGCTCTGTTTTGGTGCAGCTTGATGGAGCAGCATTTTGCTGTGTCTCCAGAGTGTAGATAAGCATATGAAATGGGAACAAGAATTTGTTGCTATTGTATGGAGGACATCTGTGCTGGTAATCAAGCTATGGTATCAGAATATTTGAACTGCTTACTTTTCTTATGTGCATATGCCAGCTGAATGAACTGCACTGAAGAATTAATTCTAACCAGCCTGCTATTTGTGCATGGTTTGCTTTGGCTTAACTTCACTTGTCCAGCTCATCAGTGGCTTATTCTGAGAAGCTCAAGGATTTCAAATCTATAGTTTTAAAATCTCCTTTGCCTCAGTCCTTGTCTTCAAAGTCTAGCTGGCAGCAAGGTACAAGCTGATGGCAAGACAGTTCATTTATTGGTGTTCCTGGCAAATGGGCAGCCAAACCAAGCACTCAGTGCCTTCATTCTAATTGTTCTGTCAAACTTGTTTTGGCAATTCAGTTTGTCCCTCTCCTTTCCCATCTAATCATCATGTCTGTACATGAATGGCCATGTAACACCTGCCCTCCACTGACCATGCCTCCCCATTTCTTTATGTAGGATTTAGTTAGTGGTCATGAAGCCAAAAGAGGAATTGTCCAGTGAGTGATTCAGTGGAGGAGTAATCTACCAGAAATTCCCTCAAAGCTTTTCTATACATCCAGTTTAAAACCACTCATCTGATACTAAGTTCAATAAATCTGACCCCAGCAAAGGGGGGAAAACTTGGAGCATCTGTTCCACCTATAGCCTGCATTCACACAAGTTCAGTTATAAAAGAAAATGCACTCTTAATGAAAAAACAGGTAGCTGAATGTTAGTGATCCAGGCATACTTACATTTATGGAGCCATCAATGTACTGAGGCAACACCAATCTCTGAATAGGAACAGAACAATTAATGTGAACTGAGGATTTAGTTGCTTGTCAGGTGAAACAAAAGTACTCCTTTTAATTTGTGGGGTTTTTTGGTACAGAAATGCCTGAATAGTTTTCATTTTAAATGGTTAATGCTGTTGTGAACATTGGAGGGAATCGAATAACCAAGAAAAGAATTAAGAAAATAAATTTCTTTCATTTTAATACCTTTTTAATGCAATATTTACTCAATCCTGTCTCACATTACTGGTGCCCTTGTTATCAAACATTAATCTCCCTGCTGATGCTGCTTTGTGTGTGAGAGGAAATACATCAGAGGAACAGTGAGAAATCTCTAGCAATAAAAATCCTTTGGCCTGACAGAGAACATGAGTTTTAATGAAGATTTAATGGGCATGTAGATATGAGGCATCAGAGGTGTTCACCTCCAGTGTACAATGTGAGGTTTATTTTGTTTTGTTACCCATAAATTATTTTTCCAGAACTAGTTCAGCTTAAACGTGGTGGTGGGGCTGCCAAGCATGGTCTTTGAAGCTCTACTCAGTTTAGCAGTGCCTTGATATATGGAGTGTGTTTAATTCAAATAATATTAAAAGGTAAGAAAAATTCATATTTATATACTGTGGAGTCTTAAGGTTAGAAGAGACCTGTGAAGGTTGTGTAGCCCAAAGCGGAGCTAGCTGTCATGTAGCTAAGAGCCAGGCTAACCTCAAACTTGTATCACCTTGTTCAAGCTTTGCTCACTTGAGTCCTGACCTGTGTCCAAGGATGCTGATTCTGCTGCCTCTCAGGGCCAGAGCTTAACCTGCCTTCACTGGGAGGATTATTGGCATGTGCAGTGAATTTCCCTTGCTGCAGCTTGTGACCATCAGGGGGTTACAAAATGCTGTTAGATACTTTAGCTCTTTGAATAACAACTTGCTGCAAACTGCATCAGAATTCCTTGTATTTTAAAGTCTGTGATTGATTTGAAATGTGTAGCAGATAGGGAGTTTTCCTGCGTATAGAAGTTTGAAGAGATACCTGTGAGGCTTTTTCAAAATAATCTATCATTCTGCAGTCCTGATTTCATTAGGGTATTTACCCTCATCCAAGGATGGCATGGTTGTGTTTGAATAGATTTTTATAGAAAAATGGGCTTAGATGAAATAAAAGAAAAGATGGCCACCTCAGTTACAGTGAGAGTAGGAATGAGAAGGTAAATTTCCTTTTTGGGCTAAGAGGGACTTAAAAATAGCAAGACACTTCAATTAAAAATAGATACTAAATAGGAACAAAGAAGGGAATGCCAAAAAAGCTCTTCTGTGTGTGAAGCATTGGAGAGGAGCAGCTGATTAATATTTTTGTAAGGCAGAAACAGTAAACAAGTTTTTTGTTGTTGTTTGTAACAAGAAAAAGTAATTTTAAAATGTATATTCTCCCATCATTTTGGGTTAGAGGTTAACCTCTTGTTCCATGCATGTATAGTAACCTGTGTTTTGTTCACTCATATACTCTTTATTGTGTTGGGTGGCTTTTAGTTTTAACTTTATTTTAAGCATTGAGGCTACTGAAGGAAACAAACAGAAGAGAGGGGAAAAGATACCACCAAAACATCTTATTTTAACCAAATAGTGTCAGTTTACTGAAAGAGGCAGAAAAAAGTGCAAATTGCATTTGTTTTCTCTAAAATACTACATTGGGTGTGTCCCGTAAATTTTTGAAAACAAGAGAGGCTCTCATCTCTGAAATATGCATCCTGGTGGACTTTAGTACTAACTGCTGGAAAGGAGGAAGATTTTCTGGAACAGAATATTGCTCTTTGCTTTTTTTATGGAAGAGAAAGGGGCCATCAGTGATCCTAACCCTGGCTGGGCAGACACTCCAACTGTGCTTCACACTCCTGTTCTTCACTGGGTGCTCCACCTGGATGTCCATGCTGTCACTAAATCTTGCTATTTGTATGTGACAAAGCTTCTTTTATCTGAATATCATTGTCCTGGCTTTCTTTGTGAAAAACCCTTTGGTATCCTGAAGTGTGATAAAACACAACCAACGTTGTTTGTTTATTAATGCAAGGCCACTGGGACCTGTGCTCCTCCCATACACATGGTGTCACAACATATGTACAGTTCCTCCACCTGCATCTTATCAACCTGTGCCATCCTTGCAGCAGGTTTTGAAATTGCCAGGTAGTATTTTAGGCAATATAACAGTATTTTAGAAAATGTCTTTCATTTTGTGACTGCTTATATGTGTCCATTTTACTGTCACATTCTAATACCAAATGTAAACAGGCAATGAGTCAATGAAGAAAAGCACATTTAGACTATTTATATATCAAGGGACTGCAAGTGGCTGCTTATACCTGGTGACTTTTTTGATCCTTGCAGATTTATAGAAAAAAAGCAACCAAACCAAACATGCCCGTCACTCAAAGGAAGAATTTCAGTACTGGAAACAAAATAAAATTATAAGAAAATGCTCTAAGCCTTGTAGACTTAGAAAAGGGTTTGGGTAATTTTCTAGAGAAGTGAAGCTTCAGAAGATCTTAATTTTAATGAAAGTGACACTGTAGGGTTTTTTCCCTACCTTCAAATATAAGCCATGAAGAGAAAAGTTCACACTGTTTTAATGAATTTTAAAAATGTCTTTTTTGTAATCTTAATAGTTACAGGAAGAAATAATAAAAAAAGCACAAAAATTACCTTCAAATCCCAAATGACTTTCTGAACTGATATTTATGACGTGCAATATGCTTTACTTTCTTAACAGATCCAAGGGTTGGCTTATTAAATTTACATTTTATTTTCTATGCCAAGAGAGGAATGAGTAAAATGAGAATAATTTTTTATTAGGCTTAAATACCAACCACTGAAAACATTCTGATAAGACATGCCCTTTCTTCCCTGGACTTTTGTCTTACCTAGAGGTCCTAAAATCTCTGGTCTGGAAGCTGGAAAAACTATGTTAATTCAGGTATAATGTAGACAGCCATATGGTATGAGAAGGAACAGAGAAATTATTTTTTTTTAATTAGATAATGGTGGATATACTGTAGACTACAGCATCCTACAGTGCCAGTTGGCAGCTGAGCTGTGCCCCTTGCCAAAGTGCTGAAGCTTCCCTTTTCTGTGCTTCCTTCATCAGGGCTTTTTACAAGTTCCAGTACGCACAGGGATAGTCCATCCCAATAACTGGGAAAATGAGTAGATGGTTATTGGACTTGGTGTTCTTGAAGATCTTTTCAAACCTTGATGATTCTAAGAGCCCATAGAGTGGCTTGGTGAAACCTGGTACTCGGATTTGAAACATTAAGCTTTAGAGGTAGTTGGTTTAGTAGTTGGTTTCCTACCTGCAGTTTGGTTACCAGCAGACCTGCAGGGGTCTGTGTTAGGACCTAGATTATTTAATACCTTTATGAGTGACCTGGAAGAGGGGACAGACTCAGAGTTTGTGAATACTGCAGGTGCAGTTGACCTTCTTGATGGTGGGGCTCCCATTCCGAGGGACCTGGGCAGGGTAGGGAATATTTCACCATAACCTCATGAAATTCACCAGGAAGAACTGTCTTGCAGCTGGGGGTGGACTGACCTTCAGAAGTGATGAATGGGGACTGGGTGTGGAGTGGGCCAGACATGAGCCACATGTGTGTCTTGGTAGGAGTGAAGACTAACAGCATCCTAGGTGATATCAGAAGAACAGGAATTAAGGGAGTGATTTTACTCCTTTACCTAGCACTATGTAGACTGCATCAGGAATACAATGTCCAGCTTTGAGCAGTTTTCCTTGTGCTGCAAAGAGGAAACGTATTGATCAGCTGCAACATGTTCAGCAGAGGATGCTGAGGTGATCAGGAGAATTTCTCCTGTGAGGAGAAGCTGAGGGAATGGGACTTCAACCTGGAGAAGAGGTGGCTCTGGAGACACCCAACAGTAGCCTCTTAGTACTTATAAAGAGGTTATCTTGAAGATGGAGCCAGGCTCTTTACTCAAGTAAAAGGTAGGAGAATGAAGGACATTAAAGAGGTCATAAAGAGGAAAAGGAGAGATTTTGAGTTGGGGTTGATACTTTAAGAATTACTGATGACATTGTTTTTTTGCCTTTTTATTCACCTATATGAAACTTTTTTGACTCATTCATAAGTTTGCTGCGCATCTTTAGTGTTCGGGATTGATTTCTTCTATCTTGTTGCTTGCTGGAGAAATCTGAGTGACAGTAAAGGAGTTTTCTTCTTTTCCTGATCTGTAGTCAACCAAACCACTCTTTGTAACTTCTGAGACTATATATTTATTTTTACTGGATAGCCAGAAGAATATGTTGGGAAGTCAAAGCATTTCATAAATTGGCCAAATCCAAATCCTTAGGTCGGATGACTACTTTGTTGTTAATAAATTGTCTTGAAATGTTTTTAATTAAATCTAGGTAAAGATAAAATTCAAAATCACATTTTCTTGGTAATATTTCAAGTAGGAAACATAAATGATATAAAGAACACATGCAGAAATGGAAGGGAGGGTTAATTGATTACATTAGTTAATCATTTACATTACATTTGAATCTGGAAGACTTCCCTCTGGTATCCAGATGGTTTGCCATATTTTATTCCTAGAAACCTGCCTTATCAGGGATGCTGTCTTTGTGTTGTATTCCATATGTAGCTGCTTCTCCTGGAATCTCTGCAATTTTTATTTTCTTTAAATGCCCAGCTAATTAGGAATCCTGAAAAGTTGTGAACATACTTAGTGTCTCTGTTGAAGCATCCTAAGTTATTCTTCACATAATGTCTTCTGCTGTGCTAACACAAAGTACTGTCTTGCTGTCTTGAAGATGGAATTGCAATTTTGTTTTATCAGGTGTCATTTTCAGTTGGTTGCCTCCTTCTTATAACAACTGAAGAAGACTTAAAAGTTATTATTCCTACTTTGCCCACTCTCCTACCTGTAAATCTTTGAGAGAAATGTCATCTTCAACTCTATCATTTATCTGTGTCCAACATTCATTGAATAACAGACTTGTTACTAACATCTAAGTGAGATAAATGTCTGTATCCCACTATTGGTTGTAGATCAGGGACCAGGTGTGGCAATAAATTACAACTGTGGGATAATAATGGATTTGAGGCAGTCTGTCCTCAGGATCCCTCAGCAGGGATGCCATAACATTATTTTGTCTTGTTTGGTTTTGGTTTGGTTTTGGTTTTTGTTATGCTGACTTCTCTCTATTGCATCCTCTTTGGATGACTCTTCCACTCCAAGCTTTCTTGTAGAGATTTCTCAGCTCTCTCAGTCCTGTTGTCTCAGTCCGGTTTGTGCTCTCCTCTCCTCCCCATCTCTCCCAGCTATGACTTAAGAAATGTTTTCTTGTTCATAAACTGTCTGCTGCTGGGTTGTATGAACACCTTTAGTCTGGGCCTGTCTCCTAGTCCAGCTGAAGTCTGTCTGTCCCTCTGACACATCTTTGATTAGCTCAAGCAGAACTGGGCCCAAAGCAACCAGGTTTAACTCTTATTGCCTTTCTGATCATCTCTTGGACCTAAATCTGGCTGCCATTTTTGAATGGGTGTGATTGAAAGGCCTTAAAGAGATTTTTATCTAAATTTTTCAGATTCTGGTTTTATAGCAACTCTATGTAATATGTTCTCTTCACTTTGTCCCCACAGCTAGATCTCTCCAGGTTCTCATTTATTTTTTTTTTCTTTCAGCTACTGCAGCATTCTTTTCTCTGATCCCTTTTATAGGCTTCCAGAATGATCTGCAAAGAATAAATATAATGCTTGCATTCTTAATATACCCATTCACAATCTCTTTCTTCCCTAGTCCATGACAAATAGATTGCTTACCTTTGTGTCATACCCTTCTGTTTTCTGCTGGGTTGTTTGCCTCTCAGTGGCAACTGCACATGCACTTAATGATGGAAAAGGTCATCCTTGACCTTTTTCCCATGCTGTTCAGAAAGAACATTGTATAGGTCTGCTGCAAAATTAATATTTTCCATTTTTTCTTCCTTTGTTTCCTGTGTCAATTTCTGCAAAAATGTTGATGGCACGTAGGAGATGTTTTAAGGCTGCTGACCAGAATAATAGTGAGTGCTGTCTTTGTGCTTTGTCTGTAGGTTTTTTGTATTTACTTGCCAACCTTGAGTAATAAGGAAGAGTTTCTTTATTTTGGTCACAGTTAAGTGTCTTAGAGTTTGACTTTAGGCAGTATTGTGATATAGATAAATAAGGAAAAGGTGGACAGTGTCTACGTTTTATAAAGGGAGGAAGGGGGGAGCAAATTCAAGGGCATCTGAAAATTGTAGGTCCACCTGAATGATGAAAGTTCTTTTCAACAGCTACTCACAGCAGTCAGAAAAAATGGGACAACAGTAGAAGGTACAAGCTGGACAAGAGTTTGAAGGTAAAATATAAGCATACTTTGGATTGTGTTGAGGCTGAGCTACTTGCAGGTGAAAATCAATTCAGATATGTACTGAACTGAGGGGAAGTGGTTTGGTGTATAATGTCAGATAAATGTGTGAACACAAATGAGTCACCTTGGACTAGGTGCTTATAAGCAGAAAACACTGCTGAAAGGGGGAAAGTTAAGAAAACAGATATGAAAATTGATAGGAAGCTGAAGTGTTGTAAAAGGCAGGGCAGAGAGCACAGGGGATCACAACAGTTCAGATGAGACTAGGGATTAAACAGTCATCAGAATGTTTTATTTATTGCAGTTCTTGTTCACCTTCAAGAAATAAATTTGGTTTTGGCTTCCTGACAAGTCACAGTCAAACAGGAAGGGTGATGTAATATGTGTTTTCTAGTGATTTGTGCTGGGTTTGGTTTTTGTTTTTATTTTTTCGAAGAGAAAGAACTTACCACCTAGAAGAAGTAAAGTTAATTGTATAGGATGATTCCTGAGGGAAGCTGAATATAATACATAATGCTTGTGGAAGGATTTCCTCATCATACGCTTATATGTATTGTGGATGGTTGTTTTCTTCAGCTGTATTTATTTTTATGTAGTTCTATCTGATTCTTTGTGAATTGAAGTAGGAAGCAAACCTTATCTGCAGACATTAATGTTGACCAATTAGCTAATTACCAGAAAGTTGTCAGCTAAAATGACATCTGCAAAGGATGTCTTGTTGCAAAGGTTCCCTTGAAGATGTAACTCAGGAAGAAGTATACAGTGTGTTCTGATGTGGTTTCCCAGATAATTGTAAATAGATGAGTTTTCTTTTGGGTTAGAAGGTGGCTACATTTAGATCATCAGGTAATATTGAACGTACAGTATGCCACCCAAGCATCAACACTGGACCCTTAATTTTTATTTCTTGATAGAATGGTATTGAACTTCTAATTTAAAAGGTGTTTTTTTTTTAAAAAAAAAAAAAAAGGTGGAAGTGCTTTTCCTTTTCCCTGTCCCTTCACTTCTCTCAGAAGTGGTCATTTTATTCTGGTCCTCCTTTTGGATAAATGGGGCAAAGCTGAACTTAAGTGAGAATCAGCATGGAAAGTCTCAGCCTTACAGGTGGAAGTCTCAGTTTATTAAGTGTGATCAGTGGCAGAAGGCTAGAGTAGAAAACATTACTCAGTGTTAACCATCACTTTCTTTCTAACACTGTATGTATTACTAATGCAGTGAATATGGGTCTGTATCTTTCTGAAAATATTTTTCTGGACAAGTTTGTAGATGTACAGCTTGCAGTTTTACACATCAAAAATGTAATCTTACTGTTTCAAAATCAATTGAAATAACTGACAGCTTTAAACCTAAAACAGCCCTATTAACACCTTCTTGTACACAAGAAGACCTCTTCTATTTGAATATGTTATTTATTTATAGCTCCCAAACATTTAAGGCTTATTTTTATGGAAAAGGGAAGCAATCAGTGTTATTTCAAGAAATTAAATATTTGTGTTGTACTGCTTACTATTTCATAGCTGAACATTTGTGAAGGGAAAAACGTTTTGATTAGCAATACTGTTTCTGTGCTAGAACACACTTTAAGTGCTAAAAAGTAAAAGAAACTGGCATAAAAATATATTTAAATTCTTGAAGTATCATTGGAATAACTGAAAATTATTCTTACTAAGTACTGTTGATGAGAAATTGTAAGTTCTTTAGCTGTGCCTGAATACAGAGTGCTAGTAATGGTTAGGACTTGGTTAGTGCTTAACATCTGTTAAAGAAAAATCTGCTACTTTTGGAACTACTGATAGTTCAGTAGTTTTAGTCTTTGCACAGTTAACTACTTCCTGTGGAAGACACTGCTGAAAAATTGTTGTTAGTTTTTTTTTCTTCAGCTCAAACTAAGAGCATATACTTAGAGTAGTACTTTTGCACCCATTTCCAGGGACATTGTATATAACTAAAACTATTCAAAGTGGGTGCAAGTACTGCACACCTTTCAAAATGGAAATGGAGAGCTTTCTGAAATTGTGGCTTGTGCCTTTAGCCTGCTGTCATGAAGTTTTGCTTCCTGCTGTTATTCTTGCTGCTTTGGTTGAAGGATAGTGTTTTCCCCTCTGTCTGTATTTGTGTTTCACAGAATCACAGAATTAGCAGAGTTGGAAGGGACCTCTAGACATCATCTAATCCAGCTCTTTCACTAGGGGGGGATCCCATAGAGCACATTACACAGGACTGCATCCAGGCAGGTTTTGGATATCTCCAGGAAAGAGGACTTTACAACCTCCCTGGGCAGCCTGTTCCCAGTGCCTTGTCATCCTCATAGTTAAGTATTTTCTTATGTTTAGATGGAACTTCCTGTGTTCCAGCTTTTGCCCATTGCCCCTTGTCCTATCACTAGGAACTACTGAGAAGAGTCTGGCTCCATCTTCCTTTATCTTCCCACCCTTTAGATACTTGTGGACACTGATAAGGTTTCCCTCAACCTTCTTTTCTCCAGACTAGAGAGTCCCAGCTCCCAGCCTTTCCTTACTGCACTGCTTTCTGTGCAGGACAAAAATCATATGGCAGTGTGTGTGTGTTTGGAGAGACAGAAGGGGATGGAAGGGCATCCATTGAGCAGTCTGTCATCATTAATATTTCTCTTCAGTTTTCTTTTTGATGATTTTCTACAAGGCAGTAGCAGTTTATGAGGAGAATCTGTTTGTTTTCAGCCTGTTGTTACCATGCAGCAGAAGCCTCACAGAAAGGAGCTGCCACTCAAACTTCCATTGATTAGCTTCCAACTTGATTAAAAGTTTCAAAACCAATGGCTCGGAGGTATTTCAGCCAAGCTTTTATTTGGGGCATGGCATGTTAGGTATATTTAACTAATATTTCTGTGAAAGGTTTACTACTTGAGAGGCTTGCATGGTTAGTGTATTGGTTTTACTTATTTTTAACTGCTTGGCCGTGAATATTTGTGGCCAGTTACTTTTTTGTGACCTAGAGCCTCCTAGGCTTTGTGTAGCTTTACAAAGATTGTGGCTGATGGCCATCAGGCTCATGCCATGCCATGGTCAAGCCCAAAAAGATGATGCAGAGGCTTTTGTAATCTCCAACTGGAGCTGGACACTCAGCATCCCTTCAGAGTTCAGTTTAGTTGATTCTTGAGGGGGAAAGAAAAAGAATCACTATGACTTCATCTCCTGAGGTTTGCAATGTCAGTCATACTTCCTTCCTTGATGAAACAAACAATATAATAACAAGGGAGTATTAATTACCATTTTATTTTCCTTTAGAAAGTTTTTGGAAGTCTTTAACTGAGGGAGTGGCTGTGAACCTAGCTTGTGAAGCAAAGTAAGCCAAATACTCTTGATTTATGTCCCTCATTTAGCTTACCACAAGTACCATCCCTCTGTGCAAGTGATGTTACCAAACCACAAAAGAAATAATTAGTAGGCAAGAAACATTTGGTTTTATGTTGCAGTTTTCAGAGTTCTGAGGAAATGTGCTTTCTCTGTGTGGATGTGCAAGTGTTTTGTGGTAATGGTTATCAGTATTTAAAGAAAGATCAGAGTTTATGTTCTTTCAGACTTCTTTGTGCATCTTAGACTTAGTGCAGCTGAATTTGACTTCAGTTTCATGTATACATGGAAATAACACGTTGTGTATGGTAACTTAGAAAATAATGTTCTGAGTATCTATAAATTGTTATTGGGCCTTAAAGTCAGGGAAAAACATGAAGTTCAGGTATATGCAAGGGTAAAAATTATATTTTGGGGGGGAGGGTGTAAAAGGACATTACTTGATTAAATGCAGTCTTACAAAATAGACCACACCTGTGTGGGCCACATGCTAATTACAGCCTTTTTTGACAGGAAAAATATGCTTGATCCTTCGTTTGAGTTAAGAAAAGGATGGAAAAGTACTGTAGGAGTTGGTATCTGTATAAATTGCCTTTGGACAGTGAGGCAAATGAGTTTTGTCATATTTAAAGAACATAGAGGTTGTGTGAGGTAAATATTCAGAGGAACTTAGTAGTTTGTTCTAATGAGACAAAAGTTACAGTTGAATAAGAATCATTATGAAAATGCTTGTCATTACTTTTATGCCAAACAAAGCTGTTAATTTTCAAAAATCAGGAACCCTCATTGAAGGCAGGAGATATTCTTAAGGTATAGCACTGTGTAAGTGAGAGTTTCCACAAAGATTTTACTCTTTTTCTTGATGAGATTCAGAACAGAATTTTGTCTAAATAAAACTCCAGCTAAGTTACATGCTTAGTTTGATCTTTCGTGGTGTTTTTTTTTATTCCTTCATTTTATTCACAAGAGAAAAGAAGAATTCTAAACAACTTTTTATCTTACAGTTCACCCAGTTCTGTTGCTTTTTAACTGCACCCTTGTGTTGCAAAATGACAGAGCACACTTTCTGTCTTCTTTTACCTTAATTTTAAATTCTGCATTAAAAGTTAGACATAGAAAAACTGAAAATTTTGGAAACGTCTCAAATTGGGATAGGTTTAGTTGAGTTGACTTCAGGATTCTTGCACTCTAATGTAGTAGCAGTTTTACTGTGCATGGAAGGACACTGTATGGAGACCCATCTGCAAGTTAGTGTTCTCCATAAGTAGTTTTTAGAGTGAGAAGTAATAATGTAATTAATAGTTATGAGTTTTTACTAGGGTATGGACTCTTACTCCTTTGTTTATTTAGCAGAGGCATTAATGGGTAAAGTTTGAGGATGTTACTCCCAAAATGCCAATAATATTTGGGTTTTACAGGAAGTATCAGAAAAGTGTAAACTTGAGAGCTCACAAGCATTCTAGAATGTATGATTAAAATAGTGCTTCAGTTTTATCTTTGTGAAAGTGCAAGGTATTTATATTGTATAGAGACTCATGCTGTAAATAAAACTGAATTCTACAGGTAATGTATCTTAATTTTTCATAATGGCATTGATTGTGAGTTATTTTTCATTCTAATGCAACTAGATTGACTCAATAAATGTATTCCAAATAATACTTAAAACAACAGTGATTTTTAACAACTCTAGTCACTTTTTAACTACTTTTCTTACATGCTCTTGTGTTTTATCTCTATTTTGAAGTGTCAGATAATTTACCCTTCTCTTGTGCTGATTTTTATAAAATATCTGAGTCTTGTTTTGTTATCTAGTGTTTGTGTTTGTAATAGAAGCAATATTACATTTCTTAATATAAGTATTGTTATTTAAAATGGATGATGTCCATTCTCTTCACATCTAAAGAAAGGAAAACAGATTATGTAGGAGGGAATGTGTTTACTGTTAGAGTTTGCAAGGCTGCAAGACACTGAGGTCTATGCTGTTTAACATTGGAGCATACATCTTATGTTTCCTACATTGTTTTAAGAACATAACATGAAGGCTTTTGAGATTTGACTGTTAGAAGGTAATAACAGTAATGGTCTCTTCTTCAGAGAGCCAAGAGCACCCTGATGATTTTACTGACACGCTTGGGGAGGAAGGTGAACATGCTCAGCTGGCTCAGTACTTTTGTGAAGAGCTAATTAAACCTTTTAATCCTACCTTTGAGGCATGTATCGGAAAGATTCAAAATAGCATGGATTTTGAAAGGAAGTTTTGTTTCTTGACTGTTACAGTTCTCTGTGCTGTAGTTTTAAAAATACGAAACTGGTTTTTACCAGGATAGAATACAATATTTGGTATTTGATTAAAAGGTTCAAAACTGATGGCTCAGAGGTACTTCAGACAAGCTTTTATTTGGGGCATGGCATGTTAGGTATATTTAACTAATATTTCTGTGAAAGGTTTACAACTTGAGAGGCTTGCATGGTTATTACCTTGGTTTTACTTATTTTTAACTGTTTGGCCATGAATATTTGTGGCCAGTTACTTTTGTGACCTAGAGCCTCCTAGGCTCTGTGTAGCTTTACAAAGATTGTGGCTGATGGCCATCAGGCTCATGTCATGCCATGTTCATCACAATTATACTTAATTTTCTTCCTTTTTTTTTCCCTTGCTGATGTTCTTCATGTGTTCTCTGCAGTCTGTAACAGTTGGGTTTGGTGGTTTTTTGTTTTATTTGAGGATGTATGTGTTTAGTTGTTTGTATGGGAGGGTTTTGCTGTTGTTTTGCTTTCATTTTTTGTGTGGTTTGTTGTTTACTTGTTTAAGTTTTTTTTTCAGGATGACAGTGTCCAATTTTTACAAGTTTTTGTAGTCTGTCATCTTGTTCCACTTCTACTAGTTTCTGTTGTCCTTCTCCTGTGGGCTTCGTTTAGTTGCTTTTTAGCAGTTTTAAGCTTTTAAATAAAGTCTTAAAATAAAAAAAAGTTTTTGAGCATGGTTTAGACTAAATCACAACTGAACTGTTTCAACTGGTACTCACCTGTCAGTTAGCTGACACACTAAAAAATGTATTTAAAGATGACTACATTGAACTTTACTGTAACTGTTTAGATCCTCCACACTATCTGGCACAATATATGCTGACCCAGCTACTCAGATCCTTGATTTGTAATGTAAACACTATGCAGTATTCATGGAACACTCATTTTTTTTATAATTTAATACCCTGTTTGTTATAAGCAAACAATCTTGCCTGTTGAAGTAATCAATGAAATAGTTATGCCCACATGAGAATTCATTCTGTTCTTTGAAAACTAATTTCTGAATGAGAATGTTAATGTGAGAGGCAGATGATGCCACAGTTGTATCTGGCACCACTGAGTGACAGGATCTCTCTTCGCAGGTTGATGCTGATTGACTCTCAGCTGAATTGTTGCCTGAGCCATGGGTTGCTTAAGACAATAGATTTCTTGATAGCTGTTTTGTATGACAAATGCACTTTTCTTTCTAAGTGCCAGATCCTCCTTTCAGCTTTCTATAATGGTTTGTCTCTCCAAGTATTGGGAAGAATGAAATAGTTCTGAATCCGTGGACTTTCCTTTTCTTCCTATAAAGCAGCTGTATTTTCTGTGCTGCCTTGTGAGTATCTGCTAGGCATTTTAGAGAAATAGTCATATCTACTATTTGGCTATTATTCTCTGATTGTGTCTTAGTAATTAGCTAGAAAAGCAGTGGGCTAATAGCCAAAAAACTTTGATATATATCAGTGATAGGATCAGGCTGTATGCACAGGAATTGTCATTCTGTTGAAAGATGCATTTTGTCTCCCAAAACAGGGTTTGTACTAATGGTGCTGTCTCTACTGTCAAAGAGTTTTCTAAATTCTGTTCTTACACTCCTCTCTCCTAAAGTGTAGTGGCTTTAACTTTTATCATGTCATGACAGCAGACACAAAGATATGATATCAGCTTCCTGTAATGATTTTTTTAATTAAAAAAAACACAACAAAAAAAAAATACTTGTGTTAAAGATTGCTCATAGCTGACATGGGCATCTATCCACAGCTCTGAGCTGAACATGTTGAGTCCTGATAAGAAAGAAGAATTTCTGGCTTGTTTGTTTTTGAGACTGAGTGTTTGCTGTTTCTTGTATCATCAAAGTAATGCTTCGATGGAGATAATTACAAAAGTTTAGTAATTGTCTGGGAAATAATTCTCCATTAACTATAGCTAGTCATAACCAGTGGTAGCAGTGAGATTTTTCATAACATGGTCAGTCATTGATGCTATCTCTCTAGACATGTCGGGTCTTTTGCCTTAATGAAAAGAGCCTTTAAAACCCATTATAGATTTTTTTGGAAACTATTAATAAAACAATCTTATTTTTAAAACATCTGTTAAGTAAATGAGTTATAGCCTGGAAGTATTCCATATGTAAAACAAACAAAAAAAGACAGCTATCTTAAAAAGATAACAATCTAAGTACAAGAGAAACAAAAGGGGAGGAGTGAGACAGGTTCTCTCCCATCTCAGAGAACTTGGGTGTGCAGAGGTGGTGAATAATACCTACTTGCTGTGTTGTCCACAAGTGCCATAGCAGAGGGCCAGGAAAGTTTAGGATTTGGTGTATGATCGAGTCATATAATTTTATTCAATCAAAAGTCACAATGTACAAGGAGAAGGGCCTTAAATTGTTTATTCTCACACTGTTTATGTACATAGATGATAAGAAATCAGCTCAGGGAAATAAAACTGATTCTTTTTTTTTGTTTGTTTGAAGGTAGGAAACAAATACTTTGGGGAGCTTTCAATAGCATACCTCTGTAGTTATCCATACATAGAGCTTTATAAACCACAATTAAGATTTAAGCTTGAACACATTGCCCCAGATTCACAGAAGCCAACCTTGCTCACTGCTTTGACACGGAGGAGATGACTTGTAATGTGGTTGTTGTTGCACTAAGAACTGAGAACCATGACTGGTGTTGCTTATAATTGCTCCCAGTTAAGATAGGAATGCCTTCAAGAAGGCATCACTCTTCCCTTCCTGCTAAGTGTTTAGTAAGCTGTTCAGCCTGGAGAAGAGGAGGCTCAGGGGAGACCTCATCGCTGTCTACAACTCCCTGAAAGGAGGTTGTAACCGGGTGGACGGTGGTCTCTTTTGCCAGACAACTTTCAACAAGACAAGAGGGCATGGTCTGAAGTTGTGCCAGGGGAAATTTAGGTTAGATATTAGAAAGAATTTCTTTACGGAGAGAGTTATCAGGCATTGGAATGAGCTGCCCAGGGAAGTAGTGGATTCTCCATCCCTGGAGATATTTAAAAAGAGACTGGATGTGGCACTCAGTGCCATGGTCTAGCAACCGCAACGGTGGTTCAAGGGTTGGACTCGATGATCTCTGAGGTCCCTTCCAACCCAGCCAATTCTATGATTCTATGATTCTATGATCCTTGTGCTTGGAAGATGCTTGAATGTCAGTTGGATCTTAAATTTGTGCTTTTTGTATTTGTGTAGAGATAATTTTTTTTCTTTTTTTAGGAGGGATTGATTGGAACATTTTTATGTAAAACAATGGTCTTTGTGTAGACTGGGCATACAAGAAAAATGAGAAGAGGAAAAAAGTATTTAATACGTGCTCCGTAAAAAGCTTTTCTTACTAATTAGGTTTTTGTTGTTGTTTTTGTTTTGTTCCTCCTCATTAAAATAAAATTTTTTTGAGGAAAAAGTCTTTTCATGGTTGAAAAAGGTTAGGGCACCTTCCAGCCTTATGCAGTCTGCTTTTGAAGCACTTGGCTGTTGTGGTGGCAAAAACTGTGTGGTAGATATGCAGGGATACTGTATCAGGAACTGGATCATCCAAGGAAGTTGAGCAATAAACTAACAACTGGTAAATTGTATGTTTCTGACTCTACAGAAGGCTTTACAATACCAGAGGAGGAGGAAGTCAAAAGGAAAGGGCAGCTTTAGTGTTTTAGGCATTTGTAGACAGTCTGGTTGTACCAGTGCTCTTCATGGTGGAAATAGGGTAAGAATTACCATGAGACTACCAGGGGTTTGGGAGAACACAAGCACTTGAGTAGCATACAGTAACAGAAAGATGGATAAGCTGTGCCTTTCAGTATTCAACAGTGAAAGCAGAGCACAATAAACAACTGGATCAGACCTTATTTGTAATATCACTCCATTAACTTCAGGAGGCTTAGCTTGGGGATGGATTAGTGCCATAATGTTTAAATAAACAAAACTATGTAGGCTTTATATAAACATGGCTCACATTTTTGTTGAACATTAAGGGTAGCTCATTGGGGAAGGGAAAAATGAAAGGTAAAGTGTGTTCATTATTCTGTTTTGAGAAGTACAGACATAGGTCTGGGTCAGACTGCTTGCTCTTGAAGAGTTGTATTTTGAATAAATTGACATCTGCATCACAATCCATGATCTCTTATCAGAGTTCAATCTCTGGGCTACTGTAGGAGGAAAGTAATTAGAAAAGGTTGTGTTCTTGTTCATACCCAAGTTACTTGCTTTCACTGGAGCAAATGAGATCTGTGGTCATTGAAACTGGCAAATTGATGTAAATTTAAACTATCCTTTGCATCAGAGAGAAAAAATTATCATGTCCTGTCTCTTGCCTTTGATTATCACAGCTCAGTGATTTGGATAGTGCTTTGGAATAGCAATATTTTGGCTGACTGCCATGACACACTGTAAGCCCAGAAAAGGTAGAAATCTGTAGCTAATAATAAAAATCTGATCACCACCTAAGTGACTGACATACATCTCTAAGACAAGGTGCAACTCTTCACCTCTTTCATGTTTTAGAAGATATTTAAGACTTTTTCTATTTTGTTTCTGGTATTCTCAAGGCTTAAAAAAAAAAAAAAAAGCTTCACTGCAGATCAAGGTGTGAAACTATACAAGGTAAAGGACCTGTCAGCTGAGTCCCAGAGTTACTATAGAGTGAGAAGCTGCAAATGTACCTCCTATTGCTGACATTTCCATTGGATTGTAGGTCCTGAAACATCTTAGGGAAGTTTTTTTATTTATGCAATGTACTTATTAATAGTTTAGAGGTGACATGAGGGGACTTTCAGGGGACCACATTACTCTTTATTTAACTTTAGGAACTGACTTTTTTTCCCCCTAGAATTTTTCAAGCTGTGTCTAGTTTAAATGGCCAATAGTATTTATGTTAAATTAGTCACACTGTTGGTTTTCTACTGCACAAAACTGCATTAAAACCATATAACACAACCATTATTGCAAGATAATATAAAAGAATTGGATTCAGAAGGTCGTTTCCTTGTTCTTTGTAATTTCTCTTCCACCTCAAATCAGACTATTTTTTTTACTTGGCTGTCACTGTCCCTTTTGGGAGGCTTGAGGAGTAGCACATTTTTTGCTTTACATAGGAGATTAGTGTGTTTCCAAGGAAAAGTACCATATCATGAATGTGCTTTCATAAGGAGTTAAAGAGTGGATCTTTCATTTAAGTAGGTTGGAGGGTTTTTTCCCTTTTTCAAAGATTTTTGCAAGAATTTTCTAAATTGGCTAGTTAATTGTGTCTTTTGGTGAGAATTTAAAAATTATTATACACACTAACTTTGAAATGATCCTTAATTGCTCTTCTCTCATGATAGAAAGTGGGAGCAAGGGGAAGAATAATTGGACTTTTGCAGAAAAAATTAACTCGGGAATGTGGAAAGCACGTTACATGTTTATCATGTTTAAATAACTTAAAATGAGAAATCACTTTTTAATACTGACAACCAAAACAATAAAACCACTTCACTACTCTCCCAAAAATCACTGTGTGGCACTGATATCCATGACCATGTGCTACTTGCAGTTACTTTGGTTTTATTGCCTTCAGTTAACATTACTGTCCTTGAAATGCCCATTGTTTTCTGTATATATAATGTTTCCTTTGTGTGATTTGGGGATTTTTCCCTCACTGAACTTAATTTCTGGTAAAAATGTAGCTGGTCCTTGTTGTCAACCAAGATATAATGGGAAGATTGTGCTCAGCTTTGTCTGTGATCTCACTGATCTATTCAGGTTATAAAATTATAATACCTCCCAGTCTAGGTGTATTGTACAGAGTTTTTGACATTTCCATCATGCAGCAGGAAACTCAGTTTTCTGCCTCCGTTTTTTCATAGTGCACAAGTGGAGCATTCAATATACTTTTCTCTGTCTATCATTAGCTTTTCTTTATTGCTTGTAACCAGGGAAAACCTGCATCTGAAGCTTCTAGGAATGTGGGTTAAATCAAGTTGAGCTCCACAAAATGGGTTAAAGATAGGAAAAAAGCAGTTTGTTTGGGATTAAGAACGGGTGAAGGGTGTATGTCTGACCCTCAGACTTGGAAACAGCAACTGTGAATGAAACTTAGTTTGGACTTTGTTTTCTGCTGTGTTAGCAGTAGTACTCATTTCCAAACCTGAGATGTTAGGCATTTCATAAAATAAGCATCACAAACTTGATGCTCTTACATCTCTCTCTTTAAAGGTGACACTGAACTGAAAAACTGAAAATAATATTTTTAACATATTACATAAATTCTCTCTCTGTGGAATATATTAGACCATATGTTGAGTTATATCAGAATTAAATCCAAATCTAAGTATTATCATTATTCATATTCGTGTAGTGAACTTCCAAGCTTTAAATACCAACCCATACAACAGGGTGAAAATAAGGTGATAGGCTTACCCAGGGGCAGCTCCTGAAAAGAGATGGCAGTATGGTAACACAGATGGTACTTGCTGATTTCACTTTTAAATTCTGAAGTCAAATGGTGGGATGCATGTTATTAGAAGGTATTTTTAGGAATGTAGAGATTGAAAATGCAGAAGCAGACACCTCTCTTCCTATTCAGAATCCTATTCCTATTTTTCCTACTCCAGAAAAAACCTGCAGTGTTCTCCTCTGCTATTGTTACATGTATGTTCTGAAGGAGTCACACCAAAGCCCATGTTTGCTGCTTTACCACTCACTCCATGTTCCACAGTCTGGGGACTCCCAGGATATGTTGCTCCAGGATGGGGTGGTTCCATTTTCACTGGGTGTCCCTCCTAAGAGCAGAAGCTCTGGAACACCCAAGCTATCAAACCACCTCTCTGTGCCTGTGCTCACCAGAGCTACATGGTTGATTCTGCAAGCACAAGCTTCTCGTAGGTGCATTGTCATTTGATGCAGTTTTATTGCTATTTCCACTCTTGTGTTTTGAAATGGCCAGTTCAGGAGGGCATTGTGTTTGCTAAAATTATGTTTACCACAGTTCCATGTTAATCTGAGTATATTAGTTTCACGTTTTTTTGTTTTCATTGCTTTATTTCCAAGTCAAAATACACTTCCTTCAAAATTGGGTTTAAAGGATGAACTTTGAAAATGGCTTTCACTGTCATGTGGCTAACTCTTTCTGCTGGTTTTGCTACTTACTTGTATAAGCTCAGTTCCAAAACCTGGTTTTCTATATGTTGTAATTTACAGATTATGGTTATGGTTGACTTACACAATTCTGTCATAGAGTAAGTAAGATAAATTTATTTCACATGTGCAGGGTGCAACTGCCCTGTCTCTGGCTGATGAGTAGTTGGGGTAGGTATTCCTCTGAATTTTTTCTGTCAGAGTGGATTTGCATGGGGACCTGCAGGATACAGGTTAACTCTGCACCTTGTGATTAAAGCATGCACCTGGGATACAGTGGCCAAAATGGCATTTGAACTGGGAAGTCCAGATACTTGAAGTTTTGTGTCATTTCAGGCAATGGAGTGCCTCTCATCTCATACTGCTGGGAGAAAAATTACTCCTGGGTGGGAATTTCTGACACTTACTTCATGAAATAATTGAGAAATCTTTTATTGATAGAATCAGTATGTTTCAAGAAAACGTTGTTATTCTAATCCTTCTGTTTCTGCTTTCTTATTAAAACTGATAATGAAAATTCTTGACTAGCTCCAGCTGATGCTTTGGTGTGCTCCCAGAAGTGCTGATGGTCAGGATAGTAAAAGGTGTGTAAACTCCACTGAAAACCATTCTACTGGTTATTTATGATAGTATCTGTATGAATTTATTTTGAAGAACAATGTTTCCTAGATACTTTTTCTTAAAAGATGACCCTAGAGCTCATAGGAACATTTTGAAAAATATATATATGCATTGTTCCTGTTATTTGAACTGCACGGTTCTATAGGGCTTTGTCTTTGGCCTAGGGGTCAGTAAAAAACTTTGAAGCATCTTTGCAGAACAAGCTTATTTCTTACAGTTATGAACTTGAACTAGGAAGCAAATGTATTGGATTTTGAGAAGGAGAACTTCAGACAGTGTTTCCCTTCTGTCTATCATTAGTTTTTGGCTCAATTTCACACCTACTAAGGAAAGGTGAAAAAATAGTCTTCTGTATGTATTTTGATTTTGAACAGCTGAAGAGAACTTGGGGTTGTGTAATATGTGGCTATGTGATACTTCCCTCTGCATTTTAGTTGCAAGATTCGAGGAAATTTAAGCTGCTACTGGAGCATAAAATTGATAACAAAATAACCTGTTTAGCTGAATAGATGGGAAGTCACTTAAACATTAAGAAACATTCTGCAGGCTGTAAATCTCTTATTTCTTGACATTTAGGGTTTTTTCTATTTATTTAAATTTATCTGTGAAATTAAAAGCAATGTGACACTAAGACATTTTGTACTTAGGCCTCAAAGAATTAACAAACACTATTACAGATATCTGTAACAAACAAAATACAACTTATTCTACGTCTGCATATGTGTGGCAAAATTTCTGTTCCAGAAGTTGTGGTCATAGTTAGTACTGAAATCTTTGCATATGTGTATATATATATGTATATGTATATGTGTATATATATAATATGTGTATTATTAGGGTTAACGGAATATAATCTACTCTAAAACTTTTTATTGTATATGTGAAGCAAGTGCTGGGGTAGTTACTGGAGCTGTAAATATGAGATTGGTGTTGGCTGTGGTGTGGGGGGCCAGGTTTGCATGCTTGAGATCACAAACAGAATGTCTTATTATGTAATGCTGCAGAGGGGATGTAGTCCACAAATGCTGTTTAATCCTGCTTCTGATACTGTGGTTGCTCTTAACTGCTTTCATCTGTAACATTGCAGTTGATGCTATGATGCAGAAGTGTGAGGATCTGAATCTGATTCTGATCAGTTTGCTGTATCAGGAGACTGGAACACTCCCTCTGGTAGCCTGGGTAGAATAAAAATAAAAATCAGGGTGGTCATTGTTATGCCCTAGCTGGGAAGAGCAAACTTGCCCAGCCCACAAGAATCATATAAAATTAAGTTTTACTGCATTTGTGTCAAAACATCCCTATCTAAAGATTATTATTTTTTCTGCACTTCACTTTCAGTAGATGTGTAGACACATATGTTCTTTTTCTTGGTTTTTTTTTTTTTTCCCCTTTCAAATATGAACTTTAAGATTTCTTTCAGATCCCAGATCACCTATAGCTTACTTGCAGTGGGGTTCTCAGGCTTGCAGAATAAGTAGTACAGCAGTTGCAATCCATTAAACTTTCCAGTGCTCTTCAGGGGAGTGGGATTAGACTCTAAATTTAAAGGCAAGTTTTGGGATTGTTTGCTTCAATCCCTTTGAGGTAGTGTGGTGTGCAACTCCAGACTAAGATTCCTTTGAGCCAGGATTAAGAAATATAAAGATATATATCTATCATATATATAGACAAACATGCAAACTAAATGTGTCCTTGGCATGCTGTACTATAAATAAGAAAATACTTTAACCTTTCATTAGAGCAGCTGTTTCCTAGCACTTGATGCAACATCTGCTTGACTGATTTAAGGATTTATTTTGGGCTTCTGCTGATATTTGGTGATATTATTTTCTTTAAATGAAAACACGTCTCCTGAATTTTACACATACTTCATAGTCTATCTTGTAAAATGATTAGTGTATCATGATGTGCCTCTTACACTTCATGGTAAGACTGTAAGAGGAATAAAATAAAAATCTTCAGCACTATTAAGATATCCATCTTGGGGAGGTGGGGGAAGAAGGAACTAACATTTTCCACACTTGATGCTTATATTATTTATATGTTGTATATTAACTGCATAAGTACAACTTAATCAAATTATCCAGAAAGCCAAGTTAGTTTTGGTTATTTCTCTGTGATACTCCTCTCCTTTCTGTATTCACTTTAGTCAGCCCAGTCATGTCAAAACTGGTCTGTGGTGGGGTTTTTTGTTTTGTTTTTCAGTCATCTCCTTGTAGGATTCAAACGGGACAGTTCTAGAGAGAGGATGGTTTGGTGTTATGTCTGCTGCCTAAGAAAGTGTTTCAGTCTTCAAAATGGGTAATCCTCACCACAGATAAACTGCACACAGAGGGGGGGAAAGAAATTATCAGATAGCCTGCATAAAATCAGGAGTGAGAGGAGGTAAAACAGATGCAGGGATGTTTAAGTAAGAGAGAGGAGAGCTGCTGGTGGAGAAGCTCCTCACTACTGGTGCCTGTAGGCACTGGTGCTCAGTATTTGGGGATGATGGGTTTGTGTGTTTTAAAACAGATGCCCATTCCCAGTCACAGTAATGGTTTGTGATGCTGTTTAAACATCTCTTTAAATTTTTGGCAGTATTTTGGTGTTGTAATGAGGTGCCTTAATGCTGAAAGGATGGTTAAAGATAATGAAGCACAGAGAGAGTAGAATGGAGCTCTCTACACCCCTCCTGAAAGCTGGAGTGTGGCAAGCTGACTTTTGATGAAAAGAACATTATCTTCTACATAGTTTTATAATTTCATCAAAATGTGTACATAGTAATTGCTGTAGTGCCATATTGCTAACTGGTGGTTAAACAGGGGAAATTAGGATTTAATAGAGAAATTGTGAGTGTCTGCAAGGGCCTGACATAAAGGACCCATCTGAGAGGAGGGGAAACCAGCTCAGAGAGAGCTCATTAGTGGAATTGTTACCTATCAGTTTTCACATCAGACTTAACGTTTCTTGAAAGGTACCTGTAAAGGGATCGTGCTGCTAGAATTTGTTGATGGCATGAAGCTTGAAAAATGTTCCTAACATAGAAAGAAGTGTTACACAGAAAAAATTGAGGGATTTTATAGGCTATGGGCCTAGACTTGAGAAAGATCCAAAATTTCTTTGTGGTGCAAAATACTTCTTTCCACCTGGTTTTCTTTTCCTGAGGGAAATGGAGTAATAGGAGTGGGATGAAATTTGGCCCTTGTGCTTTAGTGTGCTACAGCCAAAATGTAAGTTATAAGCTTGGAGGATGAAGGGATCAAAGTATACAAGGGTGCAAACTGAGTCTCCTTTTTCTGCAAAATCTGGGTGGGATTAGAAAATAATTCCTTCTGAATTCTTATCATAGATTATTAGGGGTTGGAAAGGAATCTCAGAGATCAGAGATCATCTATATCTAGAGGTCCAAACCCCTCCCAAAGCAGGATAACTTAGGGCAGGTCACACAGGAACACATCTAGGTGGGTTTTGAAAGTCTCCAGAGGAGACTTCGCAGCCTCTCTGGGCAGCCTGTGCCAGGGCTCCATCATCCTCACAGTAAAGAAATCTCTCCTCACATTGGGGTGGAACTTCCTATGTTTTAGCTTAAACCCATTATTCCTTGTCCTATTACTGGGCACCACTGAAAAGAGATTGGCCTCATCCTCTTGACACCCATCCCTCATATCTGTAGACATAATGCCACTGTTTGAACAGGAGGAACTAAAGGAGCACTTTTGGACTCTGAGAGGGGCAGAACACAAAAGGAGGGATCTATTCCCTTCCATTTCCTGCCATACTCTATAAAGGATCAGAAAGTCAACAGCTCCTCCCTCTTTTTCCTCTCACTTCCTGCAATCTGTGCTGCTGTTCCTTGCTGCCAGCTCACCACGTGCTATTGGGTTGTGTGTGTGTAATCTTTCTTCATAGGAGAGATGTTCAAGTCCCTTAATCACCCTCGTAGCTCTCCATTGGACTCTCTCCGGTAGATCTCTGTCTCACTTGAACTGGGGAGCCCAGAACTGGATACAGTATTCCAGGTGTGGTCACACCGAGGCAGAGTAGAGGGGGAGGAGAACTTGCCTAGATCTGATGGATACACTTTTTCTGATACACCCTAGGATACCATTGGCCCTCTTTGCCACATGGGCACAATATTGACCCATGGAGAATTTACTGTCTACTAGGACTTCAAGGTCTTTCTCAATGGAGAAAAAGAAAATATTTCTAAAAATATTCTGAAAATACCAAAGAAAATGGAACTTTATATCCAGGTGTGAATTTCATCAATAACTGTCTCTGACTAAACAGCATTCCTGCAGCTTCTCTCCTCACGATTTCCTGGTGTGCAGCCACAGTGTTACAGAGGCTGTCATGCTTTCTCAGAGACAGATGCCATTTGTCTTCTTGCCTAGACTGATGGCAGAACTCATATATTTTGAAGGACATCAGCAGAGGGACAGGGAGGGGAATCTTGTCTTTTTATGCTAACTGTTTTTACTCCTTGCTACACTTTGAAATTGAGACTGAATCATTTTTTTGAGAGGTAATTTCCTTCACTGACCTTGACATGTGCAGGGTGATAGAGATTGTAATTTGGATACCTCTATTGGTGCTTAAAGATAGGAGGAATGAATCCAAGCCAAAGCATTCAAGAGAGCTTAGAAAATCTACCTTGAGTTTCTGAAATATTTGGTGAGTAGGCAGCTGAGGCAGGGCTGTCATGTTCCACATCATGTGGATACAATGTGCTGAGACCCTAAAGAAGTCTCAACTTGGGAATTGCTGTCATTTTTTTCCTTTCATATTTAATCTAGAAAACAGTTAACGGACTTCCAACAAGGAAAGTTTTCTTGCAACCTAACTTAAAAAACAACAACAACAAAACAAAAACCAACCAACCAACCAAAAGCCAGTTTGAGTGTGGGATTTGTAAAAAAGGTATCCAAGCACTTAGTCTTGCTAAAAGTTGATGCAGTTTGGACTTATAGGCCAAAACATAAAAGCAGCTAAGACTCCTACTTGCCCTGGGCATTGGTAGTGCTACCTACCCCAGCTAGTAGCTGCTTGAAGTGCTAAAATTTATTAATCTCTTTTGCATTGCAAGTAATGTCATAGTGAGCTCTTTATAGAGGTTATTGTAATGCTATAGGGAAAAGGAACTATGTCCAGTAACTTGCAAATAGTGGGGAAGGAGATGATAGCTGAAGATATGGATGGTTTGATAGAGGAAAAAAATGAGAAAAATTATGAAGTGGTGTTATTACTGTGTTGCATGTGGATCTCAACCACTTTGCTTGTAGTGAAAGACAGCAGCAGATTCAGGTTCTGTAGCAGCTGGGACTGAGGAAGGATGCTGCCTGACTCCCTGGTGTTTTGCAGGAGATGCACTGGATAAAATCAGGGCTGACCAATCTCATACTGGAGAGAGTGTGTTAGGGCTTTTACTGAGCCTCACAGGATATTAAGGTGAAGATTTTTGTATTTTTAGTGCTCTCTGCTTGGATTAATTTTTCAGGACTATATGTTTCCTCTATTGAAGAAGATGCTTTCTTTGCCAGTATGTCTTGGATGGAACTACTTCTTTTTTTTTTTAATCTGCTGAGAGCTTTTTTTAATGGTACAATTGATTAATTTACTACATATCAGAACCTTCTGGTGTTTACTATCGGAACAGGCAGCTGTTAGAATTTATCTTCCTAGATTGCATATAAACAAAACTTTATTGACCTCTTTGACCCTATTTTTAATGCCATCTTAAACTGTTTTTTTCTCCAATCACTTTTGACCAATCTTCTTCTGAAACCAATGGCAAGTTTTTAATAAAATTAAAAAATAATTTTAAATCTTCTTTGGATACTTTCCTAATACTGGGTTTCTTTTACAGATAAACTTGCGCCTCATCTTGGTCAGTGGGAAAACAAAAGAGTTCCTGTTCTCACCAAATGACTCCGCTGCAGACATCGCAAAACACGTTTATGACAACTGGCCCATGGGTGAGTAGCAGTGTGGGTTTGCTTTATTTACTGGCAAGCTAGAATCTTCCCAGGATTTTCAGGTTAGAGCCAACAAACCCATCTCTGTCCTCATTGTTCAAATTAAGTATGTTTGTTGTGTGTCTGGGCATAGATCTATATAGAAATGCAATTTTCTCCTTGCCTTCTTTTTTCCTGTTTCCTTGGTTGGGCAGATTTTTAAATGTCTGGACTATTTCCCACTTTACTGCTAAAATTTGTTTACCCAAACCAAAGTGTTTCTTTCCCCTTATCTTTAGACACCATTCTTATCAGTCCTCTTAGAGGATCTAGTAAGTGTGAGGAAAAGATGGAGCTATAAAACCTCTTCTTTGAGGACAGTTAAGGTAAAATATGGCATGTCACAGGAACACATTAGTGAACTTGAGTCTGAAGCACTTCTTCCTCACTGCATTATTTTGGAAAGGATCTGTAATAATGATATTTTTTCCAGGAAAAAAACCAGACAAATAAATATAAAATAAAAGAACATTTTAAGACATGGTAAAAGACCAAGAGAAACTGAGGTTGTTTGTATGAGTATGCTTGGTGTTATGTAGGAATACTAGTTTCAGAAAATGAAATTGAACACTTAAGATTTGTATTCATGTATATTAATAGTTCCACAAAAACAAAGTGCTTCTGTTCTCCCCGACTATGATTTCATGGGAAAATAGCCAAAACACAGACATAGCATTACATACCATGAAAGAAAATGCTTCTTGTGGTGCAGGACTTCATTTGGGTTACTGTTTTGCTGTTGAAAAAGGCTGCTATTTACACAAACTAAAACATTGCAGTATCTGTCTCTGTGGTGCCTTTGTCAAAGAGGTATGGTAGATGATAATTCATGCCAGAAAATCCGTATTTTAGGCCTCAAACTGGCCTTTGATGTGAGGAAGAAAAAGGTTTCAGGGGACTTGTTTTTTGTTTGATTTGCTGAGATGCAGCATTATGTATTTAGTAAAATATGTAGTGAAGGAGGAGGGTTTTAGTCCCCTGAAGTATTAGATATAGATGTAAAACATTTGTACTAAGAAATCTGGTTGTTGTAGCATTTGTGTAGCGACTCTAGGTATTTAAATTGTGCCTACAACATAGTTGTCATGACCAAATGTTCTTTGTGTATTTCTGTCTGAACTAGTAAAAGCAGAACTCTTTTTTCTTACTGGAGTTTATTTCTGAACATGTGGTGTCATGTTCCCAGTCCAGCAAAGAGCTTGAAGATTGCAGATCCTGAGTTTAGAGTTGGGAAGAAACACAGACTTTTTTAAAGAAAACATTCACCTTCAGGGTGGTAAATAGTTTTTCGGAAACATTAGCCCACTATCTGTTTTCAGACTGTGAGTGCTCTTATTTGCCACAAAAGAACTCTTGATGAGGACTAAAGTTTTCCTTGAAAAACAGTTTATATGAACTTATTGGTTCTACCACCATATTGACTTGACAAGAACTTGTAGGGAAAAAAATTCCTAAAATATCCTTAGTCACATGCTGGAGGCAAATGTCTCCTCCCCTCTTTTGGCAATACAGTTTTTAGTCAAGTATCTCCTCACTTGTAGTCAAAAATGCCAAATTTATATTAGGGTATATAATGTAAGTTAGTTACCTGCCCTTCCCCCTAGCCCCCATTTTCTTCCAAGCAATATAAAGTTTTTTCTTGTACTGCAATTATTTGCTGGGAAAAAAAAAAAGTAAATATCTTCTTCTTGGCTCATTTAGTCATCACTGGAAATTAAAATTTGAAATCATGTCAAAAAGAAATGTTTCAGACTGCCAGCCAAGAAGCAAAAATTAAAAGGATGGGTAAACTGGCAGCTTAACAATGAGCAAATACCTGTGCCAAAATACAGTCTGTGTTCTTTTGTTTGCTGTTTTGCACCATTATGGTGCCATAACTGGCTGAACTTCTTCTGTTTACAGCCATAGTATAGTGGAGTTCAGACGATATGGAGCAAACCCAAAAATAATAAAATTTGGTATCTTGCAAAAGATGTACCCTAGCAGGGGGATACTTCAGCTGCTTAGCACAGCCCCCTTCATAGCACAGCCGAGAGGGCATGTGCTGGAGTTGGAAGACAACTGAATCTGACCCTGAGTGGAAACACTTGAGATCCAAATAGCGTTGATTGCCTAATTGGATCAGCTCTGATCCAGAGCACATGGCAGCCGTGCTGCGGTACCGGTTCTGCCTCCGGGGCTGCCCTCCTCTCGGCCCCGTGGCTTTTTCTCAGCAGATGCCTCCCCAAACACTCCCCGCAGCCGTGGCTTTTGTTTCCAGTGCTTCCTCTTCGCCCCTTTTCAGTTCGCCTCCTTTTGTGGTGCCAGTTGTGCTGCCTGAGTGTTAATTGTGTGTTCCCAGTGAAGAGGTTGCTCTCTGCTGCTTGTTGTGATCCCTTGCTGAATATTCATTTCGATATATAAACACTACAAAAGCAGAAAGAGAGAACATTTGTGACCAGCTGTGGCCAGCTATCTGGTCAGATAAGAAACAGAAGACCCTGTATTCACAGAGAGCACATTTAAATTCAACATCTGAAGGTTTTATGATATTTGTTCTAATAGCAAAGTGCATATTTATTTGTTGTTCATATTGTGACAAGAACGGTAAAAGAGTAGGAAAAGATCATTTAAGCTTATAAATTATTTATGACTGCTTAAGCTTTATAGGAAATGCATTATAGGAAAATCGCATGCTTGCTTTTCCCGAATCACTGTTTGCCACGTAAAATTATCAACAGATCATCCTTTGAGAAGTTCTTTAAAATGTATCAGTCAGCATCTCCATGAGAGGCCTCTGTTCAGGCTCTGCAGCGGCTGCTCAGGGCTGCTCGGGTCAGAGTCCCTTCTGGACATTTAACTCCTTGGATCTGCTCATCCTCCAGCGAGAGGGTTTTCAGTGCTATGATCTGAGAACCCTGCTTCAAACCACCCATCCCATGCTCTTTCCCTCTGTGTGTGGCTGCTTCCCCTTGCTGGAGGAGGACTCCAGTCAGGCAGCTAACTGGTGAGGGGGTGTATGGCTGGAGAACCTTCTGAATGGGAAGAAATCAGGGAATTACAGCCAAGTGGATATTAAGACCTCAGGTAGCGACTTGCACTTATGAAAGATTTTGTGTAGGACTTGCACGTATGAAAGATTCTGTGTAGGACGTGCATATGTGCCTCATATACATGTATCTCATTCAGTCTCAGAGGTCAGTTAACAATATTTATACTTGCAGGCATAAAATTAATGTGTTTCAATGCATGATGTCAAATAATAAACTGAAGAACAGATTTTCAGGACTGCTAGCCTGGAATTCTGTTTCTGTACCTTCAGCCTATGCTCTGTCTTTAGTGTTCCATTAAGTCCTGTTCTTAGCTTTCTTCCCTGGTAAAGGTGAGAGAAACAATGAAAGGTGTTTTTATTGTGATGTAACTGAAAATACTTTCACTTCTTTTTAGATTGGGAAGAAGAACAAGTCAGCAGTCCAAATATCTTGCGGCTTATTTATCAAGGGAGGTTTCTTCATGGCAATGTGACATTAGGAGGTATGAAAATAATTTTCATTATGTATGTTACAGCCAGGCAAAGGGGGATTTTTATTTAAGGCACTGCAACATTGTATCTTATTGAGTATTTTTTCATCTTGTTACCATTAGCTGTTAAGCTTTGGGGGAGGTACCACTTGCTAAGTCTCCTCCTGCATAAAGAAACAGTTACACTTCTTTTATATGTTCTCTTTCTAAACGATGTATTTTGTTCCACCTCCCTTACACTGCACTTGCAGGGTGAGCTACTTGAAAAATGTATGAAGTATTTAAAAATGTTTAATAAGCTTTATGATAATTGGCTAAACAATGCTTCAGATCTTAGTGCAATGAAGGAAGACACCCTATGAATGAGAATGAGGGGAAGCATTCTTGCTGTCCAGTGCTCTCCCAGGGATACAATTGCATAGTTATGCGAAAACAAAAGTAAATGGCTTCACTTCATATGCTAAGGAAAAGCAATTCAACTGTGCCCCCTTGTGGCATGTTATTTCCCACACTTAAATGTTTTGATGGATATCTTTGATACAGCTATGGTAGAAATTTATGACAATAATCTTTCCTTCTGTAGATCAATTACCAATGTGTATATAATCTATTTTAATGACTAATCGAAATAAGGCTCTCCTCTCTCTGCCAGTTTAAAAATAAATTAATATCTCTGTTTTCTCTGTATATGCAAATTGTTCATGCATTTAGGACACAAGTGCTCTACAGATGGGAGAATGTAATACAAAATCACCAATAAAATATTTTTTTCAGGTTCAGATGAACCTGAAAATAATATTTCCAGACTGCTTATGGTGATTTTTTTTTTTCTGGAGAAATGACTGGGATGATACAGCCATTGATTCACTTTCTACCCTTACCAGTGTTGGCTAGAGCTGTTCTTTCAGAATAGATTTTACAATAGATTTACTCTCCACATAGATCAATTTTTAATGCTGCTATATATACAAATAAGATCATTGTCAATTCATCTGGGAGAACTCCAGCATTTTTATTTACTCTATAATTTGTATGTTTTACCAGGTGCTGGTGTGTGCAGCTAGTAGCACATGGAGTATGGTTGAAAGACAAATGTGAAGTGTTGGATTATTTCTGCAATTAGAGATGCTAGCCTTACACCCTACATTTTCCAGACAAAAGTAGATAAAGGGCATTTTCTTTGGCATTTATTTCTAGGTGTTGCTCTTGACCACCAGTGCTTGTCCTGTTTAGTGACATTTGTCTAAATCGAAAACAACTCAGAATGTTTAATGTGGTTTTAGGGTTCTTTTACAGGGACATGTGATGATAGTCAAGGGTAGTGGTTTCAAACTGAGAGAGGGTAGTCTTAGATTAGGTATTAGGATGAAATTCTTTCCTGTGAGGGTGGTGAGACACTGGCACAGGTTGCCCAGGGAAGTTGTGGCTGCCCCCTCCCTGGAAGTGTCCAAGGCCAGGTTGGATGGGGCTTTGAGCAACCTGATCTAGTGGGAGGTGTCCCTGCCCACAGCAGGGAGGTTGGAGTAGATGATCTCTAAGATCCCTTCCATCCCAAACCATTCTATGATTAATATTTTGTGTAATGAATTAAACAGAAAAATAATAGCTGTATGCTGTTGAGTCTTGCTTTAACTCAAGGCTGTGGATTTTGAACATTTATTTGGGTTCAGGGCATTTCAGTTCATTGTAATCATTCATGTGTTGCAATTTAATCATCATGACTTTACCCTAAGTATCTGACATGTACATTAGTGTTTTTGAAAGATCTATTGCTGTATTGTTTTAAGAAAAAGAATCCCTAAAACATTGGCATACTTCAGTAATAATGAAGTTATCTGGAGTTAGGTTATACAGCTCAAAGGGGAACAGCAACTCATGAAGCAACCTGAAAAGACTGTTGCTTCAGTCTGTGATGTTCATTAGATGTAATCCTAATTTATCTAGTTATCTTCAAAGGAGGAGGGCAGAATTTCTTGCAAAATACAATAGTTAATTTCTGATGCTGTTATAATACAGTTCCATTAATCTTTTCTATCTTTAGCTCTCTAAGTTATAGCACTTAGTGTTATGTCTGCTCTGGGTGTTATATAGACTGGAATTTGGACCTACTGTGTACTGAAAGTCACTTTATCAACTAGTGAAACAAATGTTTCCAAGGCAGCAGATGTTTTCTTTTTCTAACAGGAGTTTGGCTTTTTTCACATTTTAAAATGATATGGCAATGTTCTAGTTGTAACCTCGCATATCTACATAGGGTCTAATGAATTTGAGACTCCTTTAAACTAAGAAGCGTCAAAATAATTGCATATTGATACAAAAAGACTGGATTTTGAGTGGGAAAATTTATTTTAAAGAAACTGTTTTGCCAGCTTCTCTGAATGGGCTGTTACAACAAGAGCTTGAGCCACTCTGCTTTGCTGTGTCCTGCCTGGGTGAAGGATTGGGGACTTCACTAGCAAGGCAGAGTCTCTTGTTCAGCTTCCTACAGGAAATTTCATCGTTTAGCTAAATATTTGGTCTGCAGTTTGCATTTGAAGTAACGTTAAGTGGGGAAGTAATGCATAATTGGTACATAATTTTAATCAGCAATATTTAACTTCCTTATTTGTTGGGCAGGAGGGAAGAAAAGTGCAGCCAACCCACCCTCTGCCATACTTATACCAAAAGAGGGGGTGAAAAGTAAATTCTGTCAACAGAAAATCTATAATCAAGTGCAATTAAACAGATTGGAAAAGAATGGAGTAAAAGTTTAATTCAAGTGAGGGAAAGGATTGAGAGAATGAACACAAGAGCAAGAAAGGGCTATGAGCATAGGTTAGGGTGCTCAGATTCTGTCATGATGCTCCAGGCAAGGAGCTGGAAATGGCTAATAAGAACTTGTGTGAACTATGCAAACTACTAGCTGAAATTAGTTAATTGAAATATTAGCATACTTTTACTTGATTACTGTAAATAATTAATCTCCACAGCTCCCTAATCAAGTCTTCTCAAGTGTCTTGATATTATGAAAGACATCCCTAATGTGATTAGTTTGTAATATATTTTTATAATGGCTTCTCAAGAGTTGGTGTAATGAAGACAATCCTTTTCCATTGAGTTTAACAAGCTGTTAATATGCTCTTTGCAGAGTTTTCTATTGTATCAGGGAATCAAGCACTGAAAATACTTCATCCTTGTCAGGCTGTAGGCTTTCAGTAGTTTCTAGCTGCAGGCAGAGACAGTCCTTCAAGTAAACAAAGCAACTTTCAGATCTGACTGTCCATAGAGATGATGTTTCCCAAAATGCAGCTACCTCAAAGCAGCTTGTGGAACTGTGTGTCCCTCCCTGTTCTTACACCTTTTAATCATAACTTGCATTTTTTTAAACAAACACATAGGTGATGAGCATGATTTAAAAGCAGTGTTGTGGCTAGGCTTATATTGAAAATGCATAGTAACCAAATACTAGGTTTACCTGTTTTGGGTTTTTTTATTACTCATTTTTAAATCCATTCTATAATGATTAAAATAGAGACTTTTTTTTTTTCAGTTACATTCAGTTTTATTGGACACTCATTATTCAGTTATTCACTTAAAATACCTTGATATATTTGAAAGTAGATGCATGTGAAAGTAAAAGATGTAAATTGAGTTTGAGAGGACACATTCTACACAAGTCAGAATGATTTGTTTATTTGAGATTAAATTCCTGTTATATTTATCATGAACTTTTTTCTTCTATAAGGGAGAGAGGACAAAATGTACACATAGCATCTTTCCCTTACATTTCTCAGAAAAACAATCAAGAAAGATGGCTCATCTTAGGAAGTGGAGAGAGGATACAAAACTGAAGTTATGTAAAGAACCTGTAAAAATAGCTCCCTTCCAAATAATTGGAAGAAGTCAGAGTTACTGAATCTTGTAATTATTTTTGCTAAATATAATGAGCAACAGAGAATCATTTAATTTCCAGGAAACTAGAAGTTTTGATAAATATTATAATAATATTTATGCTAAAGCCATAAATAGAGCTCTTTGTTGGTATACTTACATCATAATGTGAAAACTGTAATTTTAGTTTCAGAAACAAGCAGAACAAATTGTGGAAAGCCTCAATTTTGTTATTTTATGTTATTAAAGCCTACAAGGGTGTATTGTGAGAACTACTGAGAACTACCTTATCAGACTTTTACTATTTTAAATTTGATATTTTTCACATGCAGCTTTATAGATTAATCTCAACAGGCCAGGTGCAGACATTTGGTATTTCAGAAAATCTGCACCATGGATCAAAGTATGTTTTAGGTAAATCTGTTTTGCAGTGGTGGCTCAGTGTTTTGATGCCTCAGCAGTAACAACTTAGTAGATGAATTACCCACTTTTTCACATCCTTATCAATCAAGAGTGTTAGTAAGCACCTGAGTCTTGGCATGGATGCCTACCTCTGCTTTTACACAAAAGAGGAAGGCTCAGTTTCCTAACAGGAATATCATGTCTTTAACAACAGAATGTTTTAAGTGAGTAATATCAAGTCTCAGGACCCTGGGACAACACTTCAGGTGGATATGCCTTCATAAACATATTTAGTAAGCAGTTCAAACCTAGCAGTGTGGCCTTTTGAAGAAATGTTTGCAAGGGCCTGGCGTGGTAGGATGAGGGGCAATGGTTTTAAATTAGAGAAGAGTAGATCTAAATTGGATGTTAGGAAAAGTTCTTTACTATGAGGGTAGTGGAAAAATAGAACATGTTGCCCAGAGAGGTAGCTGAGGCCTCACCCCTGGAGATCATAGAATCATAGAATTGGCTGGGTTGGAAGGGACCTCAGAGATCATCGAGTCCAACCCTTGAACCACCGTTGTGGTTGCTAGACCATGGCACTGAGTGCCACATCCAGTCTCTTTTTAAATATCTCCAGGGAGGGAGAATCTACTACTTCCCTGGGCAGCCCATTCCAGTGCCTGATCACCCTCTTGGTAAAGAAATTCTTTCTAATATCCAACCTAAACCTCCCCTGGCACAACTTAAGACCATGCCCTCTTGTCTTGCCGAGAGTTGCCTGGGAAAAGAGACCAACCCCCACCTGGCTCCAACCTCCTTTCAGGTAGTTGTAGAGAGTGATAAGGTCTCCCCTGAGCCTCCTCTTCTCCAGGCTGAACAGCCCCAGCTCCCTCAGCCTCTCCTCATAGGGTCTGTGCTCGAGTCCCTTCACCAGCCTGGTTGCCCTTCTTTGGACCTGCTCCAGGACCTCAAGCTTGACAAGGCTGTAAGCAGCCTGATCTGGGTGAGGGTGTCCCTGCTTACTGCAGGGGGGTTGGACTGGATGAACTTTAGAGGTCCCTTCCAACCCAAATTATTCTATGATTCTGTCATTCAATGCAGTGCTAATCCAATTATACTTAGTTTCAATTGGGCTTTTTGAAGAAAGGAGACTGCTGTAGTGTATTCATTCATTCAAAGAGATCTCTCTCTCTCCTTTTGCAGCATTGAAACTTCCTTTTGGCAAAACAACAGTGATGCATTTGGTGGCTAGAGAGACATTGCCAGAACCAAACTCTCAAGGTAAGCTGTGCTCTAGAGGTGTTTCTCACTCATTTACATGGCAAATAATCAGATCTCTTATAGGCTTTTGAAGTATTTTATAGTAGAGAACAGTCAAGACCTGTGGTCTTTTGTGAAGTAAGTAGTGGGATGCTTTTGTGTATGTTGTTTATAGAAAACTAAAAAATTACCTTTCTGGTTTTAGTGCTTTTCTAGAATGCAGACATTTACTCAGACCTTAAAAGCTTTAATTTTTACTGTTTAAATCTACTCCTGATACACTTCTCAGTTATATTCTCTGTATAATAACATGGTTTTTTACAACAAATAATAAAAAACATGCTTGTATCAATCATGTGCACAAAACAACCTGATGGCTTTAGCAGAACTTTCTTCTTGCTCCACAGGTCAAAGGAACCGTGAAAAAACTGGAGAAAGCAATTGCTGTGTAATCCTGTAAACCCTGTTAGCTTTACCTGCTAAGTGTGATGTAATATAGTCTTTGTCTTTCATGCTGCTGGAATAGAAGAGGCCCTACCTTGCTTCAGACACCTGTAGGAAGAGCCTGTCTGTAAATCCGTGGAACTGAAATATTACACGAACACTGTCTCATTAGTCTTTTTTTTTTTAAGAGAAAGATCTATGAACATTTTATTTTTTCTTTTTTTCTTCTCTGTTTTTTCTTTCTTTTTTAATTCCTGCTTTTTGTTTGTTGAATGATCTTACAGTACATCAGTTCTTGAAAAAATTCAATCACCAGAAAATTTAATGTGTTCTTTTCCATAGCAGGAATCACTTTTGCTACCACAAAAATCTCCATTAACTGGATCTAACCAGTCAAGCTTTTTAGATACAATTTGCACTAGGTGTGGTTGACAGTATGTTTCTCATCAACAACCTCTAACAGTATTTGAGACACCTATTAATAATCTACAATGCATAATGCAACACTGGAAAATAATATATCTATAATTAAAACAAATCTCACGGCCAAATGAAAGGAAAAACTGTTAATTCATTTCTACCTAAGTCAACCTTAGTGGCCTAACTGGCACAGAATACTAACTAAACCAAGTCTAACTATATATATTTTCACTGCAACAAACAAACAAGAAACTATGTGCCTGTAATTTAAAAGCACTCTGTAGAGGGCTGATGAAACTGATTTTTTTTCATTACTGCGTGCACTCTGATCTCGTACGTTAGTTGAGTGCTTATTGAGACAGCACAAACAAGTGCAGAGAGTGCATTTCCTAGCCTTAATATGGGAGGGGTAATTTCCTGTAGTTCATAGGCTTTTATTATTGTGCATAAACGTTAGAAAACATTATTTACTAATCAATTTTATGTATTGGAATATTGGCAGTTGGTGTTTTTCGGTCATTTTCCCATCTGTACCTTAGTGTCCAGTGTCATGCTTACTCATGAGAAACTTCAGAAGAGTTATTAAAGTTTAAAAAGCAAAAAGAAAAACTTCTGCCATAGTACTAGTTTTGTTTCTTTACATAATCTGCATTTGGTATTAGTGCTTGCAATTGTATTAAAATCAGAAGCTGATTTTTGAAGGCATACATAATAAAAGAGGATGCCGTTCTTTTGTTTCATATCAATAATTTAAATGTTGATATGCTAAAGAAATTTGCACAGCACTAAAGCATGAGCTAGTTTCATCTAAACCTGTAAAAAAAAATAAAAATAAATAAAAATTAAAAAAAAATATTAAAGATTTTATATTTTTTCACTGGGGAGGAATTCTTCCTGGGTGAAATTACAAATATGTGTAGAATATATTTAATAAAAATCTTATAAAATACATAACTATAGAAGTTAAATATAGATTGGCGTGTAGTATAATAGAACAATATTCCATATAAATAGCTTTAGCCTTTGAAACAAATGAGTCACAGGTTGACATTGTGTTCTGTACTTAAGTGTCCACAACTCTTACAGATGTTCCGTGTAATCGTTTTTTCGAATGATTGGCATCATCATCAGGTTATTTTATTCATTGTTACTGCTTTGATGAAATGCTTTATATGCAGTAGATTTACACAAATATTGTTCATACTGATCAGAATTAAATTTGTATAGAGCAGAGTTTTAAAACAAATTGTAAATAGCACTAAACATTTTCTTTCTGCAACCTGTACCAATAGACTCTTCTGTAAACTAAATAAAAGGATATTGTAGTGCGTTTTGGTGGTGTTTTAAGGGTTGTAATTGGGTCTGTAACTACTTTTAATAACACTTCTTAACCTGGAAACTAAGCAAGGGCTTGATTTTATTTATTATTTAAAAAAAAAAAAAAAAAAAAAAAAAAAAAAAAAAAAAAAAAAAAAAAAAAAGGAGGGGGTGCAAAACCTGCTGAAAGCTGCTGATGGAATGTATCACTTCAGTTGTATTTTACATCAAAGCAAGTGGCCTAGAGACTTTTTTTCCCTTGGAGAAGAATTTGCAGTTGCAAATGTCCAGCTGTGACACTGATGTACTTGTCGTGTGCTTACACTGTGAGGTTTTGTGGTCTTCATTTACTCCTAGAGAAGAGCACAGACAGACCTCGTAGGGTGCTGGGAACTGAGATGACAACATTGTGGTAAAACGAATATTGGGTGGGGGGGATTTCCTTGTGCTCTGCAGTGTGGTGGTTAAATAACTATCTAAAGGGACACACACCTTCCTATTTCTTTGTTAAAAGTTTGAACATCAGCCTGAGAAAGCTACTGGGAGCACGTTGTCATCTTCAACTGTAAGATGAAAGTTCCCCTTTTCCAAACTGCTGAGTAACACGGGCTCAGATGGGGCTTGTCCCTGACAACACAGGATAAAGAAAGGGGCTGAGGCAGGACATGTTTTGTTAGCTAACAAGACTTTGAGATGCATTGACTTTGAAAAATAACTGAAATGTAATCTTGGTTTGAAATGTAGCTAGGTACTTAATACGTTATAAATACATGAAAATCCAGTGGCTTCTAGTAAAATATTTTGGCAGGCTTTAGTAGCAAAGTACACGGAGTTCCCTTTTGTTGAGATGAATAAGATTCATACATGTGCGTGTCCAAGCAAATCCTTAAATGCTACTTGGCATCTAAAGCATGAGCCTGCCAAAATAACTGCTGCAGAATGTGGGTAGAACCATTGCCTTAATTTTCCTGCAAATTTTCAGAGTTCTGCCCATTGCAGAACATTTCTGTTGTGGTATGAGGTGGCTGGAAAACTGTGGGGGAGAATTGCTAAAAGATTGGTACCTTTTTCGTTGGATGTTTTGTTTTGAGGATTGTATATTTGCCAGAACAAAACGAGTAGCTCTAAATCCCAGGTGCCTCAGCCTTGCTGAAGTTCGTGCATGGGCTTCTCTTTTAAACAGATTGGAGTCAAGAGGATACTTGCAGCCCATAAAGATTAAAGTGAAGTCTTTGCAAAGTCAGCCTGCTGGTTGGTGTGATAATATACTGAAGGCTTTGACATTTGATTTTCACTGTTAGGTAGAAATGATATTTTCCCAGTGGATGAGTTAATCGATATCCTAAGGGAAGGAGGGGATGAATGGGAGCCCTTCTTATTCTGAAATACCATGAAGGGACCACATCTGTCTCCCATACCACTGTGTATGTTACCAATCATAAATCAATATTCAGACGTGTGAGGAGTGATATCAGTAGCAATGAAAGTGCTCTATAACTTCTGCCTTCTTAAACAATAGGAAAAATGGGGCTGTTGAAGCAGTGTTGGGAATTAGCTGCTCTGGGGAGGAAGGGTGGATGGATGGATGGCTGCTGGAATGGTAAAGGCTCTGCTGAGGTGCTGCGTGGACACTAAGGCAGTGGTGATCCCTGCAGCCTCCTTTCCTTAGTGCACCACATTTGCAACAGGAGGAGCAGTGATTTAATTCAGATAAATAAATTCAGATAAATAGGTGGCTCTCTGAAGAAGCTGCTTTCCTGTCTAATAAGTAAGCAGGAAGGCAAGCATTTCTCTAAGTCAGGATTTTCTGCTGCTGCTCTTTGAGGAAGCAAAACTTGTGTATTTTATGGTTCTGTGTGTGCTCTGATAAGATGTGTTATTCAAATCTTAGTTCAAGCAGCAAATAGGAAGGTTCTTCATTCAAAACTCTCTCACTAGCTTTATGCTCAATAAATGTGTAAGCTTAAGCAGGTTTTGTGTTGTGTGTGGGGGCTGAATTGACCACTAAGAGCAGTTGCAACATAAAACTGATGGGACTTCAGCGCTTAAATCAGAGGAAAGGCAAAAATTTGTTAAGATTCCTAAAGGAGAGTCCCTACCCTCTTTATTTCTTCTGAAGTACTCAGATTCTTCCTAAATCCTCTATCTTGGCCATTACTTGTCGGTAGCAGGATGATTTTCAGAGCACAGTGAAAGGCCTCTGTTGTTATTCAAGAAGCTGACAGCAACTTTATGGTTCATGAAAATAAACTGTTAGAAATCCTCATAAGTTAGTAGCATACTTGGCCTTCTCTGCTACATGCATACAGCTATGAAGAGATTTACAGTGTAACAGCTAATTAGCTTACAGATTTATTATACTAGGTTGTAAAATTACAAAGACATCTGTGTTCTGTTTTGCCATTAGTTATTATTGACTTCTGCTTTGTTTTTAAATTAATAAGGTTTTGGTTTGGTTTGGGTTTTTTTATAGTAATCTGGAAGAGGAATGACCAGTAACATAGAAAATGGTGGTGGTCAATAAAGTCAAGCTCACAAAAAATTAGGAAAACGCAGTGGTACCTTATCAAGCTCATGGAATGGATCTGTGACAAGGGAAGTTCATTTTTTATTGTAAAAGATGATGTAGTTAAAACTAAAATTTAATTTTAAATGCAAGTACTTCTAAAATTACCTTATTTGTCCAGGTCTGAGTCTGTGGGCAAACCTGTTGTATTGAAAGTTCCTTAGGGCTTTGAAAATTATGACAAAAATAATGAGACAGCAGAAATATTATGGAGAGATAAAAGAGAGTGAGATATTGAAAGATCTGTGACTAACAGAGAAAAATGGATGGAGAGAACTTCTGGTTTTGTCTTGGAGCTTTAACAGCCCCGTTTTTATATTTGTTATTAAAGTGACAAATTTGAATCCAATAGGAACGTTTTTCATTAAATCAATGGCAATCACTTCCACCAGAAGTAACATGAGGAGAAAAGCTGAGAAAGGTGAAAATTGGTAGAATTTTAAAATGATCATAACTAGTGATGCCAAACTTTTTCTCAATGAGGCAGTAATTTTTTTTCCTTCAAGGTAAAAGCTCCTCTGGCACATGATTACCTCCCCTGAGTACAAGCACCTGCACAGCCTGAGCTCCACCTGTGCAGAACGAGTGTACCTTGGTAAGAGTTGATCTGTACAAACACGTTACTTCACCAGAAGAACTTCTGGTCAGAGTCGAGGGGATGTTTGTGCTTTGCCTGAGCAGGCTCAAGGGAATGAGTCGCTGTGTTCAGCTGGTGGAGAATGTGAACTGCATGCAGTTCCTTAGGGCAGAGGTTAATGCCTCTGGAGTGGTGCAAGATGAAAGGACCCTGCTTTTATAAATTCAGAGGACGCTGGATTTATAGGTAGTAAATGTTTTGAGTCTTCTACCAGAAAATACTCTTTAGCTTCTAATTTTTTATAGAGAGGCAGGGTAATGGTATGAAACGGAGAACAATTTTCTTCTTGTGCTTTTATCTGTTCTTTGAACTCAAGATCAGGAGGAAATAATGGGAGATGTTTTAGGAGCCTACTGTAGGATTGAGCATTAAATGGCTGGTCAAAATTCCACCCCCCCCCCCAGCAGTGATCCATGCCTCAAAGAGCAGCTGGGGGGAAGAGGTGACCACTGTCCACAGTGTGGCAACTCCAGTTGCCAGGGTGGTGTGGCTGAGGTTGTGAGGAGGGGCAGGAGGGGGTGATACTGGGTTGCTTTGTGAGGCTTTCAGTTATTGCCTGGCAAAAAAGGGGGTTGGGATCTTGTACATGGAACTACCTGTTAGGGTTGGAATTAATATATATATATATTTATATATGTATATATATATATATAAACCCATGATAATGGAAGTCAGCTGTACTGGATGGATGATATGGTACTTCCAGACCAAGACAGGGAAATATGCTTTATGTCTGCGTTAATCTGTTTCACTTCTGCTGTCTAATCTAAAGAAAGGTTGAGTTTCAGTTCTTTAATTTCTGCAGTTCTCAGAGGTACCTCATCAAGGATTGTTAAGCCCCAGAGCTGCTGAGGTGAGGGCTGTGCCATAGCAGGGTGTGAGCATCCCGCAGCCTGGCTGAGGGAAAAGGCAGAACCCAGCTGCACACACCCCTGTGGGAGATGAAGAGCACATCAGGCTGGAGTGGGAGGAAATGTCAAGGTGGCAAGTCAGCAAGTGCCCAGGCAAGGGAACTCTACCAAACCCACACAACTGTACCAGGAGCTGAGAGTTCTGCCTTTTGGTGAAGTAAATTCAGTGGCTGTTCTTCTGGAAAGCAAATATGCCAGGGTCTGCTCTTGCATTAACTAAGCCCTGTCAGCCTCTCTGCCTCCCCCTGATCCCCAAGACCAAGGCTGCTACCTCCTCCTGGGCAAAATGCTCCCATGAGCCCCCCTGGAGGCATCACCAGTGGGATGCAGTACCTGGGCTTCCAGAAGGGGATCAGGTCCTTTGCCTCGGTGGCCCAACAGCTGCTGCCAGACAAGAAATCAGCTTCCCCACCACTGCCTTTGTGTGGGGACTGCAGGGCTGGGGCGGGGGACAGGGGTTGCTTCACCCTTCGAAGAGGCAGTTTCTTCTGTCTGGTAGTTAAAATCTGTGAGGAGGCTTTTGCTCGTGTTAAATATCACATGTGCACTTCTGTTCCTGGCTGTTTTGATCAACTGAAAGTTAATGGTGAAGCTCCAAAGACTGTGGCCAGGCACTCAAAACCCTCCTGTTACTTCTGGAAATGAAGGCATCTGGAAGGTGTTGTGACTTGCTGCCTGCCTGCGTGCCAGACACCCACCCTGCCTCTGAGGAAGGCAGTCCTGTCAGTGATGCACAGTGCTGCTCCCTGCTCTCATGGGAGGATTCAGCTCTGGCAAGGCTTTGTGTGCACGACTTCATGGGCTTGAAGATGTTGGGTTGGTGTACTGGTATCTGAATCTTAAACTCCCCTTTGATTTAGCAAAAAAATTTCCTGCGAAGGGAAACTGGTGCACAGAAGATAATCCACTCCATTTTTTAATTATTATTATTTTTCAGATAAGACTTCTGCTGGGAATAGCTGCCTGGAGGGCAGGTGTAGGTATTCCCTTCTGCTCCAAGAGGGATGATCCAGCCAACAGAAAGTACAGGTGGAGCTTCTGTAGGGTGAAATGTGGTTGCTGCCTGGAAAAACCTCAAAGTTTCCTCTGATTCCCACAGGCTGATTCCAAAACCTGGAGACTCACCTCTCCTTTCTCGGAAAAAGTGAAAAATGGAAGCAAAAATAATTTTCATATTGGTAGGTCATTGCAAACAGAAGAGCCTGGAGATAATGAAGCTTCTGAGAGCAAAATATAACTGGCAGCAAATGCACAACTCAGCTTTTCAGCCACTGATAGATACTTAAATGTGACTGGTTCACATTTCTGCACCTCCAGGACATCAGTCTTGTGAGAGAAGGAGAGATGACCTTCTGTATAAAACACCAAGGGCACACAAGCACAGTGGACTCTTCTAGCTGTGAACATCCCCCCCAAAGCGGCCAGACCTTTCTCTGAGGAAAACCAGTGGGATTTGCAAAGTCACAGACTGAAGCTTATTATCTGCTGAGTGAGAAGGTGATGAGATTTGATAGCCCTCTGATAGGCATCCACTGATAGGCATCCCTGGCCCCACCTGGGGCAGCCCCAGCCACGCTGGCACCAGGGTTGGGCAGGAGGGAGTAAGGGGCTTGGCAGTGGGGGGGCTGGGGCTGGCTGGGGCCACACTCAGCTGCCTGAGGAGGTTTGAATTAGAGGGGTGTGATCCCCTGATTGTACAGTTTGACCAAAGATGCCCAAAGGGTTTTTTTCAGCCAAAACCAAAATGAAGTATTTGTGGAAGGATAAAGAGGTGATACATTGCACTCCCCTGAAGCAGAACCTGCAGGCAGGGGTGCCTGTTCCCCAGGGAAAAGGGAGCACGGGGAAGGAAAAGGGGAGGAAAGAAGGCTGAGAGCAATTCAGCAGAAGAAAGCAGGGTACTGCAGTGTCTGGGCATCAGCAACTCCAGGCTGTAGTTGTAAATAATGCTGCTCCCGGCAGCCTTATTTTGGGGGATTTTGCAGGCTGTCATGGTGAAGCTGTATTGATTCCTGGATACAGGTGCTGAATTTCTGCATCTGCTAGTCCTTCACAGCTGCAGTTCTGCAGCATATTTCTTTGTAGAAGTACAGTTTCTATATGTGAAAAGATCTTTTTTGTTAAGAAATGCTCCAAAGGAGGAGAGATGATTTCATTAGGAAATGCAGAAAGGACTGGTGTGGGGAGCAGAAACCAGGACTTCTCATCTGATGCTCCTGCCACGTCCTGACAAGGTGCTCAGAGCACCTGCAGATCAGGACTCTCCCTCCAATACCTGCTGCCTTTCCTGTGTTGGGTTATTTGTGCCTATTTCTGTCATGTTCTTAATGTGAAAATAAGGTCTCACTAAATTATAAATACCAAAGCAGACACTTTTAATCGGCTTTACATTACTATAAACATAGCTTTTTGGCCTAGCTTTGGCATGAAAATAGTATTTTTCTACTGAAAAACAGAAAAAAAGATTCTATATGACACAATAAATTTGCAGAAGTGTGTAAGAGGTGCTGTTACTCATCTCCAGACTGACAATCCAGCTGCACTGCTTGAACCTGATTTGACAAATAACTTATTCCTGTTTGATGTCCCTTTTTTACACCTCTTTTAAGTACTGAATTCACTTCATCAACAAGAAAAATCACCTTTTTGTGTTTATTGGCAATGCTTCCCCATCAATCCTGCCATGTCTGTAAGAGGAGCTGTATCTCCTTCTCTATAGGAATTCCACCAGTGCTCCCTCTGGACCAAGCTGGTCCCTCTGGACCAAGCTGGGACAGAGGCAGGGGTGGTGACCCCTGCTTACTCCTCTGGGTCTGGATCATACCCAGGAGGAGGCTGACAGATTTTCAGCTCTCTGAACTTTAGGAAGACCCTTCAATAATTCCCCTGTTTGGTATCTGTGCATGGATCCTGAACTAGTGTGTATTTGTATACTCTTTTTTAAAAATTATTATTATTTTATATGTAGAAAATAGAGAATTTGGTTAGACAGTCTGCAGCAGGAGGATTCAATCTTCTTTCCTCATATGAGAGTTCTGCATTTTTTAGGATGCAGTTGTGTGCAGCCTAATAGCTGCTAGCTCTAATGCAGTCATTACTAAGCAATCAGGAAAGGCTCAGAGAAAACAGCAGAGAACCACATCCCACAAGTCACATGGGGAAGGAGGAAAGGAGACTGCTGTACTCCAAGCAGATACACAAAATGCTTTAGATTGTAGATGGGAAGGTGGACCCATGCTCAGGTACATCCTGTGATGATTCAGTTTGGGCTGATGTAAATCTTGGAACACTGGGGTCCAAACTGGGGGCTCTTTGTCTGCTCTCACTGGCAGCCACCTCACAGATTTATTCTTTGTTTCCTCTTCCCACTCACTGTCTCTTTTGGATTACACCAAGCTGCAGGACAATATTCACAATCACCAGGGGGTGGGGAGACTCTGGAACAGGTTGCCCAGAGAAGTTGTGGCTGCGCCCTCCCTAGAAGTGTTCAGGGCACTGATGGATGAGGCCTTGAGCAGCCTTGTCTGGGTGAGAGGTGTCCCAAACCATGGCTGGGAGGTTGGAGATGATCTCTAAGGTCCCTTCCAACCTAAGCCACTCTCTGATTTTTCCTGCTAGCACATTAACACAAGTCTAAGCTGACCCAGTGCCCTTGTTGGGAAAAGGGCAGATGGGAAAGGAGGTTGCATTGGTGTTGCTCTATTTAGCTTTACTCCTGTGCTGGTTCCTCAGTGCTGGTTTTGCATCTGTCTTAAAAGCTGAGGATACACCTTATTTAACTACACAGAGCTCATGTGTTACATGATGCTGCTGTGCAAACTGGTCTGTTAAGTCTCTCAGACCTAACTGGTCTAGTCAACTGTTTGAGAGCTCTGGCTGCCTGATGGATTTTTTTCAGTCCTCCTCCAGACTACCCTGGGATTTACCAGCAAATTGGAATTTGCTGTCCAATTTCCTTTCTCTCCTTCCAAAGGCTCCAAGTTGTGACTGGGCTGCCTTAGCTGGGAACCACTCAGCAATTGTCTGTTATCTCTAAGCAGGTATGTGCTCTGCTGCAAATATTTTGGAAATCAGAAAGGCTGAGATACTCATTCCTGTGAAGGAGCACATGTGCCCTGAGGGAGATCCCAGTGTTAGCAGAGGTGCAGTTGTATGAGGATGGAGCCTTTCAGCATCACAGCAATGCAAGGGGCTCCCAGCCCATTGAACCTAGAGGACACCCTTGGGTTTCAAATCAAAGTGATTCCTATCGATGGTGGGGGCACAGAAGCATCCTGACTGAGCATCACACAGGGGTAGCAGAAGGTCCACTCATGGACCCAGGACCTTTTGGAATCCCCTCCAGAAGAAATGGTATGAAATGGCCTGCAGGTTGCTGGAGATCCAGTGTCTATGGACCTGTTTTACAAACTTTAATTATCTGAAACTTCATTTTGTCAAGCTATCCTTGTTGCAGGAAATGATAATGCACTAACAGAAGTAGCCAGTGCAAGGATATTGATTTTTAAGAGTATGCTGATAAATGAGGAGCACAGGAAGCAGACTTGGCTGATCTCCAAGGGTTGCTAATAGATAGGAGCAGCAAAAAGAAAAAAGGTACCGAGAAACACGGCCCCATCAAATTCCCACAGTAGCTCATGGAAAGTTTTCTGTTGACTCCAGTCTTTTTTTACTTTTTTAATTTTCTTTTTTTTTTTTTTTTTTCCATTTGGCCCATACCAAACATGATGAGACCTGAAGTGAAAGTTTCCCACTGAAAGTCTTTGTCTCTTTTCTGAACTCAGGAGGTCTCAGTCCTTTTTGAAACCAGAGTCAAGTCCCTCTGAGATGGGGATCCCTCTGGATATCTGAGTGAGTCAACAGCCAGGCTGTGGGTCATTCTTTCCCTCCCGTATTTTTCCTTTGAGGACCTCCTGCAAGGGGTCAGAGGAGGAGAGTGGTTGTTCTCTTGGTATTTTTTTTTCTTCCACTCTGCCCACAGTACAAATGCAGCCAGAGAGGGATCTGGGAACACTTTCATCTCTCTAGGTGACTGTGGTACCACTTCTCCACTGGTGCTTGTATGTTTTATTTAAAAAAAAAAATAAAAATCAAGTCCCCCAAAAGCTTTCTCATGTCTAATGTCTTCAAAACCAAGCTACTGGTCTAGGGAAGACCATTGTTAGCACAGTCCTAAATAATTACAGAAGAGAAAACAGCATTTGAGAAGAGGAGTTTGTGCCAACCATTCAAATCTACACCCCAATTTTCTTCACCTCAGATGCAAAGTCATGCATGTGGCCCTCCTTCATGGAAAGCTCAATAATATTTGCTTTAAAACCTACTCCCTTTAGCAGAGATCAGCTTTGCAAACCATCATCATCTTACTCTCCATTGCTATTAGGGCTGAAGAGCACAAGGTAAGAAGGTGGGAAGGTTTCCCACTGTGCTCACCTGAGTGTAACATCATGAATCTGTAAGAATGGTTTGGAAGTGAAAACTGTGCTGGTCTTTGGAAAGTCATGGAGAGTGTGAGAGGTTCCTAATGGGGAGAGAAAAGCAAATCATAGAATCATAGAATTGGCTGGGTTGGAAGGGACCTCAGAGATCATCGAGTCCAACCCTTGAACCACTGTTGCGATTACCAGACCATGGCACTGAGTGCCACATCCAGTCTCTTTTTAAATATCTCCAGGGACGGAGAATCCACTACTTCCCTGGGCAGCCCATTCCAATGCTTGATCACTCTCTCCGTAAAGAAATTCTTTCTAATATCTAACCTAAACTTCCCCTGGCACAACTTAAGACCATGCCCTCTTGTCTTGTTGCACCCCTTTTGGTGGGGAAAAACCCCCAAACAAACAGCCAAAATATGATCCAGAAAGTAAAGGGTAATCACTCCTTTCTCCAGTCCCTGGGAAAGTTGCTGAGTTCCCTCTCCTACAAGTTAGGACATTATGGTCTGGATGAGTGGGCAATCAGATGGGTAGCTGGAAGAAATCAGGCTCACGGGGTAGATGTTAATGGGTTGTGAGACCAGAGACAAGTGGGTTAACCCAGATCCTCTGTGGCACCTCTTCTGTTCAACACCTTTTTGCATGACCTGGAGGAGGCAAGGGAGTGCTCGTTCCAGGTCTGCAGGTCACTGTGAAGTGAGGGGACTGGTCACTGTGCTGCCATCCAGAGATCTGGGTGGCCTGGAGGAACAGAGCAGCAGGAACCCCATGAAATTCGGTGGGGACAAATGCAAACCCCTGCTGTCCCCCTGCATCAGTGCAGACCAGGGGACTGAAAGAGCCCTTTTGCCATGTAACTGAATGTCCATGCTGAGGGGGGCCAGGACTCAGAATTTGTCCAGTGAGGCTGTCTTGTTTCTTTGTCTTCAGAAGGTTTCAGAACCCATCAGGAGCCCACATAACCCGGCCAGATCTCACAGCTGACCTTGTCCTGAGCAGCCCATTGGACTAGAGGCCTCCTCAGGTTCTGTCAAGTCTGAACTATCCTACACTTAGGTCAATGAAATGCTGAAACATTGTCAGAGATAGAACCCATAGCCTGGTGTTACTTCCCCTGCCCTGCATGCAGCAGCCCCAGCCTCACTTGATACGTATCCATTTCTAAATGGTTTCCTGGCAATAGCAAAAAATAAACAGATTTCCATTAAAAATTGCCCCAGTGTGAACAGTGATATCAGATGATGATGCTGAATGCTGGGGCTGGAGCTTTTTATTTCTAATTCTGCCAAAAACCTTCTTACTTAAAAACAAGGAGAATATAAGCCATTGGTTGGCACAGCACCAGGAAAAAGCCAGTCCTGCTCTTTGAAGCAGCCCTAGGGAGGACGGGAGGAGCAGGAATGGCTGCAGCATCCTCTGACAAGGCTCTGCTGGGACAGAGAAGGAAAAATTTGCCCTGGTGAAGAAAAAGAGGAGAAAGAGTCTCTCCAGCCCTGCTTTGAGTGATAGTGGCTTTGCATGGTGGGTGGTGAGGACCTCCTGTATCCTTAAAGCTTTCACCTTCTAGTTTGGCGTGAGGCAGGCAATCCATATGAAGATAAATGTAAGAAAGGTTAGTGTGAAAGGGATCATTTATTTTCTCTGCTGTGCTTAGCAGTGTCTCCAATTCTGATGATTCTGCCAAAGAAATACATGCGTAATGAGACAGAAGTATGAGGCAGTTTGTTTCCTATCCAAGCCATCCTTTTCCTCTGGCAGATATCTTGGCTTAAAAAAAAAATAAATTGTACAGCTTCAGCTAAACAGCCCTGGCTTTTCCTCTGCATGAAAGTGGTCTCTGAGCCCCTAAATCAATATATTCCTTCCTGTCCCTCTGAGATTGCTTAACTGAAGTTGCTTTGCTGCTCTTCCTGCAGACTGCTGAGCTTGTCACTTTGCCTCTGGAGCTGGGCACTTTGCAAAAAAAAAAAAAAAAAAAAAAAAAAGTGTCACATTCCTGTGCCCCAGCTCAGTGTTCCCATTTGAAGGCATTTCCCTTTCCCTCTTCCCTCACTGCAAAGCCCCATCCCCATTCCAGCTACAACTGATTCTGCCATTCCATCACCCTGCAAGAGGCTGTTTGCCATCTGTGGCATAACAAGAAGGCAATTCCTGATTAATTGTGTGGCTCACAGTGCTGTTAGGCTTCACTGCCAGCCTCTGCAGTAGAAATCCGATGTTTATTTTGGAGGTTTTAGGCAGGGGCAGAGCTGGATCCCCCTCCTGCCCTGTGCTCTATGGTGGGATGCCCCTGGTTCTGCCCCACAGCCTTGCTGTACCCCCACTTAGTGCTTCACTCTCCTTCAGACAGCACCAGAGACAACTGAAGAAGCTTTTACTCCCTCCAGCAAATTTTGGCTTCTGCTTAGCTGGTTTTTAAGCTTTGAGATGACTTTAGGTTATATCTTGATATAATCTTCATGGAGCCCCTGTGGGAAATGCTCCTGAGCTCCATGTATTTCCCTCTGGCTGTGTGTCCCATGCCAGGGGATGCTGCTGGCTCCTCATTTCTCTCACCACCAGCTTCCCACCACCACTGCCCTGAGAATCAGTGGGCATGGACAGACCCAGAGGCACCTGGGTTCAGGGAGCAGGGGCAGGGGACAAGAGGGCCACAGCTCAGCCCTGGCCCTTCCCTGGCTTCACATTAGGCAGGTGCACAAAGTTTTGTCACGGCATATCTCTCCTAGCAGTGAATTTCATCCTTGATGCAGAAGGCTCCCTGAGCCATAGGCGTTGGCTGTGTGGTGAGAGGTTGGCTCCAGGAGTCTGTGCTGGCACCTACCAGCTTGAAAATTTCCCTCACCCTCATAATTGACATAATTATACAATTACAGGAGTAAGATGTTGTCTAAGATTCGTATCAAACGGGGAGCCAGGAGAATGGCTGCAGCCAGGTGAAATTCTGGCTGAAAGGCAAAATCCCTCAGCTGTGGCATCTGCTTGAACACAAGGAAATTTTGCCTCCTGTCTCTGCCAATCGTCAGAGCCACTTCCTTTTTCTGGTGTCCCCCAGGAAATAACTGAGTGTCCTGGCAGAGGTCAGACATTATTTTGTGGTTTCATGAACACAGAAAGCCCACGGATGTGCCCTTGTCTGAGCCCTGGAGCTGGGCACGTTGCTGCCACAGAGAGCACCCCAAAGATGGCACATGTGTGTCAAGGTGCAGCATATGCTTCATTTGTGCAAACCATGAAGAAGAGGGTGAAGACATGAATTTGACCCTGTCCCCATGGTGTATCTTACTCAGATGTAAAATTTTCTTTTATTGATTATTTAATACTAGCAGAGACGTCTCTAAATCAGAGGGCATCCCTGATGCTCAAGCTCTGCCTGCAGAGAAGGGCACGGGTACCGCCCCTCCGGGTGTGATCCCAGACTGCAGGGAATCGCTCCCTGCTTCTCGGGGCGAAGTGTTTGCATTTCCTCGGTACCAGCAAATTGCTATGAGGAACAGAAAGGGGCGGATGCCGGCGCCGGTGTCTGTCAGCTGCGGTGAGGAGGAGGAGGAGGAAAGCTCAGCAGCTGCCACGTCCCTGCCCCAGGAGCGGCCCCTGGGTTTTGCTCAGCTATTTTTAAAATACATTTTATTGAGACTTGTACGTGTGCAGTGGTGTAGAACCGTAGCTGAAAGCATTTGGGCTCCTAATGCAGATAAGTTGCCCGAAGCAAGGTTCAGGGGGGCTTCTGACCCCTTCCCTGCCTGCTGCTGCCAGCACAGCCCCCAGCATCCCCCTGCCCACACTGCACCATTGACCCTGTGGCTGGGCACAGGAGATGCTGGCCTCAGCTCCTGTCTCTTCATGGTATTTTTTAATTTGCTTTTTGATCTCTTCTACCAACATAGATCCAAAAGGCTGTCACCATCCAGGTGAACCCTCCTGTGCCTTCCTCCAAGGGGGGGTCAGGTCAGGATGAGCTATCCTTGGGTCAGAGGGGATGGGTAGCTCTGGCCTGACCCCCACTCGTATTTGTTGCACAGTGTTGTAGGTGCACAGTTTGGGAAGCATCCTTGGGTGTCCCCTTTCTGGCCTCTGCAAGTGAAGGGGAAGGAAGAAAGCAGAAAGCTACAGCTACAGACAGCTCGTGGGGACTCTGGGCTGGGGACCACTTGAACCCTGTTAGTATTGTGTGACTGCTGTGACTGCTGCCAGACAGAGCAGAAACGACTGCAGCAAGAGAACAATCATTCTGCTCTTCCCCTGAGGTCAGCAGCATCCCACAGATACGTTGTGGGCTGGAGTGAGCCTGGCAGGCAGCACTGCTGTCCTTTTGAAAGGGATGTGGTTGGGCAGTGGGTACAAGTCCTGCACCCCAGCATTACTGCTCCAGGCTACTTGTCTCCTCCCCTCCTCAGTAAAATAGACAAAAAGGGCAGAACAGGCTTTGCCCTCGTGTACAGCTTTCTCTGTGAGCCTAAATAAAGCTGAACTGGCTGTTTCTTCAAGGATGCTGAGCAAGGGTGGGCAGTGGGTGAGCTGGGACCCAGCGCTGCTAAAGTGAGGCCATGAGGATGCCTCTGGGAGGCTCCCCAAAACACCAGGAGCATAAAGGGTGGGCAGATGCATAGCCTGTGGGCACAGACAGACTCCCCCTGTGCTCTAGGTCTGGGTACGGGCAAGGAGTTTCAAGCCAAAGAGCTTCAGACTGGATGCAGATTTAACTGCTTTTCCAGCCTTATTTTCTGTTACTCTGCTTCTGTGCTTGGGAATGGATTTGTTTGTCAGCCATAAAAACAAAAAAGTCTGGGTTAGCAGGAGATTTTTATTGCTGGATAGGCCTATCACTTGACCTTTTGCTCTCAGTTGTCCAAGATGCACAGCAAGCCCCAAGCAACCTTTCTCACATCATCATGGAAACCGCTGCTGTCATAATATGGAAACTTAATTTTAGCCTAAATTTCTGAGGAAACAAAGCATATAAACTCACACGAGCTGTCTGTACATCTGTCTCACCATCCAGGCTGCCAGCTGGGTCTGTCTGCTCTTGACAGCACTGACAAAGTGTCTCAATCTGGGAGGCAGGTGGTGGTCCCACTGGTGAGAAGATCCTGTGGGTGATCTGAGGAGTGATGGGTGGGTGGGTGGGTGGGTGAGAGGGATGCAGACCCAAAGTGGGAAGACAGGTGTGTGACCTGGGTTGTTCATTGCTGGTTTGATCCACCAGTGTCCAACACAGGGAGCTGAGGTGCCATAGAGATGCCCATCTCCCATCAGAGTTATCAAGTAAGATGGATGCCATCAGGAGAGATGGGTGAAAAATGGGACATGAATTATGATGTGATATGGATCCAAATAGTTTGGGTTGGAAAGAAGATCATCTGGTTCCGACTCTGATCTGATTAAGGAGCTGAGGAACTGAAGGGTACAGATTTTGGACCCACCTCAGTAGAAAATTGAGCTTCTCCCTCTCTGCCATCCCTAAAAAAACTGGCTACTGCAAAGCAGAGCTTGGGCTGGGCAGCCAGGAAAGGTGTGAGAGAAGCTGCCTGAGGCTGTCCTGGAGGGTACCACTTCTTCCCTGGGGTCAAATCATGGCAAAGGCATTGGCATTTCATGTGAGGTCTGGGGTACCAGGGGCTTCCATCCCTTCCTGCCTCCAGGATCTGTTGACCTTTAGGAGGCCACATGCTCACTGATTTAACTCCTGTTGTGTAGGCTACAGCCACAGCTTGGGACACCCTGATTTACATTGCCAACGAGTGCCAAGCATGGCAAATAAAGTTCAAGGAACCACTTGACACAGAACAGGGAGGCAAATGGTCCTTTTTTTTCCCAGTGGATGTGCTCCCCCTGGCACCCCCAGGTTCATGGCCTCCATGCAGCAGGAGGATGATGGATTGCAGTGAGAAAGGGTTCTCCTTTTTTGAAAATAATATTTGAAATAACTACTGGTAACTCCTGCCTCCTTTATTCTCTTTTCTGTCTTTCTTGCCTTTTTGAACATTCAGGCTTCTTTAAAACACCACCAACAAAAAAATCTTTGTGAGATTTTACCCTGAAATAATTCCAAATCTCATAAATTTGAACACACTATCTTTTATTCTCTTTCCAAGCATCATAAACCCCATGGTGAAGCTGCAGGGGTAAGCACATCTACGTGTCACCGGGGCTTATTTTGCTACATCACTGGTTTTATGGGGATAAAACTGCAGCACACTGAGCTCCAAGAGCCCGTAGCATAATAACCCAAACTTTCTCTGAACTGTTGTAAGAATATTTTTAAGAGATCCCAGGTTGAAAGTAACTATCTCTGACATAGAGATGCCATTTTCCTGTATCCAAATATCTAGTTAATATTTAAAGTCTTGCAAGCTATCTTAATCTGGAGAGAAAGAGCCCCAGGATGCTATTCAGTGTATTTAAAGGGTTTCTTCTGCTGTTGCTTAGTATTTGTGTCTGCTGCCCACTGGTCTTTTTACCTGCATTTTTAAAGTCAGGCCTGTTCCCACTTGTGAATAGAGGAACCCTCTCTTGTAGTTTGTCATCTGTCTGGGCTCTGCAGTGATATTGGAAGAAAGAAGTCGCATACATCTCACATTAGTCTGCAGTGATGGCTTTGGTGACAGCTGACATCAGAGGGACCTCCAGGCTGCAATGCAGCAATATAGAAGGGAAGCTTTTCAGGGGCAAAGGTATGACTGGGTTGTCGACTGGTCACCTCCCATGAACCAGATAAAGGTATGCAAAAAAAAAAAAAAAAAAAAAAAAAAAAAATACAGGTTTGTGACCCTGAAAGACCTTTTAATTCCAGCAGACAGGGCCAGTTCTGAGCTTATGCATCTGGTTGCATGATGCAACTGGACAACAGGGCCCTGCAGAGGAACATCCTTTCTTTGCCCCAGTACTTGCTCTTTCAGAGTCAAGGAGCTGGGAAGCAGACCCCTGGGGCAAACCCTGCCACATCCAGAGGTTTATGTACCCAGCTGCACCCCTTTCCAGGGGTCTGTATTGCCTCTTACACTGGTGTTCATCATTATTATGATTTTTGGAAGTAACCTGGGGCAACTGTACATTCCCTTAGTTTTATAAGAAACACAATATGCTGGAAACAAAGCCTGTATATCAGGACAGGTGCTGGTGGAGATGGGGGACACAGAAGTGGGTTGATCTGAGCTTGCCCTGGTTTTGTAAAGGGGTCTCCCAGAAACCCCCTCCCACTTGCCCAAGCCAGGTAGTTTCCAAGCAGCAGAAGGGCTGCAGAGCAGCTGTAGGGACATCAGCTCTCACCAGACTTTGGGAGGAAGGACATAGCAAAATCAATGGGCAGTGTCCATTTACTGTAATAGGTTTTGGTTTGGGTCAATGGGTTTCCTCCTCCCATTAATCACCATTGCAGTCCACAGTGCAGAAGTAGTGCTGCAAGCTGAAAGGGAAATAACCCTGCCCCAGCAGAGAATGAAGACAACCCATTAGCAAGGCATGCAATGCTCTCTCACTTGCATTTGCTCTGTCTGTCTGTCTTTTAATTGTGACCAGGGTTACAAGTGGAGGAAGGGCTGGGCTGAGTTTATAAACCCATTTTTTATAAAGAGGATTACTCGGAAATAGACGTCCTGTGCACAGGTTTCCCTGATTAATCCTTGAAATTTCTGAGAGTCAGAGCTCACCCCATGTTATTCAGCTTCCTGACAACCTTTTCTTCCAGTTTAACTGGTGCTGAAATTAAATTTTTTAATTATGTGGTAGTCTGATGCGACTCCTTCTCCATAAGTCTGCATCTGAAGATTTTTTCCCTGTGATGGGAGGCAGGTGAAGGCCCCTCATGTACCAAGAGCAACCCCTTCACTTCCTGGTCCCCCCAAAATCCTGGTGGGCACTGGCTGCCACATGTGCTCACCCAGCCCAGCCTTGCTGCTCTTAATGCTCGGTGATGGGGAATGGCCAAGCTGCCTCCACAAATGTGATTTCCAACCCCTAGCAGAACCTCTCCCCTGCTTCTTCCAGGGGTGGGTGTCAGCAGCAAGGCAGCAATACAGGGAAAATTCCTTGTCCACCAGTGCAGGACCTGGGTGCAGTTCCCAGGTTGCTTGCTGGTGGGGCTGGGGCTTGGTGAGACCCAGGCTGGACATCCACAGGGCTTGGCTTCCCTGAGGCTGGTGAGCCTGTAAGTGGATAATGAAACTGTTGGTGATTAATAGACTTTTTAAATGGGGCTAGGACTTGGAGGCAGTCCAGGGAAACACAAGCTGCTCATGGCTATGCCATGACACACAAAGGAGCTATGCTCATCAGATAAATTATTCATTGCCATTTTCCCAGCTCAGCTCTCTTGTTGACCTGGTATCACTAATGAAGAGAGGGCTGCAGAGAATGACTGAGTGACAAGGTGGGACCAAAGGAGCAGAAAGTTTGGATGGGAGGCTCAGCATGGAGGTGAACATCAACCAGAAAACAATGGGAAGTGGCAAAGATTGAACTGGGAGGTGAAAAATAAGGACAAGCAGAAAAAAAATGGTGGAGAACTAATAGCAGTGCTAAGGGCTGTGAAACTGGCAGAGGGAGAAGCAGAAGGCTAGAAACTCTACATGAACTGGAGTGGGCTCCCAACATTTTGCCAAAGCCAGGAATAAGCACATCTAAGACAGCTCCAGTGAATGGGTCAGGGTGTTGGAGCATGAGAAATGGCAGGGAGGCAGGGATGGGGACCATGGAAACGAGCCAGCTGGAAAGAAGGCTGCGAGGGCCAGAGCTGCAGAAAATAAAAGATGATGTGACAAGGGAAACAGCTAACATGAGAATCTGCCCTGCTACTGAGGAGTCAAAAAAGACAGCTGTGATGACTTGGATGTGTGTCAGGAATGGCCCTTAAAAGATACCCTACATGGCAATGCACATGGGAGTGTGAGACACTAGAAATAGAAGAATACTGCGTATGGGGTGGGCAGAATGAAAAGGAAAACTGAGATAAATGTTTTAAAGACATGGGAAGATACTTCAAGACCAAGAGGGCAGAAAGAATTCTCTTTAATGAGCTGATAGGCAAGGGAAAAAAAAATAGAAATACATCGTAATTTTCTTGGTTCAACTAATTCACAGAAGGATTTAAACCTTGAATTTTCTCATCCAAAGAGCACCCCTCACCCAGGGTTGCTGGGCAATGTTCCCAGGAGAGCTGGGAGGGAGCTGGAAGGAGCCACCCCACCTCAGGGAGAGTGTTAGGGTCCAGCACTCTCCTCCAGCCAAGCCACCAGTGGGAATTCATGGCCTCTTATGTATTTGGTGAACTTAATTCATGAACAGGCCTGTATATTTTATTGAAACCTGTGAAATAACAGTCTTCAGACTACCATCTACATCCATCTGTAATCCTTGGAGTAAGGGTTGGTGCTGGAAGAGCATCATCCTTCCTTTGTTTTTTTTCTACCAGGGAGGAAACATGGGGCAGAACAACTGCTTGCTGGGAGCTGGTAAGGTTCAGGAAGCTTTTCCATACAGCTCTTTGATGGCTTTCCTGAATTCCTCATTGCTTTGATTTGCATAGAAATTTATATGCACCTACCTTGTGTTTTGGAGCTTTGAAGTGTACTTCAGATAGCAGCAAAGGGGTCTCAGATATTAAATGAATAATTAAATGAAGAGAAGCAGTTAGCACAGACAGAAACCAGAAATCTGTACAAAGAAGTGAAGCCATCACTCTTCTCACAAAGATCAAATATGTTCCTTATGCAGATTGGGATATTTGGCTTTCAGAAATTCAGATGGGATTGATTTAGTTGAAATAGTAAATATGGCCAGAAAAGAAGGTAAAAGCTTTGGTTTACACTGCTGAAGGATTGCTCATCCTCCAGCAGGATGGCTTGCACTGCACTGGACCTTGTGCCCATCAAACCTGGAGGGGAACCATGCCTCTGGCTACAGCTACCAGGGAAAACCAGGGTAGGAATCAGCACATCAACTGAGAACATGGTTGCTTAAAAGTCAATAAACAAAAGCAGTGCTTTGAAAGCTGTGGTGCAGGCTGCCATCAGGGATGCACCCTGAAACTGTGAACCTCCTCCCTTCCTACCATCAGTGAGGTGCATCCTGTAGCAGAAGCACCCAGGTCTGCAGGGCCTCCTCAGAGCAGGAGGATCATAACCTATGGAAAACTGAGGACAGGGATAAAGAGCTTGTACTTTTTTTTACTAAAAAAACCTCAGCTTGTAGCCATAAATACATATGCAGAGCTGGCCTGACTGACAGATCCATCAGGGCTTACTCTTCTACAGGATTTAACTGTCAAAGGCAGCTGCTCAGTGGCTGAATTTTATTTCTGCTTCCACAGTCATCAGATTTTCAGTCAATCCCAGTCTGGATGGCTGCTGTTATCCTTCACCACATTGCCTGTTCCACCTCTCCACTCTTTCCCCTTGGTAGGGGCTCTGGGATGGGTGAGAAGGTCAGGCAGGTGGCAATCCCCCTACATGGTGCCACCACAAGGTACCTCCAGCACCTCCCTGGATAGGTGGCACCCAAGAAAACCTGGGAGAAGAGAAAAAGTTTCCTTCTTTTTCCCATAGGGTTGTTTTTCAAGCATTCAAGAAGTGCTGGAGGTAAACTTTTGGCTACAAAAGCTTGCTTAGCTTTGTTAGCAGAAAGTATTTTTTCTTTTTTTTTCTTTCCCTCCCCCCTTTCTCCCCCCCAAGAAAAGTATCATTTTAAGGGAAATTTTTTAAGTTAACATCTAAAGACAAAGATTGATTAAAATCCTGGAATCAAGGAAGGAAGCCTTGCACTAAAGTAATAACATTGCTTCAGCCCTTCCACAGTGAAATACTTGATTATTCTTTTGTGAGGCAACATATTGTTCTGAAATTAATTTAACGTAAAGGGAAGCCCTGCCAGTTGTTGAAATGATACCAAACACTTTGACAGGCATCAAGGATCCACTCATCTTTTTCAAGTTTAATTTCTTAGGAAATTCCAAAACTTGTTGATTTTGAGCCAGCAGAGAATAAAAGCCCATTGCCAAACCAGGGAATTCCCCACAAAAATGGAAATTCCAGCTTCCACGCAGCCCTATTTACACTCAGTAGTTCTAGTTTCTTGCTTGCTCACTCCCAGGTTTCCCTCTGCTTCTCAGGGCTCCCTGCTGTAAGTGCCTGGCAGCAGCACAGCCCAGCCCCCCCTGCCCCATCCCTTGCCCCATCCCCTGCCCCAGTGTAGCCACACTGCCCTGGGAAGGCACTGGCTCAGGAAACTGAGAAGGGACTGAGACCTCACCCAGCACTGGAGAAGGTGCCCACATTTCTTTGTGGTTTGCCACCAAAAACAAGCCAGGAAGGAAACAGAATCATAGAATCAAAAAATGGTAATCATAGAATCATAAAATGGTTTGGGTTGGAAGGGACCTTGAAGATCATCTAGCTCCAGCAGGATGTGCTGTGCTTGTGTCTCAAACAGTCTCAAGGGCTTGAGAAGAAGCAGTTCCTGGATAAGAGGCAAGGCCACAAATTGGTAAGGCCACAGGACTGTTGATTCTGCTGAGAAGAAACGATTCCTT